>NC_138559.1:25847798-26414352 GCF_964273705.1 Natrix helvetica
AAGTGGCGAAAAGAAGATCGCGAAGCTCAGTTTCACTGCCAAGTCAACTATACCCTGATGGGGGTAAACAAGACAGCCGTGTCAGAAGGCTTCAAAATCAACGTTTTATGTAAGTCTGGGCTCAGCAGGCGGTTTGGGCCGGGTCCATAGGAGACCGCGGTTGATCACACTGGGAATTGATATAGGTCAGGGGTGTCAAACCTGCGCCATCA
This sequence comes from Natrix helvetica, assembly GCF_964273705.1. NCBI lineage: Eukaryota > Metazoa > Chordata > Lepidosauria > Squamata > Natricidae > Natrix > Natrix helvetica. The sequence goes on from NC_138559.1 coordinate 25,848,011, forward strand.
CGGCGGTGTCGTGTGATGTACCACGACTTTCCTCTTCACTAAACCGGGCGTGGCCAACACGTGACACAACCAGCCCTTGGCACGCGGGTTTGACAGCCCTGATGTATGTGGTCATGAGTGCGAATCCAGGTTCCCCGTGATGTCAGAAACCGCCAAAAAAGGACCCCAAATTGGGATCACACTACCACAAAAATCCGCTGCAACCAGTTATAAATGGGAGCCAGTGCTGCCACCTGCTGCATTATAGAAATTACTTTTTTTTCATATGCACACCCAGATGTGTATAAAAAGCAATCAATATTGATTATATTTATACGCACAGACACACCACATAGACCCACACAGAGACAGACACATATGTGAGTCCGTCCAAACACAATGAAAGGAAATACTTGTATATTGATTTATTTCTCCCCGATTTTCAAGATAATGACTTTCCCAAGACAGTTTCCACTGCATGTCAACTTCAAGATTATTTCAAAAGTTAAAATGAAACCTTTCCCAGGGGCCATTCGATGGTGGCACCTTAAGTACATCGTAGGAGCAGATTTGGAGTGCAGAATGAAAACTCGTCAGGGAAATCTGGATATTTTAACTAAACTCTGCATTTCCCGCCTTGCTGATGAAGACGTGGTGGACTTGATACCCCATACTTCACGGACAGTTATTGCAGAAGAGGGCTGATTTGGGGATTCTAAATTTTTTAGTACCAGTTCTGTGGGCGTAACGTGGCTTGGTGGGCGTGGCAGAGGAAGGATACTGCAAAATCTCCCATTTCCTCCTCGGGAGGCAGAGAATAGATGGGGGCGGGGCCAGTCAGAGGTGTTATTTGCAAGTTCTCTGAACTACTCAAAGTTTCCGCTACCGGTTCTCCAGTATTGGTCAGAACCTGCTGAATGCCACCTCTGGTTTTGCTCTGCTTCTCTTATAGATGCCACGCAGAACCTCAGTTTTATGCTGGACCAACCGAACCAAGAGTTGAAGGAAGGAGAAAACGCAACTTTGGTCTGTGAAGGTGATGGGAATCCTCCTCCCGAATACACTTTAATCAAGAACGAGGTGAGCCTCTTGTCCCGGATCCCATTCCAACTTCCCCACATATCTTGCTAAACCATGGAATGACTAACTAGAAGCAAACCAGGTTAAGATTGTATGAATGCAGCCTTCCCAGCTTGAGGGAGCTGCTTATACATGCCAGACATGCCCTGATGAATGTCCTGGTGGAAATGGATCTTGGAAACCTTTTCATAGAGAGCTGTACTACTCACTCTCTCTGTCTCTCTCTCCCTCCCTCTCTCTATATATATACCTGTGTCTGTCTGTCTGTCTGTCTGTCTCTCTCTCTCTCTCTCTCTTTCTCTCTATCTTGTATTATATAATAAATAATCTGGCCATGGTAGTCGGCCCTCTGTAAGTGGAGCAAATACCATCACCCAATTGTGACTGCGTGGTCAAAAAACAAATGACCCAACATATAGTGTCAAGAGTGCCAAAATGGAACCTATAATAAGAGATTTTGCTGATTTCCTGGCAGTGACAAATAAAGCAAAAAAAAATTGTAAAAAAAAAAACATAAAAAACAGAGCTACGAACATTGAAGCATTAAGTATGAAATAAACAGAATTTAATTAAGCTAAAAGCCAGAATGCTGCGAGGTGGGAGGTGGGATCTCCTTCCCAGTTCACTGACCCCCCCTCCTCCTCCCCCAAACAGGACACACAGTTCTTGGCCCCAGACGGAAGGCTGTTATTTCCCAGCGTCCTGAGAAACGACAGCGGTCGCTACTTGTGCAAAGCCCTAGATTTGCACACCTTTGAGGAGTTAACCGCTTCGGTGGACCTGATGGTAAACTGTGAGTAACTCTCCTGGTCCTCGTTTCCGATTTCACAGGATACAGGGACAAAGCGAGCTTCTTGCTAGGAAAGTGAGCTTCTTCACGCAGAGACAAGATACTGCTGGGGGTTGCAAAAAGGTTGTCGTAGGTCTGTGATGGCAAACCTATGGCACGCATGCCACAGGTGTCAGGCAGAGCCCTCTCTGTGTGCACATCAGCCATCGCTCCAGTTCAGCTCCACTGCGAATGCCTGCGTGGCTCCCACTGGCCAGCTGGTCATCGGGTCTCTGCCGCGCATGCACGGTGGGCAGGGCGCATGTGGGGTGTGCAACCACACATGCATGGGGGATGCATCCACTCCCGTGCCCTGTTTGGGGCCTGGAAAGCCTCCTGGAAGCCAAAAATGGGCAAGGGGGGCCTGAGGTGCAGGCGCGTGGCAAGGGAGCACAGGAGGTCACACAAGCATTGCATTGTGGGTGCACACTTTTGGCACGCACTGACAAAAAAGATTAGCCATCACTGGACTATAGGCACATGCAGGAGGCTGCGCACCAGTGGTGGGTTGCAGGCAGTACACCCCGGTACTGGCATACCGGAGCCTGCCCGGAGCACCGTGTACCGTTCTGTTATGGTGCTCCAGAGGTCCCACCCGAGCTCCTTACCTGTCCTTTAAAGCCTTCGGCGCTTCCGCACATGCACATGGTGGAACAGCGCCTGCGTGACGCTCCGACGAGCAGCTGGAGCCTCGCAGAGGCTTGCGGAAGCGTCGCTGGCTGGTACAACGCATGAGCTCGCCGCTCGCATCCATGTGGGTGATGCCGGACCCGTTCCAACTGGTACTGGAACCCACCACTGCCGTGAACGCATGCAGCGGGGGAAGGGTGCATGCATGGGGGCCATGCGCGCTTTGGGCACTGAGTCCGCAAACGGTTAGGCATCATTGTTGTAGGCTGTAATGAGGGCATCGGGGAAGTCTGTCTCTTTTGATGCTAACTAAAGATCAGGCTTTGGGAGTTAAGACTGTTTCTCTCCTCCAGACCTCGACGTACCCACCATCTTCCCAGCTGGACCCCAGGAACCAGCGGAAGGAGAAGACCTGCTCCTGACCTGCTCCACCTCGGGATCCGGACCCTTGAAATTCCACTGGCAGAAGGTACTTTTGGTGGCTGTGCCCAGTGGGGTGGGTAATTGACTTTGGAGCAAAGGTGGGCCGTGGTTGCTATTCATGGGGCCCAGGGCGATAGTGGGCAGGGAAGGGATGCAAAATAGGCGAGATTCACCTTGTGGAGGACAGGTGGAGGTGGTGGGTTTGAAAAGGAGAGAGAGAGAGAAAGAGACAAAAGTCTCAGGAGGGACGGAACTAAAGAAAAAAAAAAGCTAAGGGTGATTTTTTTTTCCCATTCTAGAAAGGGACGCTCATTGCAGACGGTGCGGTCCTGAACTTGACTTCCATCACCTATGAGAAAATGGGCAATTACACCTGTGTGGTGACAATGCCAGAGTTCCCAGGTTGGGTGCGCTCCCAGCACATTTTTATTGCTGTTCGAGGTAGGCACAGTGGGGCACCCGGTAGCCCTCACCTCCTTCTCCCTTGAGCACTCCTGAAACCATCAGGCAGCGCCCAACATCTGCCCTTTCTCCCCTTGCAGCAAAGCCCCAGAAGGTGCCTCTGGAGCAGAATCTGAGCGTGCGGGAAGGGGAGATGGTGGATCTGACTTGCAGCTTCTACTCGGTGCCTTGGATGAACACCTCCTGGAGTACAAGTAACGGCACGGTAAATAGCCACAGCCCTTAGACTTATATATACCGCTTCACAGTGATTTATGGCCCTCTCTAAGTGGTTTACAGAGTCAGCCTTTTCCCCCCAACAATCCGGGTCCTCATTTTACTCACCTTGGAAGCTGGTCAGGATTGAACTGCTGGCAATTGGCAGAATTAGCCCGTAATACTGGATTCAGGAAGGAAGGAAGGAAGGAAGGAAGGAAGGAAGGAAGGAAGGAAGGAAGGAAGGAAGGAAGGAAGGAAGGAAGGAAGGAAGGAAAGAAAATAGCATGTATACTTATATACCTCCTCACAGTGCTTTACAGCGCTCCCTAAGTGGTTTACAGAGTCAGCATATTTGCCCCCAGCAATCTGGGTCCTCATTTTACTGACCTTGGAAGGACGGAAGGCTGAGTCAACCTTGAGCCTGGGACCCTCCTGACCAAAAACATCATAAATTGTAGTCAGGTGATTGTGGGGCAAATGGCCCTAAACGCAGTCTGGTTGCCAAGTTATCCAAAATGCAGTCACATGACCACGAGGGGTGGGGTGGGGAAATGACCTCAGGACTTTAAAAGAGGCTTGCAAGTTCGTTAAAATTTTGAACGGTCGCTCATACATCGGAAACTATCTGTAAAGCTGAGTAGTAATGGTCTCCTCTTTTCTTCACTGCTGGTTCGGTAGCGGGAGCGCGCATCCGCGGAAGGTCCATGATGACGTCTGGGTGGGTGGGCGGAGCCACTACCGATTCACCCGAAACAGTGTGAACTGGCAGAATGCCAACTCTGCTCCTGAAACTACTGGCCATAATTTCTTGTCTTTTCCCTATTTAAAAATAACAACCACTTCATCCACTGTTGAATTCCTCTCAACAAAATAGGAACTCCTCCATCTCTCTCTCTCTTTTTTTTTTAAAGGTACACATATCCAGTCGGAAAAACCAGTACAATAGCACTCTCTCCGTGCTGGTCACCAAGGAAATCCTCAAATCGGGTCTCAACTGCACTGGTGAAAATGAATTTGGGTCGGAAAATCAGCACTTCCCGCTCCGTAAGTGGTTCCCACTTCCCCTTCAGCTCTCCCCCCCTGTGGGAAAAAAACCATTTGCCCTGTTTACCAATCAGCTTGTAAGGAACTCGGGTTCTAGAACAAAAGTGCCCAACCTTGGCAACTTTTAAGACCTGTGGACCACAAGTCTTAAAAGTTGCCAAGGTTGGACCCAACTCAGGGGTGGGTTCCGGATCCCGTTGCAACCAGTACGCTGCAATGGGGCCGGGCGTCCACCACAAGCATGTGCGCACGTGTACTTACCGCCGGCGACACTCCAGCTGCTCGGCAGTGTCACGCAGGCGCCGTACACTCTGTGCATGTGCGCGAAAGCCCCAATCAGCTCAAATACAGATAAGGAGGGAGGGCAGGCGGCTGGGCCCTACAGAGCACCATACCCGAACGGTACCTGGTGCTCCCAGCAGGCACCGGTACACCCGTACTGGGGCGTACCAGTCGTGTCCCACCACTGACCCAACTGCCATAAATATGTTGTGGCTGGGGAATTCTGGGAGTTGAAGTCCACAAGTCTTAAAAGTTGCCAAGTTTGGACATTCAAAAAATGGCTATAGTCTCCCATGAACTCACAGAATGTCAAGATCTGGGGGAGGGCAAGAACCAGGATACGCTGTTCAGCCCAAGATTTGTTCCTGGGTTTGTTTTTTCCATTCCACGGAAAAAAACATCTATCCCAAAAAACACCCCACCCCAACGAAAGAGATCTCCAAGGCTTGAGTTTCCTCAAAGTTCCATTTTATTAGAGATGTCATATTTAGCACATCTGGGAAAACCCAAATCTGAAAGCTTCCAGGTTTTCCCCCACCCAGTTGAAAGTTGAAGATCCTGCCCCAACACCCACAAGTCCATCACAGGGTCCAATCTTCCACTGCCAGGAAGACAGATTCCTCCCGTCCACATCCGCCCAGGTGCAGGGACAAAAGTGACCTTGACTTTCTGAGAAAGAATGTTGTTGTGGCTACACATCCCCCATACTCTGTATAATCCCCCCTCCCATTCTCCCACAGTAGAAAGTGTGGCAGGCCTGAAATCCCAAAAGTAAAAGATGCCTTCCAGGTCTGACACCCATCTTTTGCATTATTCCACCAAAAGTTTGCAACCTCACCTTCCCGAATCAATCAAGTGAAAAAGTGCTTTCCCAAATGAACTCATTTCTTTGAGTTTATACACAAGGGTGCAACATCAGCAACAGTGGTGGGATTCAAATTTTTTTTACTAACAGTTCTGTGGGTGTGGCTTGGTGGGCGTAATTTGGTGGGCGTGGCTGGGGAAGGATACTGCAAAATCCCCATTCCCTCCTGATCAGCTGGGACTCGAGAGGCAGAGAGTAGATGGGGGTGGGGCCAGCCAGAGGTGGTTTTTACCGGTTCTCTGAACTACTCAAAATTTCCACTACCGGTTCTCCAGAACTGGTCAGAACCTGCTGAATCCCACCTCTGATCTGCAAATGAAATACACCGGCTTGCTCTCATGTGCCGAAGCAGAAAAGAAGTAAAAGTAAACAGGATTTAAGGGGTTTGCAAGTGGGGGCCCTGATGGCTCAACGTGCTTCTTCTTCCTTTCAAGGGCTGAACACCAAAGTCCATCCTGATAAAAGTAAGTGCTTCTCTGTTAACCATCATCCCCCCCCCTCCAAAAAAATACAAATGTAGCAGGAACTTCATTGCTGTTGCCATCTTCGATTTGGGAGGCCCCTTCCCTGCAGACGCCCCGTTTGTGCAGAATTTTGCATGCTGGCTGGGGAATTCTGGGAGTTGAAGTCCACCTATCTTAAAAAGTTGCCGAGGTGGAAAAAACATCGCAGGAATTCCTCGACCTACGACCGTAATGGAACCTGCCGATCGCAGCAGGGCTCCTTCCCCAAATGTTGCCCCTTGTTCCTGCGTCACGTGGGGCCAAGAGGGGCACTTCCATTCCATCGCGGCCTCTTTTTCTTGCCAGAGACCATAACGCAGGAGAGCAAAGGGGTGATCATCGTAGCCGTCATTGTCTGCCTGCTGCTGTTCGCCGTCCTGGGGGCCGTCCTTTACTTCCTGCACAAGAAAGGCAAGCTGGCTTGCGGGCGCTCCGGCAAACAAGAAATGTAAGTCACGAGCGTTTCCTGGGAAATTGCCCTTTGCCCCTCTGTCCGAGTCCACACCCTTCCCAGTCTCATTGCACCCAGCAACGGCCGGGTTCTGAATGCATGGGAAAGGGGTGGGTGGGTGGTTTGCTCCTCTTATCACCCCCTCCCCCAAAGCAGCAATCGGGAACCTCCCTCTTCCCCTTAATCCCTAATGGACTGTGGGGATCGCCTTGGCACAGGAGGGAAAGTCCCAGTCCAACTTTCATCCCAAAGTGGGAAGCATGGGAAGCATTAACCGGGGGGCGGGGGGGGGAAGGAAAGTAGAGTACTTTCAGACTTACAAAACTGATGATAGCTCTTCAGAGTTGTCCAGACAAGAAGCGCCAATCATGTGTACAAGCTTTATTATAAGGTTACTCCAACAGAATAGCAAAAGCACTTATAGACTGCTTTACGGTGCTTTTACAGCCCTCTCTGAGCCATTTAGAGTCAGCCTATTGCCCCCAACAATCTGGGGTCCTCATTTTACTGACCCTAGAAAGATGGAAGGCTGAGTCAACCTTGAGAATCTTGCAAGCCTGAAAGCACTTTCCCCCTCCTATAGTTTCAATTTCAACCAAAACTAGGGAGCGTCCCTTCTGAAAATGCTTCCCATCTGCCTCTCCTTCTGTGGACTGATATATCTTTCACATGACGGTTGTTTAGTCTGCAATTCTTCCTTCTTCCATCTCCCGAGGCCATTCCCACAGGCCTCTACATAACCCAACTGAGCAAAAGTGCCCCTTGTGGGTCTTTTCACCTGGGTTAAATCAGCTGTGCTCCCTCACGTAAGAAACAGGGAGCAGAGACAAGGGGGGGCCTTCCCACGCTGACCTGCAGCATGCCCCCTTCCCCTTGAAACCCCCTCCCGCCGAGCCCCTAACCCATCTGAATCATTCTCAACACTGTCACACTCCCCCTCCCCTCCTCTTCAGCACGAGGCCCGAAGCACATAAAGACGAGATTGTAGTTGAAGTAAAATCAGATAAACTTCCTGAAGAGGCGGGTCTTCTGCAGGGGGCCAACGGTGAGAAGAGATCGCCAAGTGACCAGGTAGGCAGCTGCTGCAGCTGGAAGGTTGGGAGGGGAGGGATGCTTTCCTGCAATGCCCACCTTGTGTGTATACTGGCAGGGCCAACTTTCATCCATCCTCCCTCCAGATCGGTGGGACCCTTCAGGGCACAGATGGATTGTCAGCAAACAGTTCCTTCTTAATGGGGACCCCCTTTTCTTGTCTTTAGCCAAATCAGTGGCCTTGGGATATCTACTTATTTATTTACTATTAAATTTATTTGCTGCCCATCTCACTACAAAGTTACTCTGGGCAGCTTACAGCATTGAGAGAACATTAAAACCATCAACCATAAATTTCCCTAACCCAATAAAATGACAATACCCATCAAGGTACAATCTTGGCCCATTGATCAGAGACCCAAATGTCTAATTTTCCATTTGTAGCTCACTTGAGTTGCATCGAGGCTTGGGTGCTATTGGTCAACTTAATACATATCGTATTTAATGCCTCCAGAAGCTGTGAATGCTCCATCCCTGGAGGTTTTGAAAAAGATGTTGGATAATCATTTGTCTGAAGTGCAAGGTCCCTTCCAACTCTGTTATTCTTTTCTGTTCTACATGTCCATTGCTAAGCAAGGCAGATAAGGTCCCAATTTCAGGACCGTTTTGACCACTGTTTTTAAGCGAATCACTGCAGTGGTTAAGTCATTAAGCGAACCCGGCTTGGGTTGTCTTGTCAGGAGCCAGCATGGAATGATTATCGCGTGACCCCAGGACACAGGAAGTCGTGTAAATAGATGCCGATTGCTGTGCCTGGATTTTAGTCACAGTTGTGATGGTTGTGACCACGTGAAAACTGGTTGGAAGTCACTTGCTTCAGCACTACTACAACCGAAGCGAGGTTAAGCGAGGGAACGTTGATCTTACCTGAATGTTGTTTCCTCTAATACTGCGGGAGGGGCCAGGAATGGGATTATCATGTCCTGATTGGTCCAGAGACTGTCATGTTTTTTAGCCACGCCTGACTCTCTCTCTCTCTGTGGCTCCAGTTTTCAACTCAGTCTGGTTCAAGAGAGATCTTTATTTCTTGCCTCCTGACTGGATCCTATTCCTGGTTCTTCCTAGTTCTTTCTGATTAATCGGAAAAATTCCTAAATTTAATTCCTTCAATTGGCTTCACTCTAAATTCCAAATTGTTACGGACCATCTATAGGAGTGCAAATCACTTTTCTCCGTCAGCTTCCAGCCCAGGATTTCTCAGCCTTGGGAACTTTTAAACCGTGTGGCTTTCAGCTCCCAGAATTCCCTGGTTCTATCATGCTAGCTAGGGAATTCTGGGAGTTGGAAGCCCATGCCTCTTACAAAGCCACCCGGGTTGAGCAATACTATTCTCACTCAATCTTTGTCTGGTGGGGGGTGGGGCGGGCACTGAGTTTTTCCCAGACGTCCCATTAGCATCTCAGCAGACTGCAGGCAGGATCTGTGCTTTGCAATCACAAAATAAGCCCTACTTTCCTGCAGTCGGGGAATTTCACCCTGGCTGGGATTAAAAGAAGAAAAACTAGCTGGCCCCTTTTTCTGCCCACCGTGGGGTGGGGGTGGGGTGTTCTTTTAGGCCTGTGCTATGGGAATCCAGGCCGTTTGCTTTCTTTACCCTACAGGGTGCAAACGCAGGTTTGACGTTAGAGCAGGAAACGGGTTAAGCCCATCCCGCAGACGTGCCTCGCTTCAGCGTCTCTCTGGACTGCAGCTTCACTGCTTCTTTTGAACCCGGAGCTGGCTTGGCACCTTCTGTCTTCTCCATGCCAGTGAAGGAAGAGTCGTTTGCAAGAGTCCCCCCAAAAATCTACAGCATGTGTTGTTGTTTTTCAAGGCCCTGCCTTGAAGCTTGTCACTTGCTTTTTGTTCACACAACTTGCTCCCTGTGCTAGCCACCTAAGAAATGGGTGAATTTGGATTTTCTTTTTAAAATAAAAAGGCATGCTTTTCCGGATCCTAATGCCAGATCTTCCTCTCTTGGCTCTCAAAAGGGAGAGAAATACATCGATCTGAGGAACTGAAGACAGAGCCGGCCGTTTTCTCCGAAATTTTCTCCTGCCCCCCCCCCCTTTAAAACATTCATCCCACATCCCGTCATTCAGACATTCAAGTAACCAACAACGCACGGAAGGAACCCAGTACGGGATATTCTGCACCTTTGCCTTCCGTCTTTTCAAGGAAGTTGTGATTTTTTTCAAAGACGACGACAAGGAAAGGAAAGGTGTTTTGAGGCATTGCAATTTCACAGCATTTGTGTTAAGAAAGAAGGTGGGCAAGGCAGATCTGTGCCGTTCCGTGTCTGTTGTTGTTATGTGTTTGTATTCCGGGGTTTTAGGGGAAAAAAAGGGAACAAAAGGTTTCAGTTGGCACAATCGAAGTACTGGCCAAGCCAGTCAAGATCAGAATTAAAACTTTATTACGCCGTTCATTTGTAAATCTGGAGCACAGGATAATGGGTCAGAAGAGGTTTTGTTTCCAGTTAAGGATGTAAATCGAAACGTTCGTTTAACAACCAAAAAAACAAAAAAAAAGCATGTCAAAAGATGGGAGAATGGCTGAAGTGGAACAGAAGACGTCGAGTCTCAAAAGTGAAAAAGGAAGAAGCACATTTGAAGTTTTCGTTTTAAGGACACTCGATGGGGAATTCGTTCAGTGAATACGTGAAATGTTCTTTCAATGGTTCTTAGGATAGGAACAAGGCAATGCTTTTCAAACTTGGCAACTTTGAAGGACTCTGAAAAGTTGAAGTCTGCATGTTTTGAAGTTGCCAAGTTTGAAGAACGCCGGAATAAGGGAATATTTTTTGGGGGGGTACCAACTGTACAGTGGCATATTCTTATCGGAGATCTCCAGCTAGTCCCCTCTTCCCCTCCAGCCCCAAGGAAATCCCTGCTCAAATCCGCAGCTCCTGCCGTATTTTTTTGCTAAGACAGCTGGGCAGCGCCCACTTCTCATAGTCGCAAGGAGAGAAAAATGGGAATTGGAGAGGGGATTCTTGGGTTGCTGTCCAGCTGAGACCCTTGGAGAAAGACGAATAGGCAGCTGCCACTGCCAGAGACCAAATACAGAAGATGATGTGTTTAGATGCTTTGGTGTGTTGATGGTCTTGAATGTCTCACAACTTCTCCTTGCTTGGAATGGATAAGATCCCTATGTGGAAATCAACTCAAGCTAGCTTTCTGTCTCTTTCTTTCTCTCTCTTTCCTTTCTTTCCTCTTTACTTTATAGTCATTGTACATATATACATAGTATACCTATACAACGAAATTCATAACACCCAGAGACCAGGCCCAACACACGTCAATCCCCAAACACCCCTCACCCTCCAAAGGTTCCCCGCCCCTAAACCACCCAAGCATCCACACAACAGACCAAGCTGTGCTGTCCAACAGCTCACTGATGGTGGCCCTTTAGTTCATTGTTGGGTGCAATTACAGGTCTGGGATAAAAACTATTCAGAAGACGTTGTGGTCCGAGTTTTAGTTGTTCTGTTTCTTCTGCCAGAAGGCAAGTCTGAAAAGATTGCAACTCTTCCTTCCTCCCTTCTCTATTTTTCTCTCTTTTTCTCCTTCCTTCCTTCTTCTTCTTCTCCTGGGATCTCCTAGCTGTCGTTTCCTATTTTCCCCTTTCAGAAATTTGAGGCTGGGAGGGAAGAGCCTATATAGCAGGGGTGTCCAGCTAAAGACTTGCGGACTACAACTCCCAGTATTCCTCGGCCAGCATTCTGGGAATTGAAGTCCCACGGGCCTTAAGAGCTGCCAAGGTTGGGCAACCCTACCATATAGTAAATACCTTGCTTGAAAACACTCCATCTGCTTAAAAGGGTTAACCCTAACCCCCAAAATCGAGAGGGGCTGGTGTGCTTTACATGCACGTCAGGAGATGCCAGAATGGAAAGCTTTCGTTGGAGATATACATATATTTTTCGTTGACGTGTGTGTAAATTTAAGAGTGTCTGAGTTGCAGGGTTTTATATATATATATATGTATATATATATAAATGAAAAATAAAGAAGCTAAAAAGTCGTCCAGAATGGCCTCTTGTGTACATGGCGATTGAAAAAGGGAAATCTCAGGGAATGATTTTGGTTTGTTTTTAAATCAGTTGTGCTAAAGAGGAGCGAGCAAGGGGCTTCTCGGGGCACGTGGGTCTGTTCACTAGGGAGGGAGGGGCTCACACTCATTATCAAGCAATGCGCACCCGACAAAAGCTTTACTTTTGTCTCTACAAGCCAAGTCTAGACAAGGCTGGTTCAACCACAGGAACTTTTAAGGTGCATGGACTTCAACTCACAGAATTCCCCAGCCAGCAAAGCTTATGGACTTCCAAGGTTGCCCAAGCCAGCATGGCTGACATGAGGAATTCTGGGAGTTGAAGTCCACAAGTCTTCAAGTTGACAAGTTTGGAGAGCCCTGGTCCGGAGCCATAGGTCTAATTTTCATTGGTGTGGAGCTGCTGGGAAAAACCATTCTCGGGAGACCCCCCCAAAAACTGGGGTGCCCTTACGACTTAGCTCAGTACAATGGATCCCCTATCACAAGAATTGACATTGACATCAGACAAGCCGTGTGCTACAACAAAGAAATTTATTTAAAAATAAAACTTTTCCTTTTGTTTCTCTTTTTTTTTCATCGACACTCATTGAAATTCCCTAAAGGCCCCCTCCCCGCCCCCACCAAGCTCTTGAGTCGGCCCCTTACCAGAATGAAAAATAAAAAATAAATAACAATTAGTATAACCTCTAAAACATTAACAATGCATCTGCAAAACAAAAAACCGAGGCCTTTAGCCTAAATGAATCTTAAAGCTCGGCTATTCTGTAAGAATATTTACCTTCTGTTCTTACTCTTTACATGTCCGAAAGGATTAAATACTGCTAATATTTTTTTTATATTAATGATATTATAACTTTTTTTAAAATAGTCAGTGAAAATCTGATTTTTTTTTTAAACACCAATATTACATTGGTTCTCAACCTTCAGGAGGAATAAAGCTACTTATTATTAACCCCACTCTTTCCTACCCAACAAAGATAATTTATAATTCAGTGTAACCTCTCCCTGGATTGCAGTTTTTAGTCCTAAAACGTGGGAGCGCTTGACCATTGGGCGGGAATGCCATCCAATGTCACCCGTGATTAATTCCAAAGTTTGCTGCCCGCTAGAGATAATTTTCCTCAATGCAACTGCATGTTTACGACGCAGGGAAGAGACACTTCTAAAGGAAAGAGATCCACTGTGAACCGAACAGGCACTGAACACTTAATCCACAGGAAACTCCTTGTCCAGACACACACACACACACACGAGAAATGAATGGAAACGTCCAAGCACAGTACTTAAGAGGCAATGCTAGTACACCATCCCTGCCCACTTCGGTTGACCAAAGGCAACAAAATGCCCCCCAAAATTGGCCCGAGGCAGGCAGGCTCTGGCCCAAGGATGTCCAACCTTGGCAACTTGGAAGTCTTGTGAACTTCCAACTCCCAGAATCCCCCCGCCCCCAGCCAGCTAGAGAATTCAATCCTGGGAATCGTGAAGTCCACAGGTCTTCAAGTTACGAAAGTTGGACGCTCCTGTTCCAGATACACCTTGAAGGAGCCAACTGGATTTTGCTTCCGGGCCGATAGAGACTGTTTCACGAAGGAAGCCAAGGATGGAAGAGTTGACGTTCCCCATAGCTATGTAAAAAAAAGTTGTCCAGCAACACTCCATGGCTTTCAGGTGCAGTCTGGGGGCAGGAATCCCCGGCCTTTCGTTGTTAGTAATGAAGAAGCTTATGAAAAGAGAGCTAATTGTGACTGGTGCTCATGCTAGCTAGTGGCCAACCGCTGGCTCCTTCCTTCCATGCTACGATACACCAAGGAGGAGCTCCAGGTCTCTGCAGTCATCTCAAATCTAGTTTCAGATTCATCCTTGGAAAGAACAGCATTTTCCCTACTGAAAAGGCACTATACATTTGGCTTTCTGTAAAATAAATCACTTCCCCCCCCCCCAAAAAAAAGATTAAGAGATGGGAGGAGGAGGGGGGGAGGGGGAGGAAGAGGGAGGTGGGGTGGATGTAAGTCAAATGTAAACGCAGCAGGGGACATGACCGCAAAAGGCATTTTTGCCCTCCTGCTTGCTGGACTGTGACATTCGTGGGCCTTCTAAAGAAAGAAACACTTCCCTTGTGAAATTTAAGACGGGAAGGGGAACATCAAGGAATGCTTGCAGAGGAATCTGGTCAGCTACGTAGCACGGTGGTGCTGGCTCTGTTCTTGTCTAATCCATGGCATGGCACCCATGGAAAACAGATGCCTCTCCTTGTTAGGACGTGGGCTGGGAACAACACAAAAGATCTCACTTCCACGCAAGGAGCGTCAATGCAATCCCCCCCCCCTCCCTGGGATCACACCAAAAAGCTGCCTCAGTTTTGTGAAGTGACTCCTGAACTGACCCAGATTTAACCAGCGTCCTGGAGAGAAACATAAAAGGGTTCCAACGTTTTTTTTAAGCTGGGGGGAGGGGAGGGGGGTGGGAAGCAAAGCCATTGCAACTTTAAAAAATAAAGTTCTCCTTGCAGCAGGTAGAATTCCCCTGCTTCTAGGTCGCAGAGTCCTCTAAGCTCCACCGTCTTATCTGGAGTCACCTGCAGGCAGGAAGATTGGACTGGCGGGTCTCACCTACTTCCAAGGGGAGAAGGGGGGCTTGGAGACCCCTGTGAGGTCTTGGCCATCTCCCGAGTAGAAAACATTTATTCCACAGAAACCCCCTCCTCCGGCCTCTTAGAATGAAAGCATCCTCGATTGGCGAGGAGGAATTAATGCTATTTAAAAGACGGAAGCCAATCATGCACGGGGACCTCCATTTTCATGCCAGGGCACAACATGCTCTCGCCCTGCAGGTGGCGCAGAAAAGTATGGAAGCAGGTGAGGAAAGCGGAAAAGGGGAAGGGGGGGGGAGAGAAAGAGAGATATGCTATGCTGACTTTTCCCTAGAAAACCAAAACCAGCTTCGTCGTATCTCTTCCCTGAGTACCCAGGAAAAGTAAGAATCAAAAGCTTAAGCCAGGGGGGAGTCACAAAGTCAGTGTTTTATGGACAACGGCTTCCCAACACACACACACTTCCTTTTGTTCCTGATATTAACAGGCTAGGGAAAAAAAGTTGCGTCTTTTATGCTGTTCCACAGACGCCCGACCCCAAAATGGTTGCATTTTTACTACTCGGCAGTTAAGAGGTTCCAGGGGAGGCTACATACACCTTCTTTTTTAAGTGTCTAAGGGACCATGCTTGCGGTTAACTTTTAATTAGAGTTTTTACAGGTAAATGGGGGGGGGATGTGGAAGAGCCGTAAGGCGGCTGAGGTGGGCAGCTCTGTTGACCATCCATAACATCTGGAAACGTCCACGAGGCAGCTGCTGCGGCCCAACCCAGCCCGGATAACTTCGACGCAGAAAAGGTTGGAGGCTGCAAAGGAAGCCTCCCCACCTGCCCAAACGCCTTCCTCGATCCAATGGAGAGCTGTCAGGATCTACCACGCTGTGGAATCCAGTGTGCGGCGGGTGAAGCTGGCACCGGGAAGAGGATGGCTTCCGAAGGAGCACCCAGCAGGAAGGGAAAGAGAAGGGGAGAGAAAGGGGGGGGGGGGGAGGAAGGCGTCGAATCCTCTGGCTTCATCAAGAATCTGTACCCGACAGCAGAGGGTTTGAAAAGCCTGAGCCAAAACATACAGCAGCAGCAAGGACGCCTGCGTGTCGTATCCCATACCACCAGGGATGGGGCGTGCGGAGAGATCCCTTCACCATCTTGGCCTCTTGGATATTCACAGCACGAGACAAGTTGACCAAACCCTTCCCCGTATTCTAACGGTATATCCAATGTTTAGCAAGTCTGTTCTCTCCAATCGGAAAAGTGCAAGGGGGAGGGGGAAGAGGGGGACGGGTGTCGGATGGGCGGGTGAAGAGGAGAACCCAGAGGTACATGAAGACTGTTGAAGACACACACCTATCTGCTCCGTTTCACGCCACTGGGAAAAAACACACCTGGACTTCGCACAAAACCCTGATGAGACCGAATCTCGGCAGAGGCAGGCCCAGCTTTGCAGGGGAAATCCCTCCAGCAGCCTCTACTCAACTCCAGGCCGATGTGGGCAAGAGGCTGCCCGGGCAGGTGGACGAACGCACGGGGCTCCAGGTAGGGCCAAGAGAGAGAGGGGGGGGTGCTATGTGGCCACGTGCGTGGGGGAAGAAATGGAGACAAACTCCCGGAGAATATTCTTGGCCATGTCAATGTTGTTGTGGGCGATGAGCAGGGCTTTCTGGATGTCCTGATATGCGTAACCTTGGCTCATGAGGCTCTCAATCTCGGAGGAGAGCTGAGGGGAGGCCACAGGGACCGCTCCTCCTCCGCTGGCCTGCAGGCAACTGCCCGCCTTCCGTTCAGAGTTTATTCTCCGAGGCAAAGGTTTCGGGGGCCTCTCGGGAACCTGGGAGGCGTCCGAGGCATCTGCAAGAGAAAGCAGCAACGTGGCTGAGAGGAAGGGATTTGGAAGGGATTCTGGTGGCAGGTCTTCTAACCGAGGCTTCCCAAGAGCCTGAAGTAGATCTCTTGTTCCAACAAAAACCCCTTTTATTAATTGACTGGTTGCTCATTCACCTCCAGCAAAGTCTTTCAAGGGAGGATTTACAGTCACAGACCTTCTCTGGCTTGGAGAGCTGCCAGCCTGATATCTGCAAAACTTGGCAAGGAGTCTCCAAACCAATGAAGCGAACTAATGGCCTCCTGCAAACTCCACTCCCCTTTCGCTCCTCTTTTATTTCCTCTAGGAGGGGCCATTCATTGTCCACCTGTGGCCTTACTCCCAAGTCAACCCCCGTTCTTTAGCTGTTCCCTTCGTCTGGCAACTCTGTGCATGCGCACACTGGGAACAGGCTCCAGCTGTTCTTCTGCCTCACTGTCAGCAGTCATTATTGCCCGGCTCCAAGGATTTAACTGCTGGGGTTTCCCACTCAAAATCTGGGATTTTTGCTTGACATTTTGTCAAGGATAGATGGTCATCTCTGCCGCTCCATCTGTTCTCAACCTTTCGTGCCCTGCGTCCCAGAGTCTCCCGCCACCCTGCCCAAGAACGCGCATGAGCACCTGTAAGAAGTTCGCCATCCAGAGAGGCACGGCTGAAGGAAGTGGCTGCATTGGAGATATCGGAGAGGGTGCGACGAGTGGTGGCTGGTTGGGCAGATGAGCGGGGAACATCGTAGCCCTCTTCCTCGTTCTCTGACTCCTCGGGACCGTTGGGGACATCTTCTTCAGCTACCATGTCCCCTACATCTGAAAAGGAGGAAGCCTCTTCAGCACACCTTTAGGGTGCGTTTCCAAGAGGAACATGGATAGCCTAAACCAGGGGGCCCCCAACCTTTCGGGCTTCAGACACCACTAAATTCATAATTTTAAATCCCGCCAACCACTAATATGATTTGCCTAATGACTGGTTGGGTGGGCGTGGCTAGGTGGTCATGTGACTGGGTGGGCATGGCCAACTCAATGGCACTCACGTCGAGGGCACCTTGCCAGCCTCTCCTTGCCCCTCCCCTCCCACCCACTCCCTGTCTGCCCACCCAGGCCCCTTAGGGCCCCAACAGGAAGCAGTTGCTGGAGCTGAGCAGCCACCAGGAGAAAGAGTTAGCAAACAGCTCAGTTCAAATTGGATCTGACCGAGAAGGAGGCTTAGCAGAAGCACCTCACTGAGGACTATGAGCATGGCTTTGAAAGCAGAGGGAAGACCTGTGGGAGTGCAAGGCCAGGGACCGGCGCCTGGAGGCTCAGCGGGCAGAAATGGTCAGCCACTTCCAGGCCATGATGCAGTCCCACTGGAACGAGGCCCTCTGGCTCTTCGCCACCAGCAGCACTTCCCTCCAGCCTTTGCCCAAAGCCCCAGGAGGCTGAAGCCCAAGTTAGAATTTCTGGACCCCTCTGATTTGCACAAAAAGACCCCAAAGGGGGAGACTCTCTGCAGCAACACAAACGTTCATTGCACATATCCATCCCAGGGGCCGTAGTTTGAGGACCCCTGATTGAGTGCAATATAAAAAATGCAAATAATATTTCTGCGGACCACCAAAAGTTTCTCACGGACCACCGGTTGGCGACCGCTGGCCTAAACCTCAAAGCTGAATGAAATGCACAGAAATTAAAAATTGTGATGCATAGCACATATAAAAGCTGTTTTCAAATCCGACGATGGCCTTGACATTAGTATTTGAACATAATCTTTTTAACATATGTGTGTGTGTAGATAAGATAGATGATAGACAGACAGACAGAAAGACAGACAGATATAGACATACATACTAATCTAGGTGAGGTGTTAATATATATTGCTAGTCCATGTATGATATGCCATACGCTAAATAAGTAAGTAGAAATATGGATCCTCTTTGCAGCTGCAGTTTTTTCATTCTACAGAAAGGAAAGTCGTCAGAGAGCAAAAGAGCAATATGGTGGAAGAATTAGCAACTTAATTTTTGCTCCCTGCTTTAAATTGCTAAACTGAGTGGTCAAAACCACCTGTGGGATGGAAGCCCCTGTGTAGATAAAAGGGACTGCTCAATCCTTCCTCCATCCAAGGGGCAGGAGAAGGAAAGGGAGGACACAGAGAGAGAGAGAGAGAGAGATAATGAAAGGGGAGGCACCGGTTGGAATGCTTGTGTACTTTTCTTAGCAAGGAGAGGCTACAGTTTCCTTCATTATTTTGGCTTCTTCCAATATAAATCTAGCCTAAACACGATTTCATTTCCCAGGAAACTCACCAGACACACTGGCAGCTTCAGAGGAACATGGTGCTGCCTGGGACTGAATGTTGAACATTGCTTCGTAAGTCGTTCCCTCCATTTCCTGCTCGCCCTCCAAGATGCTGAGCAAAGAGAAAAAGAAAAGGCATCGGATTCGATTCCCGCGACAGGAAGGGACGCTCTGCTCGAAAACCTCAGCACAGACAGACAGGCAGCTTCACGAAATGTGGCTCTTTGGCCCAAGGCGCCATTTTGAGTCTGCTGTATGCATCTCTGGCCATTGCACTTTGGATCAGGTTGCTTTTCAACTCCGTGCCAAGCCTCAAACTATTCCAGCTTTCAATGTTGCAGGGAATTCAAAGGCCGTCTGATTTCGCTCGTAACTAGCAACAGCTTTATATACCGCTTCACAGCATGTTTACAGTCCTCTCTAAGCGGTTTAGAGACAACTTCTTGCCCCACCAACAATCTGGGTCCTCATTTTACCGACCTCAGAAATATGGAAGGTCGAGTCTGTTGTGGCCCACCAGCAGAGCTGGTAGCAGATTCAGACAGTGAGGAGGTTGGGCCAGTCCTGGAGTCTGGGGAAGGCTCTGATGAGGGCTCTGTGTCGGAGGCAGAGAGGGGGCCAGGGCCGTCTGACCGTTATCAGCTGCCTTCAGAGTCAGACATCAGTGGGGCAGAAGAACAGCCTGAGCCTGTTCCCAGTGTGCGCATGCGCAGTTGCCAGACGAAGGGAACAGCTAAAGAACGGGGGTCGACTTGGGAGTAAGACACACACACAGCTGGATGATGAATGGCCCCCCGCAGATGAAATAAAAGAGGAGCGAAAGGGGAGTGGAGTTTGCAGGAGGCAATTAGTTCCCGTAATTGGTTCGTGACTCTCCAAGACTCCTTGCCAAGTTTTGCAGCTATCGGCCTGGCCACTCTCCAAGCCAGAGAAGGTCTGTGACTGTAAATCCTCCCTTGAAAAGACTTTGCTGGATGTGAAGGGGCAGAATTCACAGTCAATTAATAAAGTAGGTTTTTGTTGGGACAAGGAGTTTGCTTCATGCTCTCGGGAAGTCTCAGTCAGAACAGAGTCAGCCTTAAACCGGTGAGGACTGAACTGCTGGCAGTCGGCAGAATTAGCCTGCAATACTGAATTCTCACCACTGCACCACCACATTTCTACTCCTTTCCACTCAGAGCCTCAATCACAATCACATGCAATGGGTGGGGTGCGGGTGGGGAAATGCAAGGACTCCCTCACCGTGAACCAGGATTCATTTCCAAAGGCAGCTTGGCATCGGGTTTTTGTCCCGCACAGAGAGGTGTCACCAGGGGCAGAGAGGAAGGGGACATGTACTCAGAGTCTTCATCGTTCCCAGAGGCCTCTCCAGAGAGCAGCTTTGGGGCAACCAATGACCTGCGGGGGAGAAGACAATACAGGTTTGCAATCTGTGATGGAAGGCAGCCTCTGCCGATGAAAATGTTAAAGAGAAAGTTGGGAAGGCTTTTGGTCCATGTGTGAAAACCTTTCCAAAGCTTAGCTTTGTGACTCGCAATGCGCCCAGCCTTGCATCACAAATGACACTTCTAGCAATGTGGCTGCACACACACAACACACACACCAGGCCACCAGGCCTCACTCTCTCTTAAGAGAGAGGTGTCTCTGCCGCTGCTGAGATCCGGTTTAATCCTATTCTAGGATAGGATAGGATAGGATAGATAGGATAGGATAAGAAAATTGGATAGGATAGAAAAGAATAGAATAGAAACATAAAATGGAATGGAATGGAATAGAACAGAACAGAATAGAATTTTCTATTGGCCAAGTGTGATTGGACACACAAGGGATTTGTCTTTGGTGCAGATGCTCTCAGTGTACATAAAAAGGCAAGATTGATTCATCAAGAATCATAAGGTACAACACTTAATGATAGTCAGAGGGTACAAATAAGCAATCAGGTTTACAATCAATATAAATCGTAAGGATACAAGCAACAAAGCTGCAGCCCTGCAGTCATAAGTGGGAGGAGATGGGTGATAGGAACGATAATAGTAATGCAGCCTTAGTGAATGGTTTGACAGTGGTGAGGGAATTATTTGTTTAGCAGAGGGATGGTATACAGGAAAAAAACATCCTTGTGTCTAGTTGTTCTGGTGTGCAGTGCTCTATAGCGTCGTTTTGAGGGTAGGAGTTGAAACAATTTATGTCCAGGATGTGAGAGGTCTGTAGATATTTTCACAGCCCTCTTTTTGACTCTTACAGTATACGGTATATAATCCTATTTTAGTTTCATGAGGGTTTCTCCCACGTACAGTCACCCTGAGCCATCCTATTAAACCTCCCCAAACGAAACGAAAACTCCAGCCTCATTTACCTAAGCAGCTTAGCCGAAAAATTGTCCACTCCATTTTGTGCCTTCCGGCGTCACAGAAAGCGACGCCTTCACTACAGAGAGGATCAGAAACCAATGAGGAATCAGAAGCCAACTGGAAACTCCCCCGAGAGTTTCGACAGAGTTTCTAACTTTGAGTCACCGATTGGGCAATTCCACCCTCGGCTGATGTCGCAACGTTCTTAAAATTTTCCGTGGCTGGAGGAGCTTCCTTGAGGAAAACAACGTACCTTATAGAAAGAGAGTAGATGGCATTGGCAG
The DNA here is from genome assembly GCF_964273705.1 of Natrix helvetica. Classification (NCBI taxonomy): domain Eukaryota; kingdom Metazoa; phylum Chordata; class Lepidosauria; order Squamata; family Natricidae; genus Natrix; species Natrix helvetica. The sequence goes on from NC_138559.1 coordinate 25,869,244, forward strand.
AAGAAGATGGTTTGATTTTAGCATGCTCGCTGTCTAAGCCAACAGGAAGCCCGAGTTGATTCTGCAAAGAGAACATCTGTGTTAGATGCCAACCCCGGCGTACGGCTGGAGACCAAAAGAGGGATACTTATGAAGCCTGTTGTGAACTTTTCTGTCGTTAGAAAAAAGGCACACTTAGGCATCACCTGTTAAGCTTTTAGCCGGTGCATTTGCTCCTTCACTCACGACCACCTGGGCCCAACTCTTTTGTCGGCTCTTGAATGGCCAGAGGAAATAGCAAGGGTTTTGTCCATTTGAGCCACGGTGGCGCAGTGGTTAGAGGGCAGTACTGCAGGCTACTTCTGCTGCCTGCCTGCAATTGGGCAGTTCGAATCTCACCAGGCTCAAGGTTGACTCAGCCTTCCGTCCTTCCGAGGAGGGTAAAATGAGGGCCCAGATTGTTGGGGGCAAGAGGCTGACTCTGTAAAGTGCTTAGAGAAGGCTGAAAAAGCACTGTCAAGCGGTATATAAGTAAGTGCTATTACTAAGTGGGAAGTAAGTAAGTAAGTAAGTAAGTAAGTAAGGAAGGAAGGAAGTAAGGAAGGAAGGAAGGAAGGACTGTGGTGGCACAGTGATTAGAATGCAGCATTACAGACTAACTCTGCAGACCAGGCTCCGGGTTGACTCAGCCGTCCCTCCTTCCGAGGTGGGTAAAATGAGGACCCAGATGGTTGGGGAAAAGAGGCTGACTCTGTAAACCGCTTAGAGGGAGCTGTAAAGCACTGTGAAGCGGTATATAAGTCTAAGTGCTCTTGCTATTTCCTCAGGAGTTATAGGATCAAACTCATCCCAAGTAACCAAGAAGGGCAAGCTCTCCCCTAACTCAATGATCCCCAATGGGTGCATGTCATGCTGGAAATGGTTCACGGACAGACATAAGATCCCACCTCCTCCCCACACACACACACTCACCACTGGAGTGTCCAGGCTGAGAGTACTGCCAAGTCTGTGAGGCTCCACCCTGGCATCCATCTGAGAAGGCAGTGAGAAGGGGAGGGAATGGCGGTTCTTCAGCTCCCTACTGGCCCAGGCTTCCGTGGGGGCCTTCAACATGGGCCGCGAGGGCCAGAGCTCCCCCTGGCGGTTACAAGGCACGGGGGGCAACTTGTCCCTGGAAGGACCGTCTCCTGGAGTGCAAGGCAAGGGTCGTCTCTGGGGCCGAGACTCTGCCCCAATGGCGTGGGGCCTGTCTGGAGGAGGAGGTGGTGGGAGATCTCGGTGAGTTGGTGGGATCGGCAGAGGTTTGTCTTTGTGGAGAGAACCAGGTGCAGCCTATAAAATAAGGGAAAGCTTTCCAGGTACGGTGATAGTTTAACCTTTTTCTCCGAAGTGGTTTCTCTTGGTGGCTTTAAGATGCCTGGACTTCAACTCCCAGAATCCCTCAGCCACCCATGGAATTCCAGAAGTTGTTGTCCATACAAGTCACCGAGGTTGAGACACCCTAAAGCTGAATCATAATATGCTTCTTTCTATACAGTAGTGGCCAAAATTGTAGAAACCTTTTGGGAAAAGGGTATTTTTGAGGTTTGATGGTTAATAACACCATCTTTGTTTGGGAGTAATACCATAAAATTATATATCAATGGAAAGATAATTTAATCAAGAACGTAATGCGACAAAGTGTGTTCAATCATCTCTATTCTATGAAAAGTTATAGCCAAATAACCAGAAAAAAGGCACAACTTGCTTAGGTTGATATCAGGTAGCTTTCTTTCATCCAATTGTAGCCAATAAGCATGAGTGTTTAGAGAGCCAATCAGGTGTCATCTTGTTTTGGCAATGACCTAATCAGATCACAGTAGGATTCAGTTACTGATGTCCTGTATTGAAGCTGAGAGGAGGACATTTGTCAGTTGTGTTGTGATCGCCATCAAGTTGGTTGGGGGTTTTTGTGTTCTTTCATTTAGTGAGCTTGTAAAACGTAAAAAAATTAAAGAAATGGCTTTTTATGCAAAAAGTCCATCAGAAGTTTCCAGCCATCGATAAAACAATAATTAGATTGTAACAGGCAAGTTCTGGAGGAAAAGTGACTCTTGAGTGAGTACCACACAGCTCAAAGTTTGTAAAGATCCACAACATTCAGTCACCACAAACAGGAAGAAGTGGGTCCTTGGCAGTGGTGGGATTCACATGTTTTTACTACCGGTTCTGTGGGCGTGGCTTTGTGGGTGTGGCATGACTTTGTGGGCGTGGCAGGGGAAGGATACTGCAAAATCTCCATTCCCTCCCCACCCCACTAACCTGCTTTCCAGCTCCGTTCTCCTGTTCAGGGCAACAAAAGAAGATCAGCTGGGAGGCAGCGGGGGCGGGGCCAGCCTCTTTGCCGGTTCTCCCAACTACTCAAAGTTTCCAATACCGGTTCTCCAGAACCGGTCAGAACTGGCTGAATACCACCTCTGATTCCTGGCTGAAAAAATCAGCCCTTCAAGACTACCAACTGAGCCATTTAACTCAACAAATACATTAGCCGAATGATGAATTATCAAGAAGAGGATAAGGGGGAAAGTCCGCAGGGCCATTGAGGAAAGTCCGTCAAGGCCAGCCATTTCAGATAGAGTCAGGTGGATCCTTGGAGCTTTTTGAGCATGGTTGTTTTCTTGCAGATGTTTCATTTCCCAGCCAGGTAACATAAAGTGCTAGCTGACATCATCTAGTGTTGAAGAGGTTACCTAGTTGGGTAATGAAACATCTTCAAAGAAGAGAGCACCAAGGATGCCGCAGTTCGACACTCAGCTGCAAATACTCTCTTCCATTGGTACATTTCAGGTTAAGACGCCTTTTGAGGGACACCTCGCCAGTCTACAGGTTCTGGTACCTTGGAAGTGGTTCCTGGGCTTGACGCTCCAGGTGGGTTGGACACCCGCTGCTGCTGCTGCTGCTGTTGCAGAAGGTCCAAGCGTGGAGGTACTGGGGGAAGTGCTGCCTGCGGAGTCATTGAAAATGGAGAAGGAGGACGCTCTACCTGAAGAGAGGCCAAGAGGAAATCCAGTGAAGACATTCTTAAAACTCCGGGCTAATAATCAAGTTTAACACTACCTTGGCATTTCAAGTCACCTTCTCTTCATCTCAACTCAACTCTCTTTATCCTCTACCTGTACTGACCCAGCCTCAGCAGAAGCAAGAAACAGGCTCCTTGTCCCGAACCCCCCCCCCCCGCCCCCTCTTTATTTACCTCTTGTGAATTAATGGCATTCACACACCGGAAAGTTCAGAAGTACAAACTGTTGTCTCCTACGACTACCACTCCCCTTTCCTTTTATTTATTCCCAAGCCAGGAAGGGGCCATTCGGTGTCGACGTGTACCTTGCTTCCCGAGTCGACTCCTTGTCCTCCATTGTTCTCCTCTCCTAACAGCTCTGTGCACACACACATCTGGAACAAGCCCCAGCTGTTCTTCCTCGCCACTTATCTCAGGCTCCAAAGGCAGCTGCCTCTCCGGTGGCTGGGAAATGTCGGACAGCCCTGGCTCTATCTCTGCGTCAGAGCATTCATCAGAGGCTATCCCAGGCTCCAGCGCTGGCCCAAGTTTCTCCCCAACCTCCGAGTCTGCCGCCAGCTCTGCTGGCAGCCGGCGGGCCACAACACTACCCAACAAATGCGAGCAGGTGCTCTTCCTTCCTGTTCACTCCAATATCTCAGCAATAACAAGGCCTGTTTTGTCACTGATTCACCTGCAGGCTGTTATTCAACTGGACTTGCAACGGGCATGGTTTTTAAAGGCGATAGATGGCCCCCTTAAGGGGCAGCTGAGGGCACAGCACTGATGATACTTGGGCACAGGCCTAGAACTGGTCTCCGCTGAGGCACAGCGATCCCAAAAATCATTAACAGACCCCCAAGGGAGGAGAAAACAAAATGGCTCCATCTATTATGCAAATCAAATGTGGCAGGTCAACAGCTTCAGCCAGGGCTACGTCTTCCAAGTTGATCGTGAACTCATTACTCAAGAAGACGCAAAGAGTTGCATGGCTAACCAGCACACTCAAATGCAACGAGGCAGCGTTTGGGCGGGCATAAAAGGCCGCAAAACTCAAGAACACACACACACCTTGCCAATTTGAGTTTTGCATGGCTGCTGGGAGGAAACGTATCAGGATCAAAGTGCTGGCAGAATGGATAGGAGCTACTCACTGCAGTATTTTACGGCAGAACTCCCAGCTGAACTCCCAATTATAGACAATTATTGACACTAGAGACTTTGAATTAAAATGGAATCCCGACAACCAACCGAAACCAAATGCTAGAAATCAATCTACCTACCTACCTACCTACCTACCTACCTACCTACCTACCTACCTACCTACCTATCCTATTCCAATTCATATTCCGTACTTCCATGGGGGAGACCAAGAGTCCAGTCTTACCTTTGCACCAGCCAGCTCTTTCATCAGGAACAGCGATTCATCCGTTCTGTCGTCGTCATCGTCATAATTTGGGGAGGGGGCTCCTTCTGCCCCTTGCCTCAGAAGCCCTCCCCCTCCTCGGGGATCAAAAGGGTCCACCACAATGGGCTCCGTGCCTTTAATTTCACACCGGCAGAACGGGCATCCCTGCCCCTCCGATTCCTGCAGGCAGAGAGCAAGAGGGGGGACGGGACATACGGAGCAGGTGATTCACTCAGGGCCACCCCATGGAATGCAACAGCAGGATTATCTGGGAGGGAAGGAGGGAGGGAGGGAGGGAAGGGAGGAAAGAAAGAAAGGGGAAGGAAGGAAGGGGAAGGAAGGAAGGAAGGAAGGAAGGAAGGAAGGAAGGAAGGAAGGAAGGAAGGAAGGAAGGAAGGAAGGAAGAAGGGGAAAGAAAGGAAGGGGAAGGAAGGGGAAGGAAGGAAACAAACAAACGTAACTTGCTACCATTGTAGGAAATTAACTAGTCTGAATGCATGACTAGAGGCCTTATGAGCCCAGCAAAAAAAATAGAAGGAAAGTCAAATGTTGTAAACCCCCCCCCCTCTCTCTCTCTCACACACACACACACACTCATGCAACACCTTTGCCCCCTTCAAGGCTGCTGCACAAGTCAGCCACCCCACATTCGCAACAACTGCACAATCACACGTTGAAGCACAACTGCATAAGAGTTGACCCAGCCTAGAGAAAAACACCCTTTCTAGGCGGCTTTCGCAAAACAGGCAACAGCGGGTGACAGTGACGCCAGAGGCCCAGCCAGGCAAACTGGGCCGGGTGCCGCTTTCGGTAGGGGCTGCAGAGGGACCTGTTCCAAGGAGCGGGGCTCTGACACGGGGGCAACCCCCATACCTGCCATGACGTGAGACACGAAGTGCACATGAGGTGCCCGCAGGGTTCTATCTTCACATCTTTGTCGTTTTCGGCACAGATTTTACAGAGCTGGAAAGTGGAGCCCATCTCACAGTAGAGTTCGTATTGCTCCTGAGGGTAAGAAGCCAGAAAAGGGAGAGATCTTAAAAACACCTCCCTGGACACACAGCCTTTTAAAAGCTCGGCTTCAAGAGGGGCGAAAGCTGGCAACGCATGAAAACAAAAAGAACGCATCGATGGCCACTCATGGAACAGGGTGCGATTCTTCAACCACGGCTGCAAGGATTTCAAACTGCCGGCATTGAAAGAAAGAAGGGAAATCTGATAAAAGAAAGTGCTCTCTAACCCATATTCCCCAGCATTCCCAGTCTCCAGTCCCCTAATCATCTTTGTTGCTCTTCTCTGTACTCTTTCTAGAGTCTCCGCATCCTTTTACATCGTAGAGACCAAAACCGGATGCCGTATTCCAAGTGTGGCCTTACCAAGGCCTTATAAAGTGGTATTAACACTTCACGTAATCTTTTTAATTGAATTTTTAATTGAATTTTTAAAATTTAAATCGGATTTTGTTAAAAAAAGAAAATCAAATGCATTTCAAATAAAATGCTTTTGGAGTAAAAATCTATCCAAAGGTATTTTCTATTTAAGATGCATTAATAATTTAGTTTATTCAGCATGAAATGGAGCTTAGTTATGTAGCATGAGGCTGCAATACTGGGACTGTCGGTGAGTCAACAGCTGGTCAGAGGAGAAGCAGCTGCAGGACAGAGATGGCAGTGGCTCTTTAAAAATGACGATTTAAATTGGGTTGATTTAAATCAAGCCTTTTTACTAGTGATTTAAATCATGAGGAGGCGTCTCCAAACTTGGCAATTTTAAGACTTGTGGACTTCAACTCCCAGAATTCCTCAGCCGGCATTCTGGGAATCAAAGTCCACAGACCTTAAAAGTTGGCAAGTTTGAGAGAGCTTTGGGAAGCAAGGGAGGGGAACGAGTGATCTCCGTTCACCTGGGTGACTTTAATGTGGTCCTGGGGTGTGGGTTCACACAGGCCGGTCAGGTCCGGGTTCTGATTTCTTCCATCGGGATACAAGTAACTAGAGGAGAGATGCAAAGATGATAGATTTTAAAAGGAAGATACAGCTGAACAGAGCAGAGCCTCAGACAAAGGGGAGAGATGACATTCTCGCAGAGGGCTGAATTAGGAGTTCAAACTTAATTATGAAGAGACCTTAAAGGTAAAGGTTCCCTTTGCACATATGTGCTAGTCGTTCCTGACTCTAGAGGGCGGTGCTCATCTCTGTTTCAAAGCCGAAGAGCCAGCACTGTCCGAAAACGTCTCCGTGATTAAGTGGCCGGCATGACTCAACACCGAAGGTGCACGGAACTTTGTTACCTTCCCACCAAAGGTGGTCCCTATTTTTTCTACTTGCATTTTTTAACGTGCTTTTGAACTGCTAGGTTGGCAGAAGCTGGGACAAGTCACAGGAGCTCACTCTGTTACGTGGCGCTAGGGATTCGGACCGCCAACCTTTCTGATCGATAAGCTCAGCGTCTTAGCCACTGAGCCACCACGTCACTGAAACCTTACAAGGCCCCAAATGTGAGAGGGAAAATTTAAGCTGTGATTCCCCTGTTGATGAAAAGAGAACAGGTGCCATGGCTTCCAGTTGCTCAGAGCCACACCTGTTGCTCAATGCTTTAGCCAATCAGAGGTGTGGCATTTGAAGGAAGCTTGCACCGATTTGCTCCAGGTGGCCTGGGGAAGGACGTCACATGCATTGTGATAACATCACGGCGCACATAAGGCCACACAGCCGTTGGCATCAGAGATCGCTGTGCAAGTTCATAACTGCCTCTTTTTGCACAACGAGGCGCTGACACACCTGCCATCTTTTTGATCTTGTTGTGGTTTGTTCCTGATGCCTATCTGTCAAACGCCGCAGGGCTGGAAAGAGAAACTCAAATCTGCTGCACATCGAAGGCCTGTGCAAAACCTTGAATTCAGATGCCTGATGAGGCAGGTTAGATTAGGGCAAGCACGAGGGCCGTGTTGGCTTTCAGAGAAAGAGCCAATGTTGTGGCCCACCAGCGGAGATTCGGACAGTGAGGGGGTTGGGGAGGAACCTGGGCCAGTCCTGGAGTCTGGGGAAGGCTCTGATGAGGGCTCTGTGTCGGAGACAGAGAGGGGGGTAGAGCCATATGCCAGTTATCAACTGCCTTCAGAGTCAGACATCAGTGAGGCAGAAGAAAAGCTGGAGCCTGTTCCCAGTGTACACATGTGCAGAGTTGCCAGACAAAGGGAACAGCTAAAGAACAGGGGTCAACTTGGGAGTAAGGCCACAGGGGGACGATGAATGGCCCCTCCCAGAAGAAATAAAAGAGGAGTGGAGTTTGCAGGAGGCAATTAGTTCACTTCATGGGTTCGTGACTCTCCGAGACTCCTTGCCAAGTTTTGCAGATCTCGGCCTGTCAGCTCTCCCAGCCAGAGAAGGTCTGTGACTGTAAATCCTCCCTTGAAAGATTTTGCTAGATGGGAATGAGCAGAACTCACATCCAATTAATAAAAGGGGTTTTTGTTGGGACCAAGAGTTTGCTTCTTGCTCTTGGGAAGCCTCGGTCAGAGCAGCCAAGGAGTTTTGGAAGGCTTCGCTAGAACAGACTGAATTCCTCAACTTACAACTGGTTGCTTAACTAGCATTTGACGTTATGATGGACTCACAATGTTATTTACAGCCCGTCCTTAGGTCGCACAATTGCATTTTGAGAATTTCTGCCCTTTTAACTGGGGGGGAAATGATCACTGGTTAAGCGGGATTATGATTTACAAGTATGTGATTTGCTTAACGACGGCAGTGACTCGGTTAACCACCGTCGTAAAAATCGAGTCCAGCACACGGTGATTTGACTTGTGATCCCAATGGCTCACAAGCAAAATTCTGGGCTCAACGGTGATCATAAGAACTGCCTGCAGAGGCACCTTGACTGAAAAAAGAACGAACCAGAGTTATGATACGGCACAAGGAGACGTCACTTACAAGCCTTCCCTGAAGCCATCAATCAGTGCTTGAAAAAGAGGTTTGTTGTGGGGAATTGTCTGGAGGATGTTTCCGTCTGCAGTCACGTAGCCAATAGCCCACTGACCAAGTCGGGTGCAACTCAGACGGAAAATGTAACTAAAACAACAACAACAAAGATAGATTGATCGCTGAACAAAAACAAATTTGAACTTCTACATATGAAGTCTTTTTTGAATGACAGCTCAGCAGAAAATCTCCCCCCCCCCCCCCCAATCCTGGCAATCGTCAATATCTGAATGCTTCTTTCAATGTGCATGAATTGAAAGGATGTCTCTTACTTTTTGGATACTCTAAAAGTTGGCTTTTTCCCCCAAGTTTTTTTTTTTAATTTCTATTCTTCACAAAAAGATCAAATCAATGTGTGAACAATGCAGCACTTGGGTGTCATACATTGCAATACAGACCAAGCTGAACAAGTTCATCCCAATCCTTATATTCCATCCACACATGTACTCAATAAACACTTGCATTCAATTATAATCCATCCTGGTTCAGTTGTTCCATGTTTTCTCTTTATAATATGAAGAATGTATCCATACATATTACCCTTTTCACTTATTTCAATCATTCATTGTAACTCTAAAAGTTGGCTTGATCATCCTAGTAGGCATTCCTACTGAGGAATGTCTAAGCCTGGAGGAATCTTATGGTAAATTTTGAGTCTATCAGTCAGTGACATAGGCAGTTTCTAAATTTGATTGACAAATAAATTAATCACCAATATGCCTGTTGTGGCCCACCAGCAGAGCTGGCAGCAGATTCAGACTGTGAGGAGGTTGGGAGGAACCTGGGCCAGTCCTGGAGTCTGGGGAAGGCTCGGATGAGGGCTCTGTGTCGGAAGCAGAGAGGGGGCCAGAGCCATATGCCAGTTATCAGCTGCCTTCGGAGTCAGACATCAGTGAGGCAGAAGAACAGCTGGAGCCTATTCCCAGTGTGCGCATGCACAAAGTTGCCAGACGAAAGGAACAGCTAAAGAACAGGGGTCGACTTGGGAGTAAGGCCACGGGTGGACGATGAATGGCCCCTCCCAGAAGAAATAAAAGAGGAGTGGAGTTTGCAGGAGACCATTAGTTCGCTTCATTGGCTCGTGACTCTCCAGACTCCTTGCCAGGTTTTGCAGAGATCGGTCTGTCAGCTCTCCAAGGCAGAGAAAGTCTGTGACTGTAACCCAGAGGAAATAAAGGAGGAGCGAAAGGGGAGTGGAGTTTGCAGGAGACAATTAGTTCATTCCTGCATTCTAGCCAAGTATTGTGGTGTCTGAAAGATATCAGCCTGGCCCCTCTCCAAGCCTGATCAAGGTTGGTAATTGTGAACTATCTTGAAAGACTGTGGGAGAGGAAAGACTTTGCTGGGGAGGAATGCACTGTAAAGTCTAGATCAGAACACTAACTCTGCAAATGTCAATTTATGGTGTTTCGAATTTAGGACGTCGCTGGCATCAACTAGTTTTGATTTATAAAATGCTTAAGCATGAATGGAGGTTAGAAAGGCTGCCTTGAAGCACTCACCTTCCAGGTTTATGAATGAACTTCTGAAGCCGGGCTTTGACTTCATCGTAGGTCAGGAATGCCATGTAGCCAGGATGAGTCACCGCAAGACTATTCCAGTTTCGGAGCAAAGAGGACCAGGGCTGGGTTGGGGTGTGTGTGAAAAGGTAGGGAGTTATTTCAACAAGGAAAGAGCCCTTCCTATCGTAGCTCATTCCACTTCCCCTGCAGTCCCCTCCCCTCCGTGAATTGACTTCAGCAATGTTCAACCTCAACTGTTACACGTAAAACAGCAGCAGAGCATTTAATGGCCCTCCAATTTTTCTCTTCAAAGCTATCCCTACATGCCAGGGTATCAATCCTTCCTAATCCCAGAAATCCAAACATTCAGCATAAAACAGAGAGATTTGGGAGGCAAGGAAGCCAGTAGATGGAGAGAAGGAAGCCCTGAAGGTTGAGGCTGTGCGAGTCAAGGAGAGGAAGACCGGCCGTTTCGAGAGGAGGAGGAGAAGAAAAGCTGTTTCAGTGGCGAACCAGTGTCCGTCTTTAGGGAAACTGTGGCTCATCAAGAAAAGAAAAAGAAAAAAGCTTACCTGGAACAGGCGGGTGAAAATATCAAATTCAAACACTGAAATGTAATCATTGCATGTCAGGTCGATGGTGGATTTCAACGCCATGGCTTCCAATCCGGAACTGATGGGGTGGACTTCATGTAGGGCTTGGCGGAAGGTTTTCCATGGGACAATGGTCCTAACAGTGGGATAAAATATAGGCATTTATATATTGGGATGGTTACTTTTGCATCATAGGAACTTAAAACGTCTGCTAATTCAAACAAAAGGCTTCTTCCACCCTGTGTTGCCTTTCCTAGGAGAGCCCATCAGATTAGGACAGCCTTATTTTAAGGTGTGTGGACTTCAACTCCCAGGGGTCCTCTGGGAGTTGAAGTCCACACATCTTCAAGTGGCCAAGGTTGAGAAATACTGATCTGGAGCATTGATTCTATCGCTCGGCTGGCTGGGGTCTTCTGGGAGTTGAGGTCCACGCATCTTAAAATGGCTATGCTCTAGGACAGGGGTCCGCAAACATGGCAACTTTAAGACTTCTGGATTTCAACTCCCAGAATTCTCCAGCCTATTCTGGGAGTTGAGGTCCACAAGTCTTAAATTTGCCAAGTTAGGGGACCTCTGCTCTAGGAAGTCACTGAACAAGACAGCTCTGTCCCACTCTTACTTCCTAGCCATAAGCATTCAAGCACACATCTGATACTGGACATTATAGTGTGTCAAGGTACTGGGGATTTAATAGCTGCCAGCTGATGAAAGGTTGTAAGCTGTAATCAGTAAGCTGATGCAATGTAAGGCAAGGCTGATGCAATGAGGTATCTCTCTCTCTATATAAGTGGTCATTAGAGGGCGTTTCTCTCTCTCATCATGTATTTCATTTCTCTCCTTGTGTCCGAGCTGAGTGGTAAGGGAATTTATCTCCATGTATATGTTTGTATATATTGGAATATAAACCACTTTTAATTGTCTGAAGGCTCTGTGTGCTGTGTATTGTGTTTTGCTCCTGGGTTTATTTCATAATAATAGTCACGCTGCCAAAACTCTGATAGGTTATGGGCCCAGTACGCTTCTGCTCCCATAAATTGCTCTTAAAACCATCCATGTTAATGGATCTTTTGTCCACATACATAGATTCAGAACCACAACAATGGAAGTACACAAATGCAGGTACATTTGTTCCAAAAATGAACCACTTTGAGAGAAACAATGTACAATGACTGAAAGCAGACATCATCAGCTATAATCCTTAATTTCTCCAGTAACTGGCTAAAGCAGCTACTGACGTTAACAGCAGTATAAAAGGAATGTCACATAACTGCATCTCAATAAGATCTCTGACATCTAAGTAACTGTTCTGAGATACTAAAGGAAGGAAGCAGCGAAGGAAGACCAACTGCTTGCAGGCAAGGTTATGAAGTGCACATATTTCATGAGTCTTAATTTGCAGATATGCCGTGCATATTTCATGTGGGAAAAACTTGAATCTGGAATGCAATCAAAATTAATCTCCAGAGATAAACATCTCAAGTTATGGCAGTCTAGCCTGTTGAAGCCAAGTGAAACATCAATTCCTCAACAAATCAACCATGAGCACATTTTCTCCCCACAGTCAACCCTTTGATATCAAGGGCAAAGCTGAAGATTGTCATGAAGCTCTGTGTGTGTGTGTGTGTGTGTGTATTTTAATCCTATAAGGGTGGGGGATACAGTCAGATATTTTCAAAGAAATACTTGAATGGCTTCATCCAGCCTTTACAGTCCAGTAGTTTTGGCATTCCGTCCAGTGGTGGCATTCAAAATTTTTGACTACCGGTCCTATGGGTGTGGCTTGGTGGGCGTGGCAGGGGAAGGATACTGCAAAATCCCAATTTCCTTCCGATCAGCTGGGATTCGGGAGACAGAGAATAGATGGGGCCGGGGCCAGAGGTGGTATTTGCCGGTTCTCCGAACTACTCAAAACTTCCGCTACCGGTTCTCCAGAACTGGTCAGAACCTGCTGAATACCCCCCTTTGGTTCCATATGTTGGATGTGGCAAAACCACAAGAGATAAACCACTCCAGTTATGTGTTGCCTGAAGAATTGCCAGAAGTGTAGCAGCTTATTCTGGAAATTGTACTTACTTCTCCTCGAAGGCTCTTCTCCAAAACTCGGCTGCATCGGCCTTCGTGATTCGGAAAGTATCTCCTTGGAAGAGTCCATTCGGGAAGATGCCTTTCAGTTCTGCCAGCATGTGGCTGAAGATCAGGGACAATTTGGTCAGGTTGCGCCTGCGAGGACAGAAAAGCACATCTTTGTAACTCTTAAGGCCAACCCCATAGAGTCATTCTGGATAGTGAGACGAGTGGCATATAAATTAAGCAAATAAATAGATGGCAAACTTTATTGCCATTGTACATATATACACAGTATACCCATACTACGAAATTCATATAACCCACCCAGAGACCAGGCCCAACACACACCAGTCCCCAAACACCCCTCACCCTCCAAAAGTTCCCCGCGCCTAAACCACCCAAGCATCCACACAACAGACCAAGCCGTGCTGTCCAACAGCTCACTGATTCTGGCCCTTTAGTTCATTGTTGGGTGCAATTATAGCTCTGGGATAAAAACTATTCAGAAGACGTTGTGGTCCGAGTTTTAGTTGTTCTGTTTCTTCTGCCATGAAAACAGCGAGCAGAAAATGAAAGAAGAAACTGGAACGTTGATTTTTCACTTCACATTCTGAATTGGGTTTTTCTAACCATGCATTCGAATTTACAGCAGATTGGAAATTTAGCCTTACAGAACCTTTTGAGCCCTCTTTATCTCTGCAGGTGTTTTATTTTCCTACCCAGGGAGGTGCAACAGAAAGAGGGCTAAAATGCTTTTGAAGTAAGGCAGAAAAACGATGAGCCAGCTAGGAGTTACAAGCCCTTCAATCAGTGTTATATAATAACTGTCTGTCCAGACAACATTTCATTCAGAAGAATCCCAATCATAACTTAAGTGTACCTTATTAAGCAAATTAAGGTTTGGATAACTGAATGCGCAAGTTAAGTTACGTATTCTCAGGTTACTCAACACGGGTTTACAAGAAAGGGTACATTTAGGGTGCAGAAGGGACTGCATTTTAGAAAATTATCAGCCCCAGAGTCAGCAAGAGGGAGGCTCCTCTTGATTAGGCTGGTCTAATCAACAGTGCCAGATGACAACCAAGTTCAAAGGATAAGATTCTTCCTTCACTCTTACTTCGGTTTTAAGAAGTGAGAACATCTACTTGGGGTGCTTCTAATCAACGAGGAATACACAAGAAGTTAACACCATGCACAACTTATTTTGCTCACACACGTGGAAAGTCGGGGTAGGACCGTAAAACGTACAGATTGCTAAATCCCCCCCCCCCAAACACACACACACATTCTTTTCATTGCCCAAGGGTGATCTCTTCTGCTAGCGTCCTCACAGTATTTGCTCGCCTTAAAGCAATATTACCTCTGGACAAATTGATGAGAATCTGACTGAGGATGGATTCTTTTGTTCCAGGAAAAAAGGAAGGAACTAGCATCAATTATGTTTGGAGCTTCATGACCAGGTTGGGCTTAAAACATAATTTTTGCATAAATAATAAAATGTTCAAGTGTCAAAGAGAAAAGGATGTTCTGACCTAGGCTTCCTGAGACAGTAAAAATCACACGCTTAGTCCCAAAACCCCACTTTTTATTTCAACAGCTGTGAATTATGTTCCTTCACAGCCATTAATGAGTCACAAAACAGTCTGTGAAGAGTCCTACAATAGGCTGCCAAAGTCCTTCGGGATAAGGCAGATAAGCACCCACTTTTATCTCCCTTGAAACGCTGCCAAAGACCTAACTGCCAATTAGCTTTGCAAGGCCACACGGAGCACAGAGTCAAAACGGAGCTTCAGAATTTAAACCAACCAGAATGAACAAAGTTGCTTCCAGCAAAGGCTCCGGTGCCTTTGCTCCTCCTTTATATCTTATGGGAGGGGACACTCCTCCAAGCCTTACTCCCGAGTTGCCCCTTTTGTCTTAATTCTTCTTGTCTTCTGGCAGCTCGCTGATGTCCGACTCTGGAGGCTCCGGAGGCAGCACATAACTCCCAGATGGCCCTGGCCCCCTCTCTGCCTCCGACATAGAGCCCTTGTCCGAGCATTCCCCAGACTCCTGGACTGACCCGTGCTTCTCCCCAACCAACAAAGGTCTCTGGAAGAAACACCAGTCAGCATACATTAAACAGGATGTGCACTTTACTTACAGAACTTGTATAGAGCACCAAAGATATGTGAGGCACTTTCTAGTCCTTAAACCCAGAAGGAGAAGACATCTACGCAAGAGTAGCAGCAAAAGAGAGCATTTTTATGTGCTGAGTAGTCTGTAGCAGTGATGGAATTCCTCTTGTTTTAATTTTCAAGCAGTTAACTGTGAGAGTGTTTATTCCGGATTATTATTTTTCCTTATCAACCACTGTTCTGGCACCATTCTCACTTTCTAATTAATATACTTTCTCAAGGGAACCTCTCAGAGAATCAAAGAACGCCTGTGAGATTTGCATGAGGGGGGAGCTCGGAAAGAAGTGAGGGAAGCTAATGCTTCTAGGTAGCCCATCACTCTGGACGGTCTAAAAATACGAATATCTGAAAATATTCAGATGATTGTATTGAGATTTACAGTGACACACCAAAAGGAGACAAGGGGGAAGTGGCCCCCAAAAAGGAAAAATTAAACAGCAAAGGTGGGAATAATGAGGAAAGACGGGGGGGGGGGGAACTGGGGGAAGATACCAAAACAATAGAATTAAAAGGGAGAAAAAAGATTGGGAAGAAAAAAATATAGAAATTATAAAAACAAGAAAAAGAAATAGCTAGGCGAATGGGTGGAGAGAAAATGGTTGAAAGGAGGAAAGAAGGAAAAGGATTTACTAGTAGAATAGATTGAAATATGGTAAATATTGCCAATGGTATATAGTTAATATGATGTGAGGGAAATAGATCAATTATGGATAATTAATTAAGTGAAATGTTTACTATACAAAATTAAATTTGAGGATATATGTTATCGATAATAAAATAGAATAATAGATGGAAATGAAATGTTAAATTGGATCAACTTGGAGAGGCAAATAATAATATTTATTTTATATATTAAGAAGAAATTAAAGTTAAGCTGGAAAATATGGAAAGAAAATAAGATGACCGAAATGGGAGTATGATGTAAAATGAATTATGCGTAAGAAAAGATGTAAAGGGGGGGGGGGGGGACCTGGACAACACTTTGTTTATAAAAGAAGTTAAAATACGTAACAAAAAAAAAGAATTTTGTTTTTTAAAAAATAAAAATACGAAGCGAAAGGCGGCTGGTGGGATACGAGTCTTGGCTCTGGGCCAGAGTGGTGAGCTTCCCATCCAAGGAGGTGGAGTTGAGACGACATGCATCAACTGAAGACAACGTAGCTTCCCCAGACGCCAGGATTAAAAATTAACACCCTATTAAATATGCCACATCAAAGCAAGGGATGCTCTGTTTTTTTCACTGCCCTCCACTCGGCTGTCCTCTTCGGTTCTTCCTTCCTTTCTGGCTCTTGACATCCTGCAAAAAAACAGTCAAGCGAGCTCTCAGCCCCACTGCAGCCTTTAGCAGGGCCTCATTTCCCCCAGTTCAGTTTTCTGCTGCTTTTGCCTCTGACCTGCAGCAGCCTGTTCTTTTCCGGCTTCCTGTTTGCTGGATGAAAAACATTCTGCCATGATAACGGCTCTCCTTGCAGAAGTCCCTGGGATGTCAACCCATTCCGTCCTTCTTCGCTCCCATAAATCTTTAAAACCATCCTTTCGAGCGTCCAGCTAGCTCCTCCAGAACTTCCCAGGAGTTCTTCTGAAGGACAGAGGTTTTTAGTCCATTGAACTGGGCTTATTGCATCCAGCAGAAGGGAAAAAGTGCCCTGCACACTCTGCAGAGGAAACATGTCTGCCTCGCATCCCCTTTCCTGAAATTATGCATCAGGACAATTATTACAGATCCAGCTTAAGCAAGACTCTCAGATTATTTGGGGGAAGGGAGGGGGAGAGCCAGATATCCTAACTCTCTGGAATACAAGGCAGATTCGAGAAGAAAAGCCCTAGGAAATCTCTCAGCAATTACTACCATAGACTGCTAATTCCTCTCATATGACAAGCAGAAGATAAATTAAGGAAGGGAAAACACATATGGATAACCTGCAGTGATGCAGCCTATAAACACTTTACAGAACTTCTCTCTTCTGGGTATAAAAATATACCCGTATTTTTAAAAAAAATATGTAGCAGCTACAGTACATTGCAGACTCAAAGTAGATGGCATGCCGTTTATATTTTAGGGCCCCAAGTAAGGTCTATGATCTTCTAGAATATTCCAGAGGAGAGGCTAAGGCAGTGATGGCTAACCTTTTCTGGACCGAGTGGCCAAAGCGAGTGTCAATGCACATGCACAAACCCCCAAAATGCAATGCCTGCGCCCCCGTGCATGCACCCTCCGCATGCATATGCCCCCCATGCGTCCCACCCCATGCATATGTGCGCGGGGCTTTCGCACTCCCCTCATGCATGCATGGCAGAGACCCGAAGGCCGGTGGGAGGGGCATGTCCCTGCGCAGCAGAGCTGAAATGGGGCAACGGCTCGCATACCCACAGAGGGGGCGTTTCACTTCGCAACATAAATTTTGTGCCCAATTGTGGTCGTAGCTCCAGGACTTCCCTAAGAGAAGAGTGAATATACTTGGCAAATTTAAAAGCAAAACACGAGCAATTCAAATGAGACCCGCCATTACTGTTTCAACCTTAGCCCAAAAAATTCAAGTACTCGTAGAGTCTTATGATTAGTATAAAATTCCTTGCAGAATCAAACTGCCAGTGTAAGTAAACAAGTGGTGTTTTGACAAAACAATTGCATGTTTCAAAAGAAAGGTTACAAGTTGGAAGACTGCGGATTGGATAAACAAAACAAAACAAAAAACAGGAGGGTTTTGAGATCTTAATAAATACTAATGTTATGAATGGGCTTAAAAGCATGAGCGAGAGAGAGAGAGAGAGAGAGAGGGAGAGAGAGAGAGAGAGAGAGAGCTCTGAAAAAATATAAATATCCTGTCTAAAAATAACAACGGTGCTTCCTTGTTTATGTTTGGCGAGGAAGACTGAAGACGTACCTGGGGACAGTTTCTGTAAGCAGATCTGGTCCCTCAATCGCTGTTTATTCAAAATGTCCAAACTCAAAAGACGGATGAAAGGAAGCAGGTCTGCCGCCCCCAAAAAGGGCAATGCAAGTTGTTTCTACTGATCTGCACTATTAGCTTTAAGCAGACACAAACCTTTTTCAGGGAAGCCAGATGTGCTGGCTCAGGGTTCAATTCACAGACTGATAAAGATGCAAGATGTTTAGAAGGGAAAGCCAAGTCTCTACAATCAGGGGGGGCAGGCTAAAGGTTTGACCTCAGACGGATAAAATAGAGGGGTCTGAAAGATCAGAGCAAAGGGGAGGGGGAATGGGTCCTTTTTTCCTGACTAGTTGGGGTTGAGAATGTAACAGGGTGGATAATTTTTTTTTTTTTTGGTATCAATACACCCTCAGATGAAACTACAATCAGGAAAACACTCAAATGCACAGAAATGGATAAAATGACAATAGAACTAAAAAAAAGAGAAGAATCGGACTTCTATAAAGTATGGAATAAAATGTATAAGTGGCTAGAAATCAGAAGCCAAAACAAAAAATAGAGAATACAAATATATGGTGATACAAATAATAAATATTATTATAAGTGTTAATATTACTTTTGCTACATTATAGGACAAGGTTAAAGTAACAGGAAGGCAATATAGAAGGGAGAATTATAAAAGCTAAGCAGGAAAGCCGATACAGAAAGCTGCAAAATTACTGTATATTGTTATGTATGTTCTGTGCTTTGTTTTTCTTTCTTGTTATGTCTTTTTTATTGGTTTTAAAGATTAAAACATTCAATAAAAATAATTTTTTTAAAAACTGGATCTCTTGGGAAAAAGCATTTGCCTGAATTCATTTAGTGAGCTTTTCTTGACAAATTAGGTAAGGTAAAGATTCCCCTCGCACATATGTGCTAATCGTTCCTGACTCTAGGGGGCGGTGCTCATCTCCGTTTCAAAGCCGAAAAGCCAGTGCTGTCCGAAGACGTCTCTATAGTCATGTGGCCGGCATGACTCAACACCGAAGACGCGCAGAACGCTATTACCTTCCCACCAAAGGTGGTTCTTATTTTTCTACTTGCATTTTTTACCTGCTTTCGAACTGCTAGGTTCGCAAAAGCTGGGACAAGTAACGGCAGCTCACTCCATTACGCGGCACTAGGGATTCGAACCGCCAAACTGCTGATTTTTCTGATTGCGTCCCAAATTAGAAGGTTGTTTAATTCAGAGGTCCCCAAACCCTGATCCGTGGATCGGTTTGAGAAGTGGAACGAAGTAGCCATAAATATGACGAGTGGGTGGAAAGTAGCTAGTTGGAGCTTGTAATTTTACCATAAACATTTACTGAAGCTTTAACTTTGGAACTTTGCTCTACGTCCTTCAGGTTTGCTTTCACAATGAAAGATCAAATATATAGACAGTGCATTTCTTAAGAACTGTGAGCCATGTGCTTTTCATCTCTGATCCAACTAACAGATTCCACCAAGGTGGTTAAATTGGTGCCTGACCTCCCAGTAAGAGCGTATTGTGCACGGAAACTACAGCTATTGTGAATTCACCGCTCAGGAATGCTGAGTAGTCCTATTTAAGAATCATATGTTGACATGTATACTTCCTGCAGCTTCAGAGTCTGCTTCCCATAGTAATCAATTTTGTAAAAAAAATATAAAGGGACAACTATACTCTCAATTCAGCTTTTCAACACACAATTTGAAGTTCTACTTTGCTCCAATTAGCAGCATAAAATATGTTACTTTCTAGAGAAGTACAGAAAACTAAACAGAGGGTATACGTTTCCTACAGATACAAGTAACTATTATTCTTATAATATATAATAACAGAGCTGGAAAGGACCTTGGAGGTCTTCTAGTCCAACCCCCTGCTTAGGCAGAGAACCCTACACCACTTCAGGCAAATGGTTATCTAACATCTTAAAATCTTCCAGTATAGGAGCATTCTATGTCACCATCAAGTGCCTATATAAAGAACTCTTGATTTCGTGAACTAATTCCCCAATGTACTGGCATAAAATTCAGAGCAGGTACATGAAGCAGCATAAAGATAAACGCTTAACCATGGAATGTCCCTTAGCTTTAAAAAAAAAAAATCAACCCAACAATATATTTGTTTCTAATGCCCCATTCTACCCTGGTACCTAACAGGGCTATATCCTGACCTCCAAATTTTATGTTCTCCAGACCAGGGGTCTCCAACCTTGCCCACTTTAAGACTTCAACTCACAGAATTCCTTATGTATTTGTCACCCCTTTGATAAAGAGACTGGACTGTTATTTGTCAGGAATGGTGTAGGGACTCTTGCTTGGGCTGGGGGTTGGATTAGATGACCTCCAAGGTCCCTTCCAACTCTGTTATTCTATTTCTATTCTATTTCGGACAAGTGGATGTCCAAACTTAAAATCCTCCAGAGATGGAGCACCCGTAACTTCTGAAGGCTGGTGGAACCAACAGCATCCAAGGCTATGGAAAGCAGATATATCGTTTCCAATGTTATTCAGCAAAGTCATAAAACAAAGTCCCAGGGATCAGAACTAAGTCCAAAGATCGAGATCTCCTCCTCAAGATCATCTCATTGCCATTATTCCTGAGTTTCAGGCAACAACAACAACAACAGACCCAATTAATCCTAAAGCAGGGGTCTCCAACCTTGGCAGCTTTAAGACTTGTGGACTTCAACTCACAGGGTTCCACAAGTCTTAAAGTGGCTAAGGTTGGAGATCCCAGCTCCAGACATACCACCAGTCGCCATGGATAGCTTGAACTCATGGCCACTGAAGTTCCATTCATCGGGAAGTTTGGGGAAGGCGGATAAATCGTCAGCAAAGGCTCTCGCATCTTTTCCTTGGTAACCGTGTTTATAGACCCGTTGCAAGCCACTTTAAAATGGGCAACAGGAGGTGTTTTGCCCATTTCTCACCAGAGTACCACAGACCATTGTACTGGAGTAACATTTTCTTCATTTTCTTAGACAGCAAACAGTTCACGTTCCTTTCTGGCAATTTTGGAAGCAAAACGACATCTTTTTCCCCTCTCCTTTTGAACTTTCCCTAAGAAGCGCTAATTGAAATGCAGGAGGTGGTTGTACCAGTTGGCTGCGTTCTGGAAGGCATGGCTCATGCGAAGGAAGGGGCAGGCGATGGTTTTAACCGCAGACGCGGATAGGCTGCCTCAACAATGCCTTATTGTGTTTTGCTGATCCAGCGCCCGCACATTAAACAGCAAAATGATTAGTAGCGGACTTCCTTCTGAATGGGAGGAGGGGGATGTCTAATGCTTCAAGTACATTGAACACAAGAGCTGTGCATATTTTAAAACCACTTTAAAAAAAAAAAAAGACCGAATAAGATTGAATAAGATCAGCTCCCTTCCTACATATTTTAAACACACTGGGTGTATCTGCAACTTTTTTCCTGCATGGATTTGTCCCTCTAGGCATGTGAACCTATGGCAGCCAGTGCCAGAAAATGGCCTGGAAACAGCCCCCAAAACAGGCCAGGTTTTGGGTTATTTTCAGGCTGTTTTTCAGCCATTCTCAGGCTGTTTTTCAGGCCAAAAACAGTCCAAAAAAAGACCTGGAAAACGGCCGGAAAACAGCCAAAAAATAGCCCAAAAAACAGCATGCACACGTCAACCAGCTTGTCTTCGGATCTCCGGTGCTCCATCACGCACAAAGACTAGCTAGCTGACGCATACATGCACGCATGTTCCGGTTTGGGCACTCAGTGCCAAAAAGTTTTGCCATCACTGCTCTAGGGGATTAGGATTCCGGCAAATCCCTTGCAGAACTCTCTTGAGGATATGGCTGGCTGTTAAAAATAAAGCCTGATCTAGGTTTACCATTTGCAATGTACCAACAAGATATTTTCTCCAGTCTCTTGCTCCTCACCCTTGGCTCAAGGAAGCAATAGGGAAGGCTGGAGTCTTAGGAACATAAATGTACACAATCAATGACTCATAGTAATGACCAAAGGGCCTCCTCTCCCTTAACCAAAACTACTTACTCCGTACTGTTCACGGATGCCCTTTGAGGTAGCCAAGGCTTTGTTGAATTCCTGGCATCCTAGCCAGAGATAGCGAGTGACTTACATACCACAACAAAGACTTAACTGTAGCTTTAAAATGATTGCTTTAAAAAAATAATAATAAATACATGAAAATGGCATTTGGCAGCTCCCAAGGTCTTGAAGACACCAAGTTCCCAGCATAAACTAGCCCACCTTCTCCCCAGCAATTTCCTAGCATGTGCTTTTGCACATCAAGTAGCAGAAAGTGCTTCTGTCCTAAAGTGAAACTAAGCTGAAAGAACAGTGGAGAGAAACCAGCTCTATTTATGGCTCTAACCACAAGGCCCGAATGCTTTCTTAACTCTAAAGGTAGGCCGCCCAGAAGTGGAAAATATTGCTTGCGCTGTGGCAACAATGAAGCTCCAGGGTTGCTTATTTAGAGCATTGCCCCAAACGGTGTTTCAAAGATGCTCGGTTTGTAAAGTGTTATTTGACATTATCTCAGAGCTCTGTTGGTTACTAGGGGGGTGGGGGAGGGGGGGGGCAGTTGGGATGCTACATCCACATTAAGAGATGGTTTTTACGGACGCAGCACAGCCTGCCATCTTTTCCCATGTGTCTTCCGGCATCCATCCACACTTAATCCATCTCAAAAGTCCTATTGCCATCCGGAAGCTTAATCCCTAATTTAAAAATGTAATCCCCGCAGGATGGAAACAGCCACCTGCCAACTCTTCAAAGCAGGCTGGAAATTGCCTGTTCCTCCTGCAAAGTTTAAAAATAAAAAAAAACACCCCCAAACCCTGCATTTCTTTAGCAGAGCTCTCCCTGGGGAGCCTACAGAGAAAAGTGGCCGATAAAAGAATAGAATAAATAGATGGGAAGCTTCTGGGTATTAAATGCATCTCCAAGTTACCTAGAGAAGATAATAAGGCAAGTTTTTGCTTCGGGTTAAAACATACATTCTCTTCTGGCCTCACTTCAGTGTCCGCACCCAAAGTTGCTTTTTCAAAAGGCAACTGGAATTCCTTTGTTTTGCCTGAAGACGTTTCCGCTTCTGGTCCAAGCAGCTTCTTCAGTTCTGACTGAATGATGGAGCTGAATGGAACTGAAGGATCTACTTCAGGGGTGTCCAAACTTGGGAACTTTAAGACTTGTGGACTTCAACTCCCAGAATTCCCCAGCCAGCTATGCTATGCTGGCTGGGGAATTCTGGGAGTTGAAGTCCACAAGTCTTAAAGTTCCCAAGTTTGGACACCCCTGATCTACTTGGATGAGAAGTGAAGTGCCTTCAAGCCGAACGAAGGAATTCCACTTGCCGTTTGAAAAAGCACCTTTGAGACAACCATGGCCTGGATGGCTGAGAATCTCCAGAGACATTTGTTGTCTGTACTTGCTTAACGTGAGTCGACTGTATTGGTGAATACTTCATTTGGACAGTCCTATTTTCACTAGCGCTTCTTGGGCACATCAGCATTTCAATAATGGAGAATATTTGTAGCTCAGGGTTCAAATGAGGTGTACTCCGAGCTTGGTGGTTTTCCTGCAGACGTGTCATTACCCAAACATCATTGGCACTGATGATGTTACCTAGTTTGGCTAATGAGACGTCTGCAAGGAAACCACCAAGCTCAGAGAGACGCCGTATCAGCATTTCTTTACTAATTTTGCCGGGCATTAGCTAGTTTATCAACCAAACTCATTTTTGCGCATGAACTATCGTGCAAATCCCAGCATCTTCAAAATGTGAGTGGTTTTAAACTAAAGCAGGGACATGGAGATTTCAGTGAAAATGGACAAGCACAGCAGCACCTCCAACTCAAACTGTTAAGTTGCCAGAGAAACATAAAAAAGGGGAAAACCAAAAGTTTACATGAAACAAAAGCATACCGAGACAAGGAATTTGGAAAGAAGCACGGGGACTTCCCCAGATCCAGGCGTGCTCTGGAATACTACGGATAAATTCCGGCACAAGCCAGCATTACCTAGGCTGGGAATTCTCTTCATACATTCTTTCTTTTCCTTCCTTAAAGAGGCTGATGGTTTGTTTTGTCTTCTTCATCAGGTTTTCCATAAACACCCGGAAGTACTCGTTCTCTCCCAGAGTCTCCATCTTCCCCTCGTAGCAGGACAGGATGGTTCGCAGGTGCTGGTAGGTGTCGGGTAGGAGGTCTAGAATGTAGGGAGGACTGTTCTTTAGTGCCAACTTGGGGTTCTGACATAAACGCACAACCTAAGAAGTGTAAAGAGCAAACACAATCAAATGTAAAAATGCCTCCCGTAGGGTCAGCGCTGTTTCAAAATTTAAGAATGCATTCTCACAATAGCAGCATGCTTTCATTTATTCTCAAAAACGTGGCGAGCGAGAGGTTGAACCTACAAGCTACAAACTCTTGATTCACAAAATTTAAACCTACAAACAGTTCAGTTCAGGCCACACCGCATACTAATCTCAAAACTCGAGGCAAGAGACGTCTGTGGTGCAGCCTACCTTCTGCCACAGAAACTTCTCCCACAAAGACATTCATTAAGAGGCCATTTAGAAGTTGACGAAGTTATTCCTATTCCATCATCCGCTTTTTCGAAACAGTGCGCACAAAGTACCAAAACAGTGACGCAAGAAAAAGGTTTCACTTAAGAGAGAAATGTACTAGCTTCTTGACTTTATGTGTGTCTTAGCAAAGTTAGATTTCTAACCCAATTTTCAGTGGAGCACCTTGGTAGGTGACCATCACCATCTATTTACTCAGCTCTCTGTAAGGGTTCATGACCCATAATCGTTTGAGAAGGAAGAATGGGTTACTGGTACCTTTGCCCAAGGATCTGCTAACCTAAACTTGGCATTATTGTAACTCTACGCTTGGAACAGGAGAGGAAGACAGACCAAGGAACTGCAGGCGAGTAAAGGGTGTGTGATCACTGGAATATTTTGCAAAGCTCCTCTTAAGAGTGAACGGTTCTTCGATATGTAACACTTGAAACTTTTCGATGCTCGGTAAGTTAACAACAACAAAAAAGACCTGAAGAAACAACAGCCTTTAATTTTACTGCAAGAGACCATGTTTTACTATTGGACGCAATGTACTAAATCTGGGATAGTGGGAGAAGGAGCTACTGTATATAGACCACTGCTAAATTGCAAATATTAGAAGGCTAATGAGAATAATCTTAAAGCACAGATAGGACTTGGCATCTAAACTATCAAAAAAAGGAAATGGGCTGTGGAAACAGCTAATCGGTTATTTTTTATCAGCTGTAGCTTTAGCTGACCAGTCAGCTCCTTTAATACAAGCAAGGATATTGTGCAACCAAAATATCACATTATTGTGTTCTAATTCTACAAATCCTTCCTTGGGAGCTAGGTAGAGCAGTGTTTCTCAACCTTGATAGGTTTTAGATGTGTAGACTTCAACTCCCAGAATTCCCCAGCCTCCATCCCTAACTAAAAGAATAATTCTGCCTGCAAGTTTCTCAAATAATAAATCAACATTCAAGAAAAGTAAACTCCCTTGGGACTGCTACATTGTGAGAAACCATCAATTGTCACATGAATGGATTTTAACAAGATTCCTAACTATGGACTTGGCCAGCTTTTGTAATGCTCAGTTCTCTGAATATCATTTCTCAATATGATTTATCATTCACCTCCTTCCTCGGGTGTGAATTTTTCTTTTAAAAATATGCACTTTTGACTAAATAGTAACTCCAAGCCACTGCACATCTCCATGCAATCCAATGTGACTCTGGATTTGTTAAAGATTCCAGAATAACAACTTGTATATGGTTTAAAGATCTAGAGTTCAAAATGTAAAGGACAAAATGCTCGAAGATACCATTATATAAATTTCTTAAACAGGCTAACAAAGAAAGGGCACAATGCAATTAAAACAACTGTGGATTATACTTCAGCTCGAGTTTGATCATGCTTTCATTAAAAAGCCTTTAAAACCATGAAAACATGTGCTAAAATATAGAACAAAAATGCATGTTATCTTTGTAAAACAATTTTATATTCTGAATAGCTCAAAGTGGAGATGATTCACTCACAACAGCATTATCCAGGAAATCAAAAGCACCAAAAAATCATGTTCCTGCGTCAGAAATAATGGGAACTGGAAAATTGCATAGACACCATAAATCTAATTATTATATACATCATACATGAATTCTCATGACTTCTAGGAAACCAACACCAAAAATAACCATCTCATGTGACAAGTTAACAAGTCAGAAAATTAAGGGCATATTAACTTTCATTACCATTAGTTATCGTTTAGTGCAAGTACCTTCAAAGTATAGAACATAAAATCCATTTTTCTCTTAAAGAAATTTAAGAACAGCTATTCAGTATCAGTAGTTATAACTTTAATAGTTATATTAAAGTTCATTTTTGTCACAGAACCTTAGCAATCCTAAACTCATGAATTCTTACCCAAAAACTGTATAATTAAATGGAAGCAGAGTATAAATACTGTGTAGATATAGAGATGCAGCAGTACGATTTTAAAGAATAACTAATTTATTTCAAATATCAGAATAGCTATATAGTAAGATGTTTTATTGTTGATACATCACTCCAGTCTTGATTGCTAAAGTAAATAATTCATTTCCCAAATTTAATTTTCAATTGAAAACCATTACTGAACAACATTAATATATGGAGTTGTGCCACATCCAAAATTTGGGTATTAGAATTTATATTCGAACTCTATGAATGATTTATAGTGCTGTACTGATTTAATGCATTATTCACTACCCATATTTTCTCTTATTTGCACTACGTTAACTAGCATCTTTAGTTTAAGATTTAATACAGATGCTTGAATTTTGATTAGAAAATGGATATTACATATTATTTATCAATCATATTTATATGGCCACCCATTGCCGAAGAAGTGACTTTAGGTGGCTAAATCATTAGCAAATACCAACATTTCTCGACCTTGGCGACTTTAAGGTCTGTGGACTTCAACTCCCAGAGCTGTCCTGGCTGGGGAATTCTGGGATTTGAAGTCCACAGATCTTAAAGTCGCCAAGGTCGAGACATGCTGGTACATACTATATTTATTCTCCTTCCTTGGCTTTAACAGACAGCTCCCAAGAACAAGTAACTTCAACAACAAGAGGCTCTTCTCCAAGTATTAACGTCATAGCAATAATTATAGTCAAGTGTTATCTGATCTCATCAAGGTTTCTATCACGATCTTTGGGATAAAATTAAGAGAGTCTTACGTCAATCAAAATAAAGCTAGGAGTGAAGATGATGATTTAGTTGAGCTGCATTCACAGTGTAGGGACTTAATACGGGCATGATAATATCATTATATGAATTACAAGTTTATTAATGACATCATGGCACCCAGGACATCATTTCACTCGTGGCTGCGCAAGAAACAATATATTAGGTTTATGAATGAACCAAAAATCTATTACAGTCCAAGACCTGATGATGCATTAGACTATTATAAGCCTAATAGTTGCACATATCAGGACCAAACAATTAACATAAAATAGGGGAAAAAATTTATCCCAATAATTTACAATTTCAATACTTGGCATCAAATCAGCCTATTTGTAAAATTGAGAAAGAAATTAATTTCCAGGCCACATCATTAGTCCAAGCCCTTTCATGCAGATTCTTATCAAACCTTTCGTGACATCTAAAGTTTGATCTGAAGCCAAATTTCCAGTTCCCCAATATCCCCAAACCCGACCTACAACTATTTCCTTCTTTCCAGATAAGCCAGCCTTCTCCTCGGGATATTCACATTCACTCAAAGAATAAAGCAGAATGTAACTGCCTTTTTTTGCCTGCATTGATTTCATGTTCCTTTTGCTCTTCCTCACTTCCTTCCCTCGCCTTCTAAATTAAGATCAGCTCCTCAGGACAGGAACTTGTTTGCGATAGGCAGCAGTTGCAAAATAACCAATCCAGACTGACAGCCTTGTATCATTCTCACTCCCAGGAAGACTTGAGCTTAGCTTCACACTGAAACACTATGACATCCCAGCCATCCAGCAATCCTATCTTGCTTTTTTTCCTATGCTATATTTTCTCCTGGAAAATATCGATAGCTCAGGAATCTTGGGGTCTCAAGAGAGCCTCTCACAACTCCATTTCTGACCAGCCCAGTCTGCAGACCTGGCCCTTGCATGCACAGATGGAACCTCATTTCCCTTCCAATAAGTATGTTATTACGATGATGCTAGGTCGCACAGTCAGCCAGATGTTTAGACTGGATTTGGAATTATGGACTACTTATTGAGTCTCTCCCAAGGACCTGAGACAGGTAGATGCTGTTGCTTGATGGCATTAAGAGGTCGTTGCAGGACGTTGTCAGCTGTTCCAAGTCAATCTGCCTTTTGCAATTGACCGATGGGGATTGCATCAATGCCAATGGTGTTCAAATGGCGCTCCAGATGTTTGGGGGTATCACCTAAGGCACCAATTGCTATTGGTAATACATTTCCATTCTTTTGCTTATTAGGACAGTCAGCCTGATGTTCAGACTGGATTTGGCCCTTTCTATTCACCTACGAGTCCTTCTCAAGCACCCAGCGTAGGCACAGGTAGATGTTTTACAGTGCCAAAAGGTACCATTGCATGATGGAAGCAGTTCCCAGTCAAGCTGCCTTTTGCAATTGATTGCTATATTATTTGGCAATGTTTTACCTAATGTGTGTGTGTGTGTGTTGCAGACATATGTATGTGCATAGCATATGTACATATGTGTTATGTATATGCTTGGGTAGATATATTGCAGATATATATATGAGAGCAGGTAGCAGAATTTCATTTCTAGTGTGGGCTTGTGTGCTCCCAGTACAGAAAAAATGACAATAAAAATTATCTATCTTATCTAACTTACAGGAGTCTCCAACCCCCCCCCCCCCAACGTGGCTTCCCTTGCAAGAATTTCCCTACGGCACCCCTTAGGTGGGTGGGGGTCGAGAAGGGGGCGATGATGGGCAATCCTTCAGGTGCCTGCCCCCCTCCTCGCCCCCTCAGAAGACCCCCACCCAGACACTGCCCTCGCCCCCTTGGGCCACGCCTAGTGGGGGGGAAGGGGGGAGCCCGCCCACTTCTCCCTTTCCTTCTTCCCCCTCCCCTCATTCCTCTCCCCTCTTCCCCCCTCCCCTCCTCCCCTTTCCCCCTCCCTCACCTTGTCCATCAGCTTCCAGCACTTCTCAACCATCTTCTTGTCCACGGTGCAGGGCTGGTGGGGGCCGAGGTGGTGGTGGTGGGGCTGGAAGGCGTCCTTCATGAGGCCGATGAGGCCCCCGGGGCCCTTCTTCAGAGGGGCTGCCATGAGAGGGGGGAGAGGGGGCCGCAGCGACACCCCCGCCGGGCCCCTTGAGGAGGCCGAGGGAGTTCGGGCGGCTTAAGGCGGTCCTCCTTCCCCGTCCCGAGGGCCGCGGAGAGCCCCGGCTCGGGCAGCGTCGGGCCGGGATGAAGGAAGCGGCTCCACGAGCGCCGGGGACGCGCCCGACTGACGAAGAAAAGGGAAGTGGGGAGGGAGGGCAGGAAGGGCTGCGGCGCATGCGTGCCGGCGCGAGCCTCTCCGGGCGGAGCCACCTGATTGGCTGGCCGGACAGAGAGGAGGAGGGGAGGGCGATGGCTGGGAAGGAGAAGAAGGGAAGCGGGCGCTGCGCGAGCCTCCTCGAGGGGCGGCTCGCTGCTATTGGCCGCCCAGAACGCCGCCCCACCCACTCCGGCGGGAAAATCTGCTCCGATTGGTCCAAGGTTTCAAGAACGCCTTCACCCTTAGAAAAGCCGTTTTCTGATTGGTCGGTGCAAAGGAAGAGGGCTGGG
This sequence comes from Natrix helvetica, assembly GCF_964273705.1. Classification (NCBI taxonomy): domain Eukaryota; kingdom Metazoa; phylum Chordata; class Lepidosauria; order Squamata; family Natricidae; genus Natrix; species Natrix helvetica. Next base: position 25,898,720 of record NC_138559.1, read on the forward strand.
CGCCCCACCTTCCTCTCTTCTTCACCTAAGATCGGCTCTGGCTCGCAAGCGAGAAGGAGCCGGGCTTTTAAATGGCCTCAGTCCGATTATGCCGGCCATTTATTTCCTTTGCGAAGGACACCCGAGAAGCCGGCACTCATTCCAGGCAGGACAAGAGCATCAATTGCTCGCTCTGTCCACGCCCACCCGGCGTCAGATTAGCATAGCCCCGCCCCGCGGTGTTTCTTTAAATGTCTTTGGTGCGCCATAGAGCCGCGTGCGCGTGCGCCGTCTCAGCATGCGCGGAAGCATGCGCAGTACTGGGGAGAGAGGCTCGCGATGCCATGATGAGATGGGGCAGCCAGGCTTCTATAATAGAGACTGCAGGATTGAGCAACCAGAATAGAAAAGTACAGTTATGCAACTGGTTGGCCTAATGCAGAGCTCCTTCTCTGCCAGTCTATAAAACAATTATAATTGCAGAAATCAAATTCCTTCTTGGGTTTTAATTCTGAACCAGCCAGCTGGTAACTGGAAGACACAGCCAGAGAGAGAAAAGATGCAGGGTGACTTGGTTTCCCTTTCTAAAATCAGATTAACAGAAGAGATCTTGTAGGCCATCTAGTCCAACCCCCCCCTGCCCAAGCAGGAGACCCTACAACATTTCTGACAGATGGCAGTCCAATCTCTTCTTGAAAGCCTCCAGTAATGAAGCTCCCACAACTTCTGAAGGCAACGGTTGAGTGTTTAACTGTCTTCCTTATTTCCTCCTTATTTCTAAGTTGAATCTCTCCTGGGTCAGTTTCCATCCATTAGTCCTTGTCTGGTGTTCAGATGCTTTGGAAAATAGCTTGACCCCCTCCTCTCTGGGGCAGCCCCTTAAATATTGGAAGATTGCTGTCATGTCTCCCCTGGTCCTTCTCTTCACTAGACCAGACAGACCCAGTTCCTGCAACCGTTCATCGTATATTTTACCTCCAGCCCCCTAAAATCATCCTGGTTGCTCTTCTCTGCACTCTTTCTAGAGTCTCAACCTTTTTTTTTTATATTGTGGTGACCAAAACTGGATGCAGTACTCCCAAGTGTAGCCTTACTAAGGCTTTATAGAGTGGAATTAGTATCTCCCTTGATCTTGATTGTATCCCTCTGTTAATGCAATTTAGGATTGCATTGGCTGCTGCCTTACCCTCTTTACTCTCCTGTTACTCCAGACTGCCTCCCATAATCCCCAGCCAGTGTGGCTTTTGGGCTCCAGACTGAGGAAAACTACCTTAAACTCAAATTCTTTGCAAATTTTATGAAAAACTGGAGAGTCAATGCTTCCTTCTGACAAGGGAACTGAAAAACGCAAGGAAAATATGGAAGTGGCTGATAAAACGGAAGTAAAGCAGAAAAAAGAGAAACGAAGGCGTAGGGAGAGGTTTTGGACTGACGAAATATCTTCACTGGAAGCCTTTCCGACAACAAAGAGGAAGTGATCCAAGGAAAGAAGGTCGGGTTTTAGAGGCTGACCTGACCTGCGTAAAGAAAATGGAGAAAGATCTGGGCAAAACAGAGAAATGATCTCTTCACTCGAAAAGAGTTTGTTTTTCTCCGGAAGTCCTAGGCGACTTCAGAAGAAAGTGACTTTTACGTGACTTCTCGAGATTCAAAACCAAGAAGCGAGACAAACGTTTGTCAGTTCCGCAAGTCTTCTGTTGAGGAAGGGGATCATAACACTGGTGGAGGCGGGGTGGGGGGGAAATACACACATGTTTACTTAATATGTAAGTAGCCTGGGTTCGAATCCCAGAATGGTATAGTAGCTCAGGGGTTGGCCACCCGTGGCTCTGGAGCCACATGTGGCTCTTTCATCCCTCTGCTGCGGCTCCCTGTAGCTGGTCGACTCCACAATGGATAGGTAGAGGAAAAAGGATGCTGTGCTAGGAGGAGACTCTATGGTGGGAGAACCGGACTTCTGGTCAGCTTCAGAATTGAACAGGGGGCTTCTGGTTAGGACCTTTTTGGCTCTTTGAGTGTTTAAGGTTGCCGACCGCTGGGCTAGCTGATGAGAGCTAAATAGCTTGAAATAGATCTAAACTAGTCTCCCTTTGCTTATTTTTTGTCGGTGAAACTTAAATTCAAAAGAAAAAGTAGTTTGTCGCGAAAGCCTGCAAAGGCTCCTGGAATGGGGCTGAAAAGTGGAAGCAGTATGCTCTGTCCCATCATTGGGTTGAGAGGTTGCCCCAATAGACCGGCCTCACCAATAAAACACTTATGTTATACAACTGCTTCCCCACACACCCACTTCACGGTCTCTGTTTCTGTTGCCTCCTCTCTGGGAGGAGGTTTCCAAGTATTTCGAGCAGGACTTCCCGATTCTGGGACAGCTTTGTTCCCTTGTGCCATCCGTCTGGGAAACTGGCGAGATTTGCTTCTCTCGCCATGGACAGGTATACATCTGAACTAGACTCTATTTTTTCTCTGGGTATATGCATAATTTTGTATTTATTTCTTTATTTTGTCATGTTCATGTAGTTCATATAATGGAGGCGGTGACCCTTTGAGAGCTGTATGCAACGAGACTTCATTTTAATGTATGCTAATCAGTGTAATTCAAAGTGACAATAAAGTTATTATATTCTATTCCATTCCATTTTTCATTACTCTATTCTATTCCATTTTTCATTCTTCTATTCATTTCCATTCAGGGGTGGGTTCCTGCCAGTTCTAACCTCTTCTATAGAAGAGGTTCCACAAATCTACAGTGCCGTTTAGAACTGGTTCCAGCTCCCTCCCTCCACCCGTCTGCACATCATCAAGATGACGAGCGAGAGGAGGAATTCTGGGAGTTGAAGTCCACAAGTCTTAAAGCTGTCAAGTTTGAACACCCCTGGGTGTTTTTTTTCTAAAGGGTTAGGGGTGCAAGGGTCTTGTGACTTGGCAGCTTTAAGACTTGCACACTTCGATGCCAGAGTTCCTGAGCCAACATTTTGATTGCTAAGCAAGAGCGTTATTAAGTGAGTCTCACCACATTTTACAAGTTGGCCATGCCCACCCAGTCACATGACTGCCAAGCCACTCCCACTCGGTCACATGGCTGGCAAGCCACTCCCACACGGTCACATGGCCGGCAAGCCACTCCCACAAAGCAGGCCACACCTAGAGAAGAGGTTCTAAAATTTTTTTGAAACCCACCGGTTTCCATTCCATTCATCATTATTCTATTCTATTTTCTATTCCATTCCATTCTTTATTCTATTCTATTCCATTTTTCATTCTTCTATTCCATCCATTATTTTATTCTATCTTCTATTCCATTCCATTTTTCATTCTTTATTATTATTCATTATTCATTCTATTCTATTCCATTCCATTCTTCATTCTATTCTATTCCATTTTTCATTCCATTCTTCATTATTCTATTCTATTTTCTATTCCATTCCATTCTTCATTCTATTCTATTCCATCCATTATTCCATTCTATCTTCTATTCCATTCAATTTTTCATTCTTCATTATTATTCATTCTTCATTATTCTATTCTATTCTATTCCATTCCATTCTTCATTATTCTATTCTATTCCATTCCATTCCCTGGACCTCTTTGAGGCAACGCAGCCTTGTAGTGACTATTCTACAGTAGCCTACACCTGGTATTCTTCAAGTCCTACCAGATCTGCAGGACTCTGCCCTTGGAGAGGACCTTTGGCAGCAGGGACAACACAATGGCCCAAACTATGGGCAGATTTTCAACACTCTGGGCAGAAAACAGGAAAGAGCCGAGGGCGAGGGGAGTGAATTTTAAAAATTAGGCTACGCGCTTCAGCCCAGAAGACCGAATCTGGTACCGCTGTCTCTGTTTAATTTGTTGCCTTTTTTTCCTCCCCTCCCTGCAAAAAAGAAAAAGAAAAACTCAAACAAAACATTTGGCCCGAATCTCAAAATCCTTTCTTTGCTGAACAGTTCAACGTTGCTGTGCATTGAACCCTTTTTTTTTTTTGCTAAGCTTTCCTTGGTCACCACGGCAGCCAAGAAGGGCTGTTGCCACGCAACACAGGGAAAAAAAACACAACTCGGATCCCAGGGAAGGGCGTGCAAAAATCCAGGCGCTTTTTCTGACCTGTTTTGCACATTGGACGGTTCTGGGGTCGCCACAGCAAACGTTTGCAGTTATATGGTGGCGGGGGGGGGGGGAAACTGTCACCACCGACTGCATCGGTTTTTTTCCAACCAGGTGTGAGACGCACATCTGGACTGTTGCACCGGCTGAAGACTCGAGGCGTGCGGAGTGTGAATTTCTGCAGAAAATTGGGACAGGCTGAGCCTTCCCAAGGATGCCTCTTCCAAAGAAAAGAAAAGTGAAAAAAACAAGGAAGCAAAAGTCATCCACTCTAGGTAAAGTTCGGTGCAGCAATCTCAGGTTTGCAGTTTTTTCCCTTCCGTGGAAAGAATTATAACAAGAATACAAGGCAAACTTTTGCGCAGAGTAGGAGAAAATTAAATCAGAACTGATTTACCGTATTTTTCAGACTATAAGATGCACCGGTGTATATGATGCACCAAGATTTTGAAGAGGTAATTTTTTTTTTTTACAAAAACGTTTTCTTCCCTCCAGGAGTGCCCAGGAGCGCTCTGCAGGCCTCCAAAACACTCTGCACGCCCTATTTTTTGTGAAAAGGGGGCACGCAGAGAGTTTGAGAGATGTGCAAAGTGCTCCTGGGGGCCTGGAAGGGCAAAAATGCGACATGAAGGGGAGGGTGGTTTGGGAGGTGAAAAATGGGCCCATTTTTCGCAAAAACGGGGCATGCAGAGGGTGTGGGAGTGCTCCTAGGGGCTGGGGAGGACAAAAAACAGCCCGTTTTCCGTGAAAACAGACCTCGGTTGGGAGTGTTGTTTTTGTTTTTGCAAAAAAACGGGTGCACAGAGAGTTTGGAAGGCTTGCAGAATGCTCCTGGGGGCTTGGGAGGGCAAAATCAGCCCCGTTTTTGCGAAATATAAAATATTGCCCCCAACAATCTGCATCCTCATTTTACCCACCTCAGAAGGCTGGGTCAACCTTGAGCCTGGTGAGATTTGAACTGCCGAATTTCAGGCAGCCCGAGTCTCACCAGGCTGAAGGTTGACTCAGAAGTAGCCTGCAATAATGCACTCTAACCACTGTACCACCACAGCTTTAGCTTCTTTGGATGGTTTTTTTTTTTTTTGCCTTCTCTGGAGGCATGGAAATAGAGGGTGGGGGGTGTATCTAATGATTCTTCTTAACACTGGTATTTCCGTCTCTTGTTGTTATGTGTCCGACTGATGCTATGATTCTACGAAGTGCCTTCCTAAGCCTTTGTAAGGCTTCTAAAGTTGACTTCAACTAAATACCAAGCATAAGGACCTCAATATTTTTCCATTTCTTCAGCATTTGTTCTCATTCTTCCCTCCAGGTGAGGAGACACACAAAAAGGCATCGCCGGAGGCTGACGCACTGAAGCAGCACTTGGGTGAGGAGATCTTGAGAGTTGTGCACGAATGTGGAAAACGGGGAGAGCAATCGAGGTCGCTTCAGGAGTGGAGTATAGGATATATGGAACTTCTTCACTAGCCTAAGCCCCCTTCCTCCCCCGTTGGGAAACCAGTTTGGTATACAGGAAGTCCTCGACTTACAACTGTAATTGAGCCTGGATTTATGGTCATGCCAGTTGCTATGCAGGTCATCTCTCCTTCTTCTTCTTCTTCTCCTTCTTCTTCTTTCTCCTCTTCTTCTTCCTCCTCCTCCTTTCTTCTTCTTCTTCGAATGCCCCCATAATCCCTTATGGGATGGAGTCTGGGCAACTGAATGCAGCCAAGTGTTTTCTGGCCGGATGCCCTTCCTGTCACCAGTGCGGAGTTTCGTTCAGAAATATATTCACACTGCGCCCAGAGAGAGAAATATCTACCTCTACCTAGGATTGAACGCACATTTGTGATTGGGAGGTGAGAGCCCCACCTCTAGGCCACCGCGCCACTCATGCAGCCCATCGCAGGACCAACCCAATTTTACCACCTTTTCTGCAGCAAGCGGGGTGGCCATTCAGTGAATCCGTAGTCCACAATGGGTGATTTTTGCCAGAAACCAGAAGTAAAAATGCTGGCTTCCTGCCTGCAAAAAAATTAATAAATTTGGAAATTGCAGTCACATGACTATGGGATGCTGCAAACAGCTGTAAAATGCAACCTGGTTACTGAATGCAATCGCAATTATATGACCTCAGGTGAGGGTGACCGTCAGAAGGTCGAATCTCAGGTCATAAATAGCCCTGGGGAAATCCCTGATAACTTTGAACAGTCACTAAGCTACCAACTATCTGTAACAGTGACGCCATCAAGCTAGGAACTGGGAGATGGTGAGCTCTACAGTAGCCCTGCTACTGGGCACAACGCCAGCTGGATGCCCTTGAGCCAGCCACTCTCTCTCAGCCCTAGGAAGGAGGCAATGGCAAACCACTTCTGAGAAACCTTGCCAAGAAGACAGAACCAACCTGTCCAGACAGATTCTAAGAATTGGACACAATTGAAAGGAAGAGAAAAGAAATGCCCAATAAGGATGCCCAATAGTGAGATGGCTCCTGTCTCCTTTTGCCTTGCAGTTCTGCAGAGGGACCTGGCCAAGCAGGCAATGATTGACAGGGAAGGATTCAGACAGAGGCTGACAGAACTGGAGAGAGACCTGGAGGAAGCCAAGAAAGACAAAAAGGATATTTATGAAGGTTATTTGGGGGAGGTGGGCAGGAGGGACTGCTCCCTTGGGCATTGCTTGCAGAAACCAATTCTTTCCTTTCCCAGAAATGGGACTGGCAGTTGGGTGGGAAATGCCTTGGTAGCTTAGCTCTTTCATTCCTCTGGGGGATCCACTTGATCAGAATGTTTAGGGAAGCTCTCCTAAGAATGCACTGTCTGCTAAGAACAAGATCAAGAAATACGTAAAGATTTAGCGGAGTGGCTCTTTGAGTGTTTAAGATTGCCGATCCCTGATCTAGGGATTTAGGGGTAACTAAGGGTCTCCTCTTCCCTCTGACACCACTCCCGTTTCTTCATTTCAGAGATGATCCGTCAGTATCAGCAGTTTCAGCGCCAGGCCGACGGCCAGATTCAGCGTTTGGAGGCTGAAAAGCAGAACCTGAAAGAACAGCTGGGTATTTACACAAAACGTTGGCCTGGCAGAAGCTGAGATGGGCTGTGGCCTTTCAGAGCTGCTGTTTTAAGGACTGGGAGGAAATAAAAGAAGTAGCAGCAGCCACTTCCTTGCATCTTTTAAACCAGGGGTCTCCAACCTTGGCAACTTTAAGCCTGGCGGACTTCAACTCCCAGAATTCCCCAGCCAGCTATTCTGAAGCTATTTATGGCAAGATGATGATGATGATAAAGAAGAAGAAGAAGAAGAAGAAGAAGAAGAAGAAGAAGAAGAAGAAGAAGAAGAAGAAGAAGAAGAAGTAGAAGTAGTTGAAGTCCACAGGACTTAAAGTCGCCAAGGTTGAGGAACGCTGGTCTAGATGGATGGAGTTGCCTAGAGCAGAGTATCTCAAACTTAAGCAACTTTTAACATGTCTGGACTTCAACTCCCAGAATCCCCCAACCAGCTCTCAGCTCTCTTCCGCTTTCTCTCACCTCGATCTCTGTCCTCCTCCCCGGCCCCCAAACCCACCTCATTTGTCCTCAGCAGCTGCCTGCCAAAAAACCCTGCAGCGGAGCGAAGAGGAGCGAGCAAAGATGTCGGAGGAGAAGGACCAAGCTGTGGCTCGGATGCAACAGAAGGCTGAGGAGATGGAGAAGGAATGTGAAGGACTCCTTCACGTGAGTCGGGGATGGGAAGAGACATCCATTCTGGCCCCAGCCAAGAACATCAGGGGAGGAGACCAGATGTTCAGCATTGCTCATCACCAAAGTTTCAGGAAAGGGAGAGAGAGAGAGAAAGAGGTTAATCTTCTTACTATTGCGCATGTTAAACTATGCTCGATACTCTACATGCTTCTGTGGGTTATAGGTTGAGCATGACGATAGTCAAAATGATTGGGCAACGTTCTTCATCTCATCACCCTGTTCAAGCAGAGAAACTGGTTTGTTGGTTTGTTGGTTTTTTCAATGCACTCAGATCTTTCCTTCCATCACTTGGCCTGCCTGCTTGGACCACAAAGGATAGCTGTGTGCAGCAGCAGCCAAAAAAGCCAATGCAATCCCAGAGGGATACAATCAAGATCAAGGGGGGTACTAATACCACTCTATAAAGCCTTAGTAAGGCCACATCTAGAATCCTGCATCCAGTTTTGGTCCCCACACTATAAAAAAGAAGTTGAGACTCTAGAAAGAGTGCAGAGAAGAGCAACCAGGATGATATTAGGGGACTGGAGGCTAAAACATGAAGAACAGTTGCAGGAACTGGGCCTGGCTAGTCTAGGAAAGAGAGGACCAGGGGAGACAGGATAGCATCTTCCAATACTTGAGGGGCTGCCACAGAGAGGAGGGGGTCAAGCTATTCTCCAAAGCATCTGAAGGCCAGAAAAGGAATGATGGAGGTGAACTGACCAAGGAGAGATTCAACTTGGAAATAAGGAGGAATTTTCTGACCGTAAGAACAATCAACCAATGGAACAAAGTTGCCTTTGGAAGTTGTGGGAGCTTCATTACTTGACTTTCAAGAAGAGACTGGATTGCCATTGGTCAGAAATGTTGTAGGGTCTCCTGCTTGAGCGCGGGGTTGAACTAGATGACCTCCAAGGTCCCTTCCAACTCTGTTAATCTGCTGAAAAGTGGTGATTAATGCCTATAGGGAGCCTTCTGGAGAGCACCGAGGTCGTTTCAATGCCCCCCTTCTGGGTCCCCAAACCTCCCAAGACACTTTCAGAGGGGGAAGTTCTCAGGTAACATGATTGCAAATAAACCGGCGTGGATCTTTGTCTCTTCCCTCTGCCCTTTGAACATTCTCACTTCCTTTTAACAGGACAGCTTGGATCAGGTGCTTTCGAAACTACAAGCCACAAAACTGGGCTGGGAGACGGAGGCTGCCCTCATCCACACTGAATGTAAGAATACGCTAAAGGAGTTTGGACTGAACCCACTGGAGGTCTGAAGCAGCGGTCAAGCAGAGCAAAGGTCAGTCTCTGGAGGTTTCATGTTGGCACCAGTGGTGGGGTTCAAATTTTTTTACTACTGGTTCTGTGGGCGTGGCTTGGTGGGCATGACAGGGGAAGGATACTGCAAAATCTCCATTCCCTCCCCACTCCTGGGGAAGGATACTGCAAAATCCTCATTTCCTCCCTATTCCAGGGAAAGGATACTGCAAAATTCCCATTTCCTTCCTACTCCGGGGGAAGGTTACTACAAAAACCCCATTCCCTCCCCATCAGCTGGGACTCAGGAGACAGAGGGTGTGGGGCCAGTCAGAGGTGATATTTACCAGTTTTCCAAACTACTCAAAGTTTCTGCTACCGGTTCTCCAGAACTGCTCAGAACCTGCTGAATTTTAATTTCCTTAAAATGTACTTAGAAGGGAATATTTGTAGCTCATTGTTGAGCTGCCGTGCTCCTTGGTGCCCTCTGAGCTTGGTGGTTTCCTTGCAGACATTTTGTTACCAATCAGTCACATAGAGATAAGCACATCTACATACCAATCAGAAAACCCAGAAGGAACTGAGAGATCAAACCACCTCCTTGCCAGTAACCAACACCCAGATAAAAAGAGATTAACGTCAAGATTAACACTAGACCAACAATCAAGCCACAGACGACACCACAATAGGGAGCTACCGACTCACATAAACAAATTAACAGTATACAATAACCTAATCAAGGAACAACCTAGGCCACTCCCACCAACAGTGACAGGGCAAGCCACCTGTGTATAAACAGAAAGCAGACTCCCTCTCCCTTCTAGCACTGATGATGTTCCCTAGTTGGGTCATGAAATGTCTGCAAGAAAACAACCAAGCTCAGAGAGCACCGAGGATTCCAAACAATAAAATATTGTGTCAACATTGCTCAGCCACTCACCCAACACATGAAAACACCGTGTGGTTTATTTGAGCTGGTTTTAGTGTCATGTGTGAAGTTGGATACTGTTCTCCGTGCCTCGCGACAAACCCCTATTAAAGCAAACTGGTTTAGCATGACGGGTGAATCCAAACAATCCAGTCTTTAGGTGTGTGAAAAGTATTTTCCATTGTTAACAAACTCGTTCCTTAGGCAGCTCAAACGAACGAAGGAAGGAAGGAAATTCCCGATCACTCCGTCTGTCATCTCTTTCAGTTCTCGGTTTCGGAGCACACGAATTCCCATTTAACATAGCTGAGGTCCAAATCCTGAACTCATCAGAGCTTGGGCCAAGAACAGAAGATGCTGTGCATCTCCACTCAGAAAAAAAATCTTGGAGAGGGAGCTCTGAGATTGGAAGCTCATCCTCGCTCATCCTCTGCCTACATTCAGAGTCCGTTTTGTGCAAAATCGATGGCTTGATTGTCAGAAGAAGAAGAGAGGAAGTCCGGTGCTCGGTTTTATGGGTTCCAGTAGAGCGGGGCACGCCAGCCTTGGCGACTTGAAGACTTGTGGACTTCGATTCCCAGAATTCCCCAGCCAGCACAGGGAATTCTGGGAGTTGTCTGGCTGGCTGGGGAATTCTGGGAGCTGAAATCCACACGTTTTAAAGTTTTCAAGGATGGAGATCTTGCAATTGAGGGGATATTTTGACGGAGGGAAAAGGAGTTTGAAGGAAGTGGTCAACGGTCTTCACATTCACTGTTCCACTGGTGGGAATCATCTAGAGATGTTGCCACATCCAGAGCTTCTCTTCCACAAAATGCAATGAATGAGGGCTATCCTTGAAGTGCAATTATTTCCAGCGATCTTTTTTTGAATCTTACCCAAGGGAACTCCTCCAAGATGGCCTTGACTCATCGTATTCCATCTCTGCCCATGCTCTGCTTTGAATCTTCATCCCGCTTGCCAGGTTCTGCAGGAATCATTTGAGTCCAGACACGGAAGGCAGACGAGGGATTGAGAAAGCTGGTCTGGGGAGATGAGATCAATTTGCCACTCTGGAAGGATGTGCAAAGGTGCTCCCTTTTTCCCCATGGAGTCCAAGGAGCCGTCTCTAGAATGCCTGGCTGAACCCATCATGGCCCTGTGGGAAACAAAGAGAAGCCAGCTCACGTGTTCCATAGATGATCCCAGGAAAAGAAATGTAACACTGAACAAATCTCATATCAATGCCTTGTCCCCAAAACGCAAGAGGTGATGATGGGCTGGAGAAAGTCAAGTCATTGACTTCATGGAAAATCGAGACATATGAAGAACAGGTGGCAGGAATTGGCCTTGTCTAGTTTAATGAAAAGAACGACTAGGGGTGACATGATAGAACAGAATAGAATATAGAATACAGAATATAGAATACAGAATATAGAATGGAATGGAATGGAATGTAGAATATAGAATTTAGAATAGAATATAGAATATAGAATGGAATGGAATAAACATAGAATAGAATAGAATAGAATAGAATATGGAATGGAATAGAATGTAGAATATAGCATACAGAATATAGGATATAGAATATAGAATGGAATAGAACAGAATATAATATGGAATGGAATGGAATGGAATGGAATGGAATGGAATGGAATGGAATAATATAATATAATATAATATAATATAATATAATATAATATAATATAATATAATATAATATAATATAATATAATATAATATAATATAATAATAGATAGAATAGAATGGAATAGAATAGAATGTAGAATGGAATAGAACAGAACAGAACAGAATATAGAATAAAATATAGAATAGAATAGAATTCTTTATTGGCCAAGTGTGGTTGGGCACACAAGGAATTTGTCTTTGGTGCAGATGCTCTCAGTGTATATAAAAGGACAAGATACATTCGTGAAGAATCATAAGGGTACAGCACCATTCCAATATTTGAGGGGCTGCCACAAAAAAAAGGAGGATCAAGCTATTCTTCAAAGCACTGGAAGGCAGGGTGGAAACTAATCAAGGAGAGAAGCAACCTAGAACTAAGGAGAACCTTCCTGGAACTTCAGTGGAACAACTTGCCTCCAGGAGTTCTGGGTGCCCCAACGTTGGAGGTTTATAAAAAGAGATTGGACAACAGTTCACCTGAAATGGAATAGGGTTTTCTACTTGAACAGGGGCTGGGTTAGAAGACCTCCAAGGTCCCTTGCAATTCTGTTATTCTGTTCTAGGACTTCTTACCTCTCTGATGAAGGTCCATGGGGTAGGGTCAGGTTGGCCAGGTGGCGCTGTATTGCTCGAGAGTTGACAGTGATATGGTCTCAGAGGGGGCCAGCTCTGTTCCTGAAAGATGCCTGGAGAAGTAGAACCACGGGTGATCAGAAAGCTTGATGGGGAGTCTTCATCATCGTAGAAGACTAAAGGAGATACTCCAACCTGGAATGGAGACCCAAATCAAGAATTGGCCTATTATCAAGACCCCACTCAGTAAATTCCTCATACAAGCTAGATTTAAAATTCTGTTTTGTATCATGGGGCGAAATCAGATCTAACCCCTCTTACATACCCCACACTCTCATAAACACACTGTCCTCCTGCATCATTTTTGACCCCAGTTGACACGTCTTCTTGGAGAATCCTACTGGATTGTAGTTTAATGGAGACTGAGAGGGTTTCTTTGCTCTCCCACCTTGAATGTGGAAGAAATGCCACTCCAAGCAGTCTTTGAATTACAAGCATTTGAGTATCATCTGTTCAAAGTTGAAAAAAGTGACTTACTCACAATTGGTGCCACATCCCCACAGTCACATATCAAAATGTGGGTAACCAGCATGTAGTCTATGCAGATTCTCCATCAGCCAGGTTCTGGTGCTTTTTCGGGAGGCAACAAGATTTTCTTGTCTTTTCTTCGGAAGATGTTTCGCTTCTCCTCCAAGAAGCTTCTTCAGCTCTGACTGGATGGAGGGGAATGGAAGGATTTATATTCCTTGCTGGACACTTCCGTTTTTTTTATAACCTTCCATTCCCCACCATCCAGTCAGAGCTGAAGAAGCTTCTTGGATGAGAAGGGAAACGTCTTCGAAGAAAAACCAGAAAGTCCAGTTGCCTCTTGAAAAAAAAGCACCTTTGGGACAACCGTGACCTGGAGGACGGAGAATCTCCATAGATTTCACTTCCTTCCTTCCTTCCCCACCATCCTGTCAGAGCTGAAGAAGCTTCTTGGATGAAAAGCAAAACGTTTTCAAAGAAAAAACAAGAACATTCAGTTGCCTCTTGAAAAGAGGCAGCTTTGAGATGAGCAGCATGGATTTACAAGCTGGGGCTCATATGGTTGCCATTGGTGACTTCCTAGGAAGCGCCTGACAAGCCCAGAATGGGGGAAGCCAAATTCACTTAACAATTGTGCAACTCACTTAAGGGCTGCATCAATTCTCTCAACAACCCTGGAAAAACGGTCTTCAGGTCAGGCCCAACTCACAGTAATAACCAGTTTAGTCAGGGCTGGGATCCTACCAGTTTAACAACCGGTTTGCTGAGCGTGCCCTTCACTTCGCTGAGAACACATGCGCAGTTTAGAGAATATCACTCCCAGCTGATCTTCAGAGCTACCGGTTTGGTAGAATCCCACCCCTGAGTTTAATTAACCCAGAAAACTTTGGTTCCAATTCTGGTTACAGTTACGGGTAAGTTGAGGCAGGGGTGGGTTGCTCCCAGCATTAATGCTGGTTCGGGGCGCACAAAAAGTTTGCGCTTGCTTCGCTCGTGCGCACACCAGACACGCGCTCTGCACAAAAATAGGCACCAAACTTTAGAAAAAGAAACAGATTAAATTTGTGCGATTGCAATTGTTCTGAGCATGCGCAGAACCGAAAATCACGATGGCGGCCCTGTAGGGGAATCAGTTTGGGGGTGTGGAAGGCCTGGGTCACTGTCGGTTCCAGTGACCCAGGCTGCCAAACCACTACCAGTCCGAACCTGTAGGAACCCACCTCCGAGTTGAGGGCTACCTGTATTGAAGTAGATCGCTTAGAGGCTATCTGGAAGCAGAATTCCAAATAGGGTTTTGCTTGTTATTATCCTCCAACTTCTCCTCTTTCTGGCAGGAGTCGATAGAAGAGTACCTACCATATTGTAGAACTTGCTTCCTTCCGAGTCGATGACCAAGAGAGTCACCCGCTGCTTGTCGGAACGGATCCTCGACACCACTTCCTGATGTTCAAGGTCTTCGACAATCTCGCCGTTCACCGCCAACAGACAGTCGCCTTCTCTCATCCCCGCCTTTTCCGCAGGTAGCCCCGCATCCAGGTCTCTCAAAAATTGGGCTGCAGGTCAAAGATAGAAGAGACAGAACGGCCTATGCTTGAAATTATTCCAACCAATTCTCCTGGAGGGGCAGATGTAGCTGAGAACATCCAGGCCCTCGGTTCTGAATTTCCTCCAGGATTCAGCTCTGACCCCTCTCACCTCTCTTCCCTGAGCTACACTTTTCTTCTTTCATCAAGAACCCGTATCCGTCTTCTCCTCGCGTCATCTGAAGCTTCGTCACTTGGAACGGAACCCAAGAGGCGTCGGCCAGGGCCGCTGTAACCTTAACACCCCACTGTCGGTACGCTTCTTCCGACCGGCTGTCCATCACCAGGAGCCCCATGGGACTGCTGCTCTGTTTGAGCTAAATCCGAATCGGAGCAAGAGAGAGAAAAGACAACAATGACCGACGGCGATGACCAAATGTTGGCACAATTCAAAGGACCAGTTCTAGAGAGGGTTGGAAAATTATTTGGCCATGAAGGGTGTCAGAGTTTTGGAAGCGTGACTGACTATTATTATGAGATAAACCCAGGAGCAAAACACAGCACACAGCACACAGAGCCCAATTAATAGTGGTTTATATATACATATATACAGACATACACATAGTAGATAAATCACTTATCTCTCAGCTACGGACACAAGGAGAGAAATGAAATCCATGATGAATGAGAGATGCCCTCTAATGGCCACCTATATATTACACCTCTTAAACGAGCAAAAGACTTGTGTGGACCCCACCAGAGTCTTAAATTGTCTATACCCATAATGCTGATTCATCCCCATTGCATCAGTTTACAGTTTACAGTTTACAGATTACAACCTTACATCAGTTGGCAGCTATTAAATCCTCAGTACTTAACAAAGGGATAAGGGGCTGAGTAAAAAACACCAAAGGATGGCCAGAGTAAAGTTTTGGGACTGAAAGCGCTCTCTTTAGTCCAGAATAATTGACTTTGTCCAGCCAAGATAGAGGAATTACTCACTCCTTTCTGTGGTGCAGAGGAAACCAAGCAGAGGAAAGTTTTATGGAGTTGGAAGACCTTCCACAACCAGATATGGAGGCCATGTGGCCCACAATACATACTGGGTGATCTCCAACTATGAGGGGAGACTTGGTTGTACCCTGAGCTATGAGCCTCCTTTTGGTGGGAAATTCTAACCTCCATCAAAAAGGCACGGTGAAATTGAACGCAAGAGACTGGCAGCTAATCTCAAAGAACGTTGCGTTGCTAGAACCTTTTGGTTGAGTTGTGCAGTCGTCCAGTTCTTAACACTGACGCCGTTGAGTTCCACCAGCCAGGAACCGTGAGACACCCCTGCTTTATGAGCTGGTCCATCCTGCAGCACGGAGAGCTGGAATACGCCGGTCACACCTGCACAGGAGGACCACAACATCGAGAGGAAGCCTTGTGAAGGAAGAAAATTTGCACCCTCGAAAACAACCTAGGCTTCCCTAGGTAGCTTCCCTCTACCAGGAAATCTGCTCTCAACCACCTTCTTCCTCTTTCTCTAGAGGAGAGGAATTCTTCACTCAATTCTTTAGTGGAGTAGAAGAACAAGTTGCAGAAATGTAAACAAAGGCTTTTAGTGAACTCTTGGTTTACCCAACCTGGGCTTTCTTGAGCAAACCACAATGGATTTGCTCAACAGAGTGAGACAAATAAATCATGTTTTGTATGCTACAAAAACTGGGCTTTATTGCTGATTCCCCACCACGCTCTTCAATATATTGTAAATATACATTACATGGTTTATTATATACAGTCTAACCATAGATTATATGGTGTAACCATACATAATATGAACATATAATACAATATGGTATAATATATATTGTTCAATATAATGTAGCCATATATATACTGTATACACACACACACACACACAGAGAGAGAGACACACACACCAGATGTTACGGTTTTCTGCTTTTTGCTGTAAACCACCAAGTGTCACTCTGAGATGATAAGGGCAGAACCTTAGAAATTGGATAGATAGATAGATAGATAGATAGATAGATAGATAGATAGATAGATAGATAGATAGATAGATAGATAGATAGATGAGAGAGAGAGAGAGATGTAAATAGATAGATGGATGGAAATAGACATAGAAATGTAGGTAGACAGACAGACAAACTTGCAAGGATAGATGGATGGATGGAGATAGACAGATGTAGAAAGGTAGATAGATGGATGGATGGATGGATGGATGGATGGTGAGAGAGAGAGGTAGGTAGGTAGGTAGAAAGAGAGAGTTGGAGAGAGAGAGAAAGAGAGAGAGAGAGAAATGGATGATAGGTAGACAGACAGATAGACATTCAAGACAGCTAATATAAGCAATGAGCAGAAGTGACTCCTGCCGCTACCTTCTGGAGCTGACACGCTGAACCCCAAACCGCTGGAGCCTTTGGGAAGGCAGCACAGGCGTGGCCTGCTGTATCTGGACAAGAGCTGGTTGAGATCCCGATTGAGGGCTTTGGCTACTTCGTAGGTGTTCCCTTCCAGGAGAGTGAGCAGGACCTGCTTTGAGCTACTCTTGATCTTCCAGATCACCTGGAAATGAGACAAGGGGTGGGGGGTGGGGGGAGAGAAAGAGACAAAGCAAACGTCAGCAACTGGAGAACCTATTCCAATATTTCATCCCAGCGTTCTCGCCATGTACAACAGGGTTTGACAACCTCAGTCACTTTTCAAGACATGTGGATTTCAAATGCTTTGAGCCAGTATGGACACCATCTAGTTCCAGGGTCTCCAGTAAACAGTAACGGAGTTGGAAGGGACCTTGGAGGTCATCTAGTCCAAACACGCCCCCCCCGCCCCGCTCATGCAGGGGAACTGCACTAGGGATTTGAATCGTTGAACTGCCAACCTTTCTGATCGGCAAGCTCAGTGTTTTAGCCACCGAGCCACCTAGTCAGGCTCATCTAAACAGAAATATTGATTAACTCATCAAATCAGAAATATTGCCGTAGTCAACTTCATCTGTCTAGATCCGGGGTCTCCAAACCTGACCGCTTTTAAGACTTGTGGGCTTCAACTCCCACATTCTGAGAGTAGAAGTCCACAAGTCTTAAAGTAGCCAAGTTTAAAGACCACGGATCTAGACTGATGAAGTTCACTACGGCAATATTTCTCAACCTTAAGCCACTTTAAGACACGTGGACTTCAACTCCCATAATTCCCTGGCCAGCATTGCATTGAACTCCGTGCGTCTTCAAAGTGACCCAAGGTTGAGAAGCTGTTCGTTTGTGAGACTTTGTTTAACTTTGTAAATGTGTGCCCAACGGCTGGGTCACTCAATATGCCCAGGTCAGGCAGGAGTCAATCCATCAAAACCTTACCCGAAGATATCCCATGCCTTCAACGTTAACTCCGTTGACCTCAAGGATTCGGTCTCCATCCCGAAGGCCTTTACGGTAAGCCAGCCCTCCGGGTGTCACCTTCCGCACAACAGGACACATCCCTCCGGCTTCCTGGCACAACGAGAAGCCGAGGTTGTCACCAACTTCTTTCTTTAGTAAACAGAAACGTATCTGGGAAGCCCCTTCTGGCTCTGAGGAGGATAAAAAGGACGTCTCTTTTCAAACTGGTTTATGAAATTCCACCGATCTTTCCTTAGAACAGAAGAACAGGGTTGGAAGGGACCTTGGAGGTCTTCTAGTCCAACCCGCTGCTTAGGCAGGAAACCCTACACCACTTCATACATTGGCTGGGGAGAGGGGGGGCACCCGTGTATTGGGAAGACTGAATACGGAGAAAAAAGGCTGAGAGGAGAGGCTCCCAAGATCTTTAAATCATGCAGAGGTTACGGGGGAGGCTATCTGTAGGCAGGGATCTTTGGCCTGCCACACTTTCTATTATTCTACTATGCATTTTCTATGGTGGGAAAATGGGAGGGGGGATTGTATGGAGTTAGATGCTATGTAGCCATAACAAAATTCTTTCTAGAAAGCCAAGGTCATCCTTTGTCTCTGCACCTCTACATCTGACCGGAACTGGATGGGTGGAAGCTGCCAGCGTGGCAGTGGGAGATTGGACCATGGGATGGGCTTGTGGGTGTGAGGGCAAGATCTTGAACTTTCAACTGGGTGGGGGAAACCGGGAAGCTTTCAGATTTGGGTTTTCCCAGATGTGCCAACATGGCTCTCTTCATCAATTGGAACTTTGAGGAATCCTTTGCCTTGGACTCTGATTTACTTTTGGATGCTATTTGGAACCCTGACATCCTGTCTAGTCAGGATGTTGACAGTGCTCACAACTTGGTCGTGGCATTTGCAAAGAACTTGGAAGGGAACTCGGCTTAACCCTGGTTGAGAAGGAAGCAGGGAGGAAGAAGAGGCAGAAGAATGTTGTCTGATGGAAAAGTTTGGGCAACCTGCTTGCCAAATAGCCTCGGGAAAACACCAGCCTTTCCTTTACCACCCACAAGCTGCCAACGCCAGCCCTCTCGTTACCGGAATCCTCTGCCAATGATAAGGCGGGATTATCGATTCCTTCTTTCGGGTTAAATTCAAATTTCCTGCAAGAGAGGAAGTAGAAAAAGGTGCATCTCAAAGGTTGAGAAATAGGAGTTTACAGGATAGGGTCTAAAAAGTCGAGATGGTGGCCACAGCGATGCCATCAAAGCTCTACCTGCGCATGCCCGAACCAGTAGTAAAAATATTGGCAACCCACCCCTGGGGCAAATGTGATTGGACACACGGGTACCTACAAACAGCAAGTAAGAGGTCCTAGGTCAGATCTACTAGAGAGGTTTTCATTGAGGCTGCCATCCATGGCACCATCTTCAATGGATGGCTTTAAGCTTGGCCAACCCTCAACCCATCCCCTCCACTTGTTTATGCAAACTGGCCCATGTGCCCAGTTGGGATGTGTGAAACTGCACATGGCGGGGGGGGGGGGGGAAGAGGGAGAAAGAAATGTTGGTGGGTCTGCTGGTTTTGCCTGTCCCTGCCCTCCCCCTCCCCCCCCCAGCTTGGCACTTACATGGTTGACTCCGGAGTGTCCTGGAGCCCTGTAAAAGCAAGGACTGAGTATGAGCCAGGGTCTGTCTCATATAAGCACAGAGACCCTCCCCCCCAATACCCCTCCCTCCTGGTTCCGGGTCAGATATATTCATTTTGCTTTGGGAGGAGATTCAGGGGTATTTTGCAGTTTTACTGTAATTCCACAGAATCATTGACTGGCTGCATCCACAATGAACCACACCCTACAGCTGGGTTTGGGCTAAGGCTGGCTGAGCGGTGTGATCCAGGCTGCAACTGTCATCCGGGTCCTGGTTATCCCAAAGGTGCTTTTTTTTTCCAAGAGGCAGCTGGACTTTCTGGTTTTTTTCTTGGAAGACGTTTCGCTTCTCATCCAAGAAGCTTCTTCAGCTCCGACTGGATGGTGGGGAATGGAAGGATGTAGGCTCCTTGCAGACGGCTGGATATTTGCATCCTTTTAGAGGGTTGTTGAGGCCACTTGGAGATTTATCTGTGTCCTCAGGGACACCTGAGTGGTGCAAATGGGTGTGTAGTCGTCTGCAAGGAGTATAAATCATTCCATTCCCCACCATCCAGTGGAGAGATTCAACCTGGAAATAAGGAGAAATTTCTGGACAGAGAGAACAATGAATCAGTGGAACAGACGTTGCCTCCAGAAGTTGTAAATGCTCCAACACTGGAAGTTTTAAAGAAAAGATTGGATAACCATTTGTCTGAAGTGGTGTAAGGTTTCCTACCTAAGCAGGGGGTTGGACTAGTAGACCTCCAAGGTCCCTTCCAACTCTGTTATTCTATTTCTATTCTACTTCAGACAAGTGCCTGTCCAATCTTAAAATCCTCTTGGGATGGAGCACCAACAAACTTCTGAAGCCTGGTGGAACCAACAGCATCCAAGGCTACAGAAAGCAGACTTACACCGTTTCCAACTTTGTTCAGCAAAGTCATAAAACAAAGTCCCAGGGATCAGAACTAAGTCCAAAGACCGAGGTTTCCTCCTCAAGATCATCCCATTGGCATTATTCCTGAGTTTCAGACAACAACAACAACAACAACAGACCCAATTAATCCTAAAGCAGGGGTCTCCAACCCTGGTAACTTTGAGACTTGTGGACTTCAACTCCCAGAGTTCCTCAGCTGGCTGAGGAACTCTGGAAGTTGAAGCCCACAAGTCTCAAAGTTGCCAGGGTTGGAGACCCCTGCCCTAAAAAGCACATTTTTGGGTCCGGGAACCCCGTGTTGAATTTCAATCTCTTTTTAGAAGTGGCTTTCAGCGCTACCAAATGGACAGGAGGTCCATAGGCCCAGGGAAGTTACCCAGAGTGGGGAGCAAAGAGGATTGACTACCTGAACAGGATTCTCCTCCAGGTCTCTTTTAACTGGATAGATTCAAGCTGCGAAAACCAGGTGGGTTTTTGCAGCACGCTTGTTGTGCTTCACGGTTCAAAGATTACCGATGTGGCAAGAGCATTAATGCTGGGCCAGATAGTCATCTCTTCCTCCACCCTATTAAGCAAAACAAAACTAGGTGGAGAAGGGTTGAACCGATGAGAGCAGGAAATTTATTCCCGGATTTAATTTATGCCATGGTTGTTACGCGATTGACAACAGCTGCACAGGGAGGAGGGGAGGCCGGTGGGAAACCTAGGGGCCACTTTAGCTGGGCTTGGGGTTTAAGGACCAGAAATTAAATGTCTACCTTCTTGGGGGGGGGGGCTACCAGAAGGAAAAAAACTCAGGGTAAACCGCTCCAAACTCGATTGCGGAAAATACGTCTTGGACTACCGAGAACTACGCCAAGGAAGGTCTGACCTAAGAGTAGTACACAAAATTATCTGCTACAACGTCCTACCTGTCAACGACTACTTCAGCTTCAACCTCAATAATACACGGGCAAACAGTAGATACAAACTCAAGGTAAACCACTCCAAACTCAACTGCAGAAAATACGACTTCAGCAACAGAGTGGTCAACGCCTGGAATGCCCTACCTGATTCTGTGGTTTCTTCCCCAAACCCCAAAATCTTTAACCTTAGACTGTCTACTGTTGACCTCACCCCATTCCTAAGAGGTCCGTAAAGGGGGCATGCATAAGCTCACCAGCGTGCCTACCATCCCTGTCCTACTGTCCCCATTTATTCGTACCCATTTCCTTTGTCCATGACCATGTTTATACTTACACCTGTCATCTCGTGCATGTTCGACAAATTAAATAAATAAAGAGATAAATAAAATCCTGGCAGAAAATCTCTTTCTGAGTTTCGACTCCTTCCGATTTAAAGATCTCTTAGAAGAAGGGATTTAAATTAAAAAAAAACTTGCTCGACCTCAAGTCACAAAGAATAAGAGTTGGTTATGAATGCCTTCAAACAGCAGGGCTGTTTTCAATCCAGGAACAAGCTCAGAGGCAGAAAACGAACGAGAAAAAGGTGCATTCCCCGGAACTTTTGGAAAGGGTGGTAGATATTCATGGGCACCGCTTGGTAACTCTCTGGGTCCTTCACCCTCTAAGTAAGAAATTCAGCCCTGCAACTTTAGGGGCCCCTCTCTGCTGCCCACTTACCCGTTTTCTGCTTCATGTCTGCTCCCTCTCTGAAGTCCAAGGTCCAGAGGCGAGGTGGCCACTTAACCTGAGACGTTTAATATTTAAACAGCCCAACAATCTTTTCCTTAACGTCGCTTCCTTCTTCCACGAAGTCAAGCCGAGCGCGGAAAATAGCTTTTTCATTCCTGCAAGGGAAGATCAGCCGGGAATGGCAGCTGGGGGTATGTGTGATGGGATCCGGAGGTGATGGTGACCGACGAGGGGTTGGCACGCCAAGCGAGCAGCAGCGAAGAAAGTGTGAATTGAACACCCCAGAAAGGTTGTGCTCAGGTCGTTTTGCACTACACATCTGTCATCTGGACGTCACCCGGTTTGTGTGCGAATGCTTTTTTTTTTTCCATTTTTTTGTGAAAAGAAGTGATGAATGAGGGTGATAAATAAAGCCGATGAATAATATTCTCAAGCTGAGCCTTTTGACGCAGGGAAAAAAATATTTTAGGACCTGCTAAGTGCAAACTTCTTTTGTTCTTTGGCAAATGTCCAGGAGGTTTATTTTGCAGTGGAATGTGGTTCATCTTTCTATTCGGGTATATTTTCATTAAACACTTTGTCAGAAGGTATTACCAATCAGTGGTGCGTTTCAATAATGCAACCAGCGTGACATTATAATGGAAAACATTTATTTCAATCAAATTTTTATTTTTGTATATTGCTGGAAGTTTGTTTTAATGGCTTTCGTTACAACCAGAAAATAGACATTCCTTGCTATTTCCCCTGAGTCCAGCAGTTGCGTATGCAGCTTGCATTTATGAGAAATCAGAAGCAAAGTAAAAATGTTCACGACAAACCCACAATAGGCTCTCACATTTGTTTGTCCCCGGTAGCTGGCATTTCAAGATAGATTCCCCGTCAGCTGGCAGGCTCTGTGTAAACTTCAGAGCTCAGAGACATAAAGGCTTCTCAAAATATATTTGCAAACCCTTCCTCCCCTCCGTAGAATTCATTCATTAATTCTACTGAGAATTCACTCATTAATTCCACTGCGAATTCATTCATTCATTCATTCTACTGAGAATTCATTCATTCATTAATTCCACTGAAAATTCACTCATTAATTCCACCGAGAATTCACTCATTAATTCCACTGAGAATTCACTCATTAATTCCACTGAGAATTAATTCATCAATTCCACTGAGAATTAATTCATTAATTCCACTGAAAATTCATTCATTAATTCTACAGAGAATTAATTCATTAATTCTACAGAGATTAATTCATTAATTCTACTGAAAATTCATTCATTAATTCTACAGAGAATTCATTCATTAATTCTACTGAGAATTCATTCATTAATTCTACAGAGAATTAATTAATTCATTCCTTCATTCTACTGAGAATTCATTCATTCATTCTTTTCTAAATAATCCTTCAGTCCTTCAAATTCTCACCCTACGGTAGCCAGTCTCCAATTACATACTTATATCCAATGCATATCTGTTTATTTATTTATTTTTCTTGGCTGTAGAAACGGAGTGCACAAGTACTGGATCTACAGAGAGGCCTCGACTTAACGACTGTTCATTTAGCAACTATTCAAAGTCACAACAGTGATTAAAACCTGACTCGCATTTATGACCATCACAGCTTCCCTGAGGTCACGGGGGGCAAAATTCGGTCAGTTGGCAACCAACTCATACTTGCAACGAGGGTCCCGTGTTCACTCCCTTCCCAGGTGGCGCTTCCGACAAGCAAAGTCAGTGAGGGAAGCTGACAACTCGCCGAACAACGGTGTGATTTGCTTAACGGCCGTGACTAAAAAGGTCAAATAAAATTGGCTGTGACTCACTCAGCCACTGCATCGCTTAGTGACAGAAGTTGCATTCTCAATCGGATCGAGGACTGTGTTTACTGAAGCAAAGTGCTTTTAGGCTTTTTTGAGGCACGTAGGCAAACAATTCCCAAGTCAATCCTTTTTTTTTAATCCCCGCTTTTTCCTGCCCTGCTGGGATTTGAGCCCAGCCTAGAAAAATCTGGCTGAGATGAAATAACAAGATCATATCTTATCTTGTATCACGTTACTGTATTATTTCTCCGCATTCTTGCAAAAGAATCCGGCAGCCGACTCACCCATGGAAAAAAAAAACCTCTGGGTAGGAAAAGCTGAAAGGATCCCACCCCCTCCCCCACCCCCAAACCAAAGAAAATAGCGGGGTTATAGGCCACCAAATCTCCCATGCTGCTAGTCCTCAGTGACATATGACACGACCTTTCCTCTTTCTAGATCCGTCTATAGTGCTTATTCTTCCTGCCAATAACTTCAGCCATTGGGAGAAAAAGTCACTGTGTGGTGCAGAATTGGATGTGAGGTATTTTGAATGTCGTACCGACAGAAGGAATGAGAGAGGAAGGGATGCCACGTGAAACACGGAGAGACAGAGACAAGAAGAAAACCCAAAAGGACACATATAGACTGGGTGAAACCAGGCTTAATAGCAGTGACTGCGAGAGGGATCTTGGAGTCTTAGTGGACAACCAGCTAAATATGAGCCAGCAGTGTGCAGCGGCAGCCAAAAAAGCCAATGCAATCCTAAATTGCATTAACAGAGGGATACAACCAAGATCAAGGGAGGTCCTAATACCACTCTGTAAAGCCTTAGTAAGGCCACACCTAGAATACTGCATCCAGTTTTGGTCACCACACTAGAAAAAAGAAGTTGAGACTCTAGAAAGAGTGCAGAGAAGAGCAACCAGGATGATATTAGGGGACTGGAGGCTAAAACATATGAAGAACGGTTGAAGGAACTGGGCCTGACTAGTCTAGGGAAGAGGAGGTCCAGGGGAGCTACCATAAGTTTAACAACCATCTCGCTTAGCAACAGATATGTTGGGTTCAATTGTAGTCGCAAGTCGAGGACCGCCTGTTTAATTTACCTTTTCGATTAAACTGCAACTACATCCTTCCCGCCCCAGAGTAAACTATGGGGAAAATCAGTACACTGAGTTTGCAACCATGTTGCATAGCACCAATGATATCTCATAGGGACCTTTCACACAACTTCTGTGTGGTTTGTAATTATTATTTTTTAAAATGCTCATCACATCTTGCAAAAGCACAAAAGTCTGGATGAATCCTCTCCCTAATCCCAACTCTTTCTCCAACTGACTGCCCTCTGGATGTATCAGTCTGCATCCAGGCCAACTGGAAGTGATGGGCAGTGTAGTCCGACCCACCTGGAGGGCAACAGGAGGCAAATGGATGATTTCAAGCAGAAAACGTAAGAGATGAGATTAAGGCAAATCACCTGAAACACGAGATGAATATCCGATTCAGTCTTTGATTGGCAGATGCGTCTATGGCGGGGGGGAGGGGTCCAACCTTGGCAACTTTAAGACTTGGGAGGACTTCATCTCCCAGAATTCCCCATAACATGGATGGCTGGGGAATTTTGGAAGTTGAAGTCCTCTGGTCTTTTAGATCAGAGATCTCCAACCTTGGCAACTTTAAGACTTGTGGACTTCAACTCCCAGAGTTTCGTCATTTAATTGTCATCCCTGCAAGCCATCTTTTCTTTTGGACCTCCACACTTTCTACTGTCTACTTCCTATTGTAGGAAAATGGGAGGGGAGAATTATATGGAGTTGGGTGATAGGTAGCCATAATAACATTCTTCTTAGAAAGCCAAGGTCATTTTTGTCGCTGCACCTGGGCGGAACTGGATGGGTGGAATCGTTGTGGCAGTGGGAGATTGGACCATGGGATGGACTTGTGGGTGTAGGGGCAAGTCTTTGAACTTTCAATTGGGTGAGGAAAACTGGGAAGCTTTCAGATTCGTGTTTTCCCAGATGTGCCAACATGGCTCTCTTAATAAATTGAGGAAACACACGTTTTATTTCGTTGGGGGTGGTTTTTTTGGAACCCTGACATTAACCTGAATCTCCTTTAAAATACTTCACCAGCTACCTCGAATCTCGGAGTGCTGTCTACGGTCCTGAGCCCGTGTCGAGTCAGGTGGTGCGAAGACTCAGGGAAGATGAAGGAAGAGAAGAAGCCCACAGAAGGTGTCATAGATGACGGATCTGCGATTTATGTCAAGACCATCTTCTCGCCTTCCCAAGCCGTGGTGCAAGTTGAAGTCCACAAGTCTTAAAGTTGCCATGGTTGGAGACCTCTCTTCTAGATGGCAAAGTAAGACACTCTGGTTCACAGGACCTGCCAACCTAGTTTCCTATCAATGCCAGAAGAGCCCTGAGGTGGGGGTCAGCTAACTTAGTCAACCCCAAGTTACCTATGGTGGCCCACCAGACTTGCTGTGGCATCTGAGTCAACCGGTGTTTGAATGGCATGGTAGGAAGCCCGTTCTCTGCTTCCAGACATCTCCCAAGAACCAAAGGTCAAAGGGCGCCTCTCTGCATGTGACCCAGCATCCTCTTGACCTCGCTCTCCACTCTCATGAACTTGAGTTTCTTCCAAGGGTTGACCGTCTCTCGGCGGCTGCACTGAAGATCTTCCAGGAGCAGGCCCAGATGTTGCTTCACCCGCTCCCTGTCCCAGATGGGCAGGTTCTTCTGGACCACGTTCAGGATGATGGCCCAGTAGTCCGACACGTCTGCTCCCATCGTCAGGTAAATGAGCACACGGAGGCCATCTTGGTTCTTCCTCAATTCGTAGAGGGCTTCCTTGCCTTCTTCGCTGATCTCGTTAAAGTACAAGCTAGGGAGGAGGAAGAGGAAGGAGAAGAGGAGGGAAGCTTTAAGAGCCAGAAGCAGAACAACTCCATGTCTGTAAAGATTCTCCGTCGTCCTGGTCATGGTTGTCCCAAAGGTGCTTTTTCAGGAGGCAACTTGACTTTCTTGTTGTCTCTTTTGAAGAGGTTTCTCTTCTCATCCAAGAAGCTTCTTCAGCTCTGGCTGGATGGTGGGGAAGGGAAGGATTGACACTCTTTGCAGACAGCTGGTCATTTGCATCCTTCTAGAGGGTCTTTGGAGGTTTCTCTGTGTCCTCAGGGTCACCTGAGTGGTGCAAATAGTTCCTGTAGTCTGCAATTCTTTCCCCTCTGGAAATCCATCCCAACTCCCACACCCTTCAAAATGGGTTCATCCCAAATTGTGTAGCTAAAAGTCTGTAGAGATTCTCAGCCATCAAGGAGAACCACTCAGGTGACCCTGAGGACACTGATAAACCTCCAGGTGGCCTCAATGACCCTCCAAAAGGATGCAAATGTCCAGCTGCCTGCAAGGCGCATAAATCCTTCCATTCCCCACCATCCAGTCAGAGCTGAAGAAGCTTCTTGGATGAGAAGCGGAACGTCTTCAAAGAAAAAAACAGAAAAGTCCAGTTGCCTCCTGAAAAAAAAAAAGCACCTTTGGGACAATTCATGTGAACGGACCAGCTCCAACGGGGACACTCGGCTGCTGATTCCAAGGTGAAGAATCCTGGAAGTCACCCCAACAGATCTGAAAGGGGCCTGGTTGGGGAACATCACAATAACACGACATTTTCATTTATGAATTAGCATCCCGCCATTATTATTTTTACAGATAATTGAAGATGGCAAACATATCCAATACACCTTCCTTGTCCTATTTTACCCACAACAACAAGCCTGTGAGGTGGGTTGAGCTGAGAGAGAGAGTGACTGGCCCAAGGTCACCCAACTGGCTTTCTTGTCTAAGGTGGAACTAGAACTCCCCGTCTCCTGCTGATTGGCCCAAAGTCACGTAGTTGGCTTTCATGCCTAAGATAGGACTAGAACTCACCATTTCCTGGCGATTGGCCCAAAATCACCCAATCAACTTTCATGGCTAAGGTGGGATTAGAGCTCACAGTCTCCTGCTGATTGGCCCAAAGTCACGTAGCCGGCTTTCATGCCTAAGATAGGACTAGAACTCACCATTTCCTGGCGATTGGCCCAAAATCACCCAATCAACTTTCATGGCTAAGGTGGGATTAGAGCTCACAGTCTCCTGCTGATTGGCCCAAAGTCACGTAGCCGGCTTTCATGCCTAAGATAGGACTAGAACTCACCATTTCCTGGCGATTGGCCCAAAGTCACCCAATCAACTTTCATGGCTAAGGTGGGATTAGAGCTCACAGTCTCCTGCTGATTGGCCCAAAGTCACGTAGCCGGCTTTCATGCCTAAGATAGGACTAGAACTCACCATTTCCTGGCGATTGGCCCAAAGTCACCCAATCAACTTTCATGGCTAAGGTGGGATTAGAGCTCACAGTCTCCTGCTGATTGGCCCAAAGTCACGTAGCCGGCTTTCATGCCTAAGATAGGACTAGAACTCACCATTTCCTGGCGATTGGCCCAAAATCACCCAATCAACTTTCATGGCTAAGGTGGGATTAGAGCTCACAGTCTCCTGCTGATTGGCCCAAAGTCACGTAGCCGGCTTTCATGCCTAAGATAGGACTAGAACTCACCATTTCCTGGCGATTGGCCCAAAGTCACCCAATCAACTTTCATGGCTAAGGTGGGATTAGAGCTCACAGTCTCCTGCTGATTGGCCCAAAGTCACGTAGCCGGCTTTCATGCCTAAGATAGGACTAGAACTCACCATTTCCTGGCGATTGGCCCAAAGTCACCCAATCAACTTTCATGGCTAAGGTGGGATTAGAGCTCACAGTCTCCTGGTGATTGGCCCAAAGTCATGTAGTTGGCTTTCATGCCTAAGATAGGACTAGAACTCATCATTTCCTGGTGACTGGCCCAACCAGTTTTCATAGCTAAGGCCGGACGAGAACTCACAGTCTCCTAGTGATTAGCGCAAAATCACCCAACTGGCTTTCATGTCTACGGTGGGACTAGAACTCACTTTCTTCTGGTGATTGTTGCAAAGTCACCTAATGGCTTTCACGGCTAAGGTGGAACTACAACTCACCATCTCCTGTTGATCGGGCCAAAGTCCCCCAGCTGGCTTTCACATCTAAGGCAGGACTAGAACTCACTGTCTCCTGGTGATTGGCCCAAAGTCCCCCAACCCGCTTTCATGGCTAAGGTGGGACCAGACACTGTCTGCAAAAATTTCTCAGTGACCCAAAATCATAGCAGGAGTCCAGACATTCCCACACGTGTCTTGGACATCCAACTAAGAAGTGGCATGGCTGAAACTCACTGCACGGTTTCCAGCGTTGGGTGTTTCTTGGCCTCCTCAACCAGGGCCAACGCTGCTTCATCCGTCAACGAATTGTAGGCCACATCAAGCTCCTGCAGATGTTGGTTCTGAGCCAGGTGCTGGGTGATCACCTTCACACCCTGGTTCCCCAGGGAGGTGTGAAGTAGTGAGAGGTTTCTCAAAGAACTGTTGCCAGCCAGGCCTTCAGCAAGGTAGACAGCCCCCTGCTCGGTCAATGGATTGTCTGCAAGCCTGAGGAGGACACGGTGAACATCAACATTGGAGGAGACATCACCCTTCCCATTGCCCAACCTCCCTTAGTCAGATGCCTTCTAGATGGGCCACAGATTCCATCATTCCTGCAACCCCAAGAGAGGTATGCCCTGGTAGGTTTGTTGACGAGATCAGAAGTAATAGCAGAAAGCATCTCCTTCTGCAATCTTCTCTGCTCTCCTTCTCTCGTTGTGGAGCCCTTGGTGCCATCAAGAATGTTGTGTATATAAGATCAAATTTTGTACTGGCCAATCAAGAGTGGTGTCCTGTCACACAGGCACACAGTAATATTTTGCATGCGTTGTCTACAGGGTGCGGGATAGGCTCATAGGGTGCTCCAATCAGGGTATGTTCCAAGAACATCAATCCAGCAAAATAGCTGGACAATTATACCAAGAGAGTTGGAAGATACCGTATTTTTCAGAGTATAAGACGCACCAAGATTTTGAAGAGGTAAGTTAAAAAGAAAGGTTTTTGCCCTCTGCAGGCCTCCCAAACCCTCTGCCCACCTCATTGTTTGTGGAAAACGGGGGCATGCAGAGCGTTTGAGAGGCCTGCAAAGTGCTCCTAGGGGCTGGAAGGAGGCAAAAAAAAATGAGCAAAAAACGCCTCATTTTTGGGGAGAAACGGGCCCGTTTTTTGCAAAAAAACCAAAACAAAACACGGCATCCATATACTTTAGGAGGCTTGTAAAGTCCTCCTGGGGGCTAAGTGGGGGGGGGGCAAAAACGAGCAAAAAACGGCAAAAAATAAATGTTCAAAACTGTTAATACACAATGTGAATAAGTATGAGAATGTACACCTGTAAATGTATGTCTGAGATTATATCAGTATACATATAAACATCTTTGGCTGTCTCCTTCACACTCACCGCAAGGTGTCGACCACACACTTGTCGTGTAGGAGCAGATTTCGGATCTCCTTGCACGCCTCTGGGCCCAAACTGTTGAGCTGCAAACTGGAGGAAACAACAGCACAACATTGGAGTTGCAACTCCAGCATCCTATTATATCGGGCGGCATTCCCTTTTGATCAGGCTGGCAAGCGGGATGGGATATTAGTACCCCAAAACTGGTGGAACGCTGCCCCAGGAAGCTTCCTGGCACTCATCAGGGATTCATCTTCAGTTTCAACCATAAAATAATGTTCTAAATTTCTATCTGATTTTGCCACCCTCTGGTCAAAGTCAAGACTGCAATTTTCTAGATGTTGAAAAAAATACACACTGGAACTGATTCACCAAATGATTACCAAATGTACTAGGCATTTTCTGCAAATAATTTATTTTCAAAGGGTTAAGAATAGTGGTGGCACATGATGTTCTCTTCAATCAACTGAAAACATCCCAATTTTCTGCTCGATCCTTTAAATTCAGCATTAAGTTCTCTTTAAATAAACACTTGCCAGGAAAGCAGGATGTCATAAGAACGGCACATCGGAAGAGTTTCTAAGAAACTAAATGTATTTTTTTTTTAACTTCCTTTAAAAAAAACATGAATTCAAAAAAAAAAAGAGATGTGGGTTAAAACACACAGTTATGTAAAAAATGAGGGTTAAACTTCATAATCATTGCAGAACTCTTTTAAGATTTAATTGCGTGTCATAATTGAAGCTTAACCTTGAGGTGAATTGTGTAAAGGTAAAGATTTCCCTCGCACATGCTTACTAGTCGTTCCTGACTCTAGGGGGCAGAGCTCATCTCCGTTTCAAAGCCGAAGAGCCAGTGCTGTCCGAAGACGTCTCCGTGGTCATGTGGCCAGCATGACTCAATGCCAAAGGCACACAGAACGCTGTTACCTTCCCACCAAAGGTGGTCCCTATTTTTCTACTTGCATTTTTTAACATGCTTTCAAACTGCTAGGTTGGCAGAAGCTGAGGCAAGTAACAGGAGCTCACTCCCTTACGTGGTGCTAGGGATTCGAACCCCCGAACTGCTGATCTTTCTGATCGACAAGCTCAGCGTCTTAGCCACCGAGCCACCTTGGTGAATTGTGTGGATTGTACTAAATTAGAGCAGAAGATACTCACTGGAGTTTCTTGCATCGTAGCAAGATGGGGAAGAGGGTCTTCAAGCTGCCCACATCGAGATGGCAAGAGGCAAGATTGAGCTCCTCGACGTCGTGGCTCGTGGTGCCCACTACGGAAGCCAGGACTGCGCATTTGAGAGGGGTCATCTTCACTGAAGAGAGGTTGATGGTCCTCAAGGATTGGATGGCCTCCGCTGTGAAACGCTCGTTCTGGAACTCGTGCAAAAAGAAGAGGTAGTCCATCAGCTCAGATGGCGGCAAGCCCTTGCGGCTATTCCGGATGACCGTTTTCTTCATGGCCTTGGCGATCTCGAAAGCGGCCAGGTTCTTGATAGGACAGCCCAGTTGGTCCAAGATGGCCCGGTTACGCCGGGACAGCAACCCGCCCATGAAAATGGGGAAGAGCTCAAAGACCTCATCATCGGAAGCTTCATCCGGGTGGCGCATGGGACCTTCCACCCCAAGGATGCTGAAGTTGATCTGGTCCAGGACATCCTCGTTGAAGTAGTCCTCCTCTTTGAACATCTCCACTGCCATGGTGCGGGCGATGGTGTCCCTGTCCTTGGTACTGAACCTGCTGAAGTAGCGGGGGAAGATCTTGATGAGGTTGAAGAGGAGGGGCAGGATGCGCAATGGCAAGAATTTGGTGACCAGGCTAAGCACCAGGGCCACATCTTCACTGACCTTCCCAATGATCTCAGAGACTTCCTTGCCCACCCGTTGCACCAGTGTCTTCTTCTCCCCCAAGACCACGTAAAGGGCAGCCAGGTACTCTTGCATGGCTGGGATGGTGAAGACGAAAGTGTGCTCCTTGCCTGACTGAACGCAGGGAGTCAAGAAGAAGCGGAGAACATCACTCCGGAAGGTGTTCAAGAGGTTCAGCTCGCTCTCCGTCTTCATCTCCACCTCAAAGCAGCGGCGGAGATCCTTCTCCGTGAAGCAAGTCTGCCGAGACATCACCCCTTCGTAGGCCAACTTGCCCACCGTCTTGGCCACATACTTCATCATGGAGATGTTGGAGGGATCGGTGCTGTCCAGCACTTCCCCGCTGAAGTTGAGCCGTAGGAAGCTGGTGTAGATGCCCGTCAGCGTTTGAGTCGGAGGCACCGCCTTGGTAAAATAAAGGAAGTGCAAGGTTGTGCAGACCAACCAGCAATAAGAAGGGAGGAAGCAGGCGGCCATGATCTGGTTGTGCCTGTCCAGATTCCTGGAGAGCATCTCCACCAGGTTGCTCTGCTCGTTGGCCTGCTCTGCTGTGGGGGGACCAGAGGTTCCAGGGCACTCAGGCTGCTGTAGGCGCATCTGGAAGTAAAGCTTCTGGAGGTTGAGGTCCGAGAAGCCACAGACTTCCACGTAGCGTCCCACAAACTTGCTGGGGATCCGGCGTGCTGCAGAAGGGCGAGTGGTGACAATGATGCTGGCCTGGAGGAATGGAAACAAACTAGAGTTACTCCCAAGGCCCAGTGATGTTCAAAGAGGCTTTCATGGTGGAACAGAAGAAGATTTGAGATTATGAATCCTAATGATGGGAGCAGAGAACTGGCGCAATTTAGTTTCTCATCATCATCATCAACAACTATAATTCCCCCCTCGCATCTTAGCCACTGAGCCACCACGTCCCTTCTAGAGTGGTTAGTAATCAATAAATATTTGTAGCTCAGGGTTGAAATGAGGGGTCCTTGGTGGTCTCTGAGCTTGGTGGTTTTCTTGCAGACATTTCATTACCCAACTAGGTAACATCATCAGAGCTAGAAGGCAGTGAGTTTGCTCTGAAGCCCCCTCCCTTCTAGCACAATGATATTACCTAGTAATATCTTGTAATATTATTCTGGATAATGAATTATCTACAAGAAAAGATCCAAGCTCAGAGAACACCAAGGACCCCACAGTCCTCTTCTTCCTTTTCTCCTCAAATCCCATTTCCTTCTAGCACGGGTGATGTCACCTAGTTTGAGTAAGGAAATGTCTGCAAGAAAATAACCAAGCTCAGAGAGCACCAAGGACCCCAAAGTCATGTTCTTCCTCCTCTTCTTCCTCCTCCTCCCCTCCTCAAACCCTTCTAGCACTGATGATGTTACCTAGTTGGGTAATGAAACATCTGCAAGAAAACTGCCAAGTTCAAAGAGCACCAAGGACCCCTCGTCCTGGTTAACCTTTGTTTTACCTGTATCCCACCTGTCTTCAGTTCAAAGCAGACGAGGTAAGAGATAGCAAGGCAAAGACCACCCAATTAATATATATTTTAAGGGTTTGCCCTGCACAATTAAAAAGACGATTTGTTGTATTAATATTAGTTTTGTACCAAAATGGACGATACTCAGATGATACATGGTGCGTGTGATGATATTGATGTATGTATAAAAAAACTTTACCCAATAACAACAACAAAACAACAACAAGATTGGCTATATGGAGAATTAGACTAGATTAAATAGGGAAAAAATAGAATTAGGGGGAATATTGTTATACATGATTTTGTATAAAGTGAATGTCAGAGGTTAAGATTAGATTTTGAAAAAGGATGATATTAGACATGCCCAAGAACAAGATTATGACGATTAGAAGGATGTAGTAAACATTAATTGGAAAATGAAGGAATATGGGTTGATATCAATATATATAATAACACTAGACTATGTTTGTTTGATTAATGTAATAATGTTTCATCTGTGTTAATATTGGTGTCACACCTGCAGCCATCTTTTCTTTTGGATCTTTGACCTGCCACATTTTCTATTATTCTTTCATGCATTTTCCTATTGTGGGAAAATGGGAGGGGGAACTGTAAGAGGTTAGATGCTATGTAGCCATAACAAAATTCTTTCTAGAAAGCCAAGGTCGTCCTTTGTCTCTGCACCTGATCGGAACTGGGTGGGTGGAAGCTGCCAGCATGGCAGTGGGAGATTGGACCATGGGATGGACTTGTGGGTGTGGGGAGGGCAAGATCTTGAATTTTCAACTGGGTGAGGGAAATTGGGAAGCTTTCAAACATGGCTCTCTTCATCAATTGGAACTTTGAGGAATCCTTTGCCTCGGACTCTGATTTACTTTTGGATGCTATTTGGAACCCCGATGTTTGATTTTGTACCAAAATGAACAATACTCAGATGCCACACTGTCCATGCAATGATATTGGTGTATGTTTTAAAGATAAAAAGCTTTACTCAAAAGAAAAAAAGAACGATTGGTTTCCACTCCTTAGTAGAAACCGATTCTATCCCACGCAACTCTTACTTCGCGAACCTGAAGGCCACCGATCTCAGCTGCCTCCTTGGGCAAAAGAGAAGGGAGAAAGAAAGCAGGAAGAAGAAGGACAAAGTGTGGAATTCTGCCCATCCCTCCCTACCAACCTCGGGCATCATGTACTTCCTGAGGAGGTTGACGACAATGGCAGCTGGCAAGAGGGGCTCATTGGGGTCACAGCAGAGCTCAGTGCGGGCCAGGCGAAAGTTGAGGTTGAGGCGGTCAAGGCCATTAAGGATGAAGAGCACTTTGAGGTTGGTGGAGCCAAGCAGTGGGGCCACATCCCGCAAATGGAGGTATTTCTTGGTCACCAGACGGCGCAGAGAGACGGGGCTGCTGCCCTGGGAAAGGTCTTCGCAGGAGAAGGGGAGGAGCAGCTCAAACTGAGGAAGGCTCCCATGACACCAGTCCATCACCATCTTCTTGATGAGGGTGCTCTTCCCAGTGCCCACCGTCCCGTAGAGGATCACGTTCTTCACTTCTTGCCCGCAGAGGTCCTCGTCAAAAAGGTTCTGGAGACCAATGGTATGAGAGCAAGAACCTTGGAGTTGGTTCTGGATGGTCAGATCTGGAGAAGGCTTCAAGATCTCCTCCAGGGAGCTCTCCCGGATCACTGGATTGACGTGGGTGGCGTCCAGGGCGAAGGAAGGTCCAAACTGCCTCTCCTCGTTGGGCTGCTGGCGAAACCAATCCGCCAAACTTTTCTTGTGTTTCTGGATGGCTTCTGTGGAGGACACAAGAGAAGGAAAGGTGAAGAGGAGGTACGCTCCTTCCCTAATATCCCTAGAGATCATGGGTTGTAACTGGTGGACTTTCATGACCCACCAACCCTCCAAGGAAGGAGGTCCACAGGTTTACCAGAAGTTGCTACGTTCTTCGGCACTCTCTGGTTTGGCTTGGGGGAAGCAGGCCGAGATGTTGCCTCTTGTAACATTCCTGGGTAATGGGTGAAGTTCCTGTGGAGGAACAAAACCGTTACAAGAATTTGGTAGCTCTGATGCCAAGATTAACTATTCCATTCTCTCACCATATTCAAAATTAGACAAGGACGCCAGTTTTTGAAGCGCTCTGGAGACCAGACATGTCCTTGGGGAGCCACACAAGGTAAAAGTATAGACCAGGAGTTGGCAACCTTGGAAAGAGCCATTCGGACTGTTTCCCACAGAAAAGAAAACACCGGGAACCTCAAAGCACTCCCCATGCCTGACTATTTCCTGAGTGGCCACAAAATGAGTGTCAGGCCTCCAGTCACTTTCCTTTTAGGATCTTTGGCCTGCCACACTCTCTCTTATTTTACTATGCTGTTTCATTAGTGGGAGGGGGAATAGTAAGGAGTAGAATGTTGTTGTCAAAATAAAACATTCCTTTCTAGAAGCCCAAGGTCCTTCTTTGTCTCTGCACCTGACCGGAAGTGGATAGGTGGAGATGCCAGCGTGGCAATGGAAGATTGGACCATGTGATGGACTTGGGGGAAAGATCGTGAGCTTTCAACTGGGTGGAAAACCCAGGAAGCTTTCAGATTCGGGTTTTCCACAAATGCACCAATATGTCTCTCAATAAATTGGAACTTTGAGGAAAGCTCTGCCTTGGACTCTGATTTAATTCTGGATAATATTTGGAACTCTGACAACTGGCATATGTAATTGAATTAAATGTTCTGTTTTCTTCTGAAACTCGCATGCGCACGCCGGAAACAGGAAGACCAGCTCTTGCGGTTTCCGGCACTGCCACATGTGCGAAGGCCAGCTGATCATTGTGCGTGCATGTGTGCCAGGAGCCCAGAAAAGGAACGGGCAATGCCACATGTGCCAGGTGGCATGGCTCTGCGTGTCACTTCGGGCATGCGTGGCACAGGTTCGCCATTACGGCCCCAGAGGAAACATCCTGTCCACCTGGAGCTGAGCACCTCACAGGTGTGCTCTTACCTGAGCGGAGATGCCAAGCAGCACGGAATCTGGTCTAGGTGAAGTATTCTCTTGAAGAGTGGGCCTCTCCCTGTATCTCAGATCAAAGAAGACCCAAAAATAAGCATTCGTGAAATTACGCATTTGTTCCAGACAAATTACATGTTATACTTTAGCAATTATGAGGCAAGGGGGGTGGAGTTCCTTTTAGCCCACTTTGGGGAAAGATGTTGAAGATTTAGCATCCCATGATGGGACTCCGTGGACGTCCACAGTGAGGCATGACTAAGCCACAACACATAGGGGAGCCTGTGACACATCAATACTTATCCTCATTTATGTTTTTTTTCTCCTCTTTGTATCTTACTTTTGAATATATACTTACCGTATTTTTCGGAGTATAAGACACACCTTTTCCCCCCTTAAAAGAGGGTGAAAATTTGGGTGCGTCTTACACACTGAATGTAGCCCCACCCACCCACCGTCCCCCACCCTTTGGCCTCTGCCTCCCAGCAAGTTACCTCCTTGCAGTTAACAGGGAAAATGGGGCTTGCAGAGGCTGCAACAGGCTATAGCAGTCAGGGATAGTCATTCATTCATTCATTCATTCATTCATTCATTCATTCATTCATTCATTCATTCTCAACTTCAATGGATTCTGGACAAGAAGCTCAACTATTGCTTACAAAGATCCTCCTGAAGCATCCATTGAAGTCTTCTTCTCCCTTCTTTGGACTTTAATTGGCCCAATGGGAGCAGAAACGTCCAAGTTAACACCCCTCTGGGCTCGGAAAAGAAAGGAAAAATAACATGGTCCATAGCTCCCTTGCCATTCCAACCCAGAACCCAATCCTTGCTTACCCAACATGAGATACAGGTGTCTTGCCAGGGATGCAGCCCCCCTGCTTCTCCCTCTAGGGGTTCGGGGCTTCACTCGGCTGTACTGGACCCCCACCTGGGGAAGCCAGTGCTTGAAATGCATGACGCCAAAGTCCGGTCCTTCAACTGAAAAAGACATCAAGGGTCAGAGGTTTTGTGGTCCTGGTGCCTCCTACTTTGAAAGACTTATTTGCAAAATTTGCCCTGGGTTGCTGGCCCAATCTTCCCTTCTAAAATCAAAAGGACAGGTCATAACAGGAAGACACCATCACAAGCAAGACACAAAACTCACTGACCTCGGCCAGTGAGCACAAATCCTTGCAGTGCATTGAAAAAAGAAGAGTTAATAGCAGGAAGCCGGGAACGAGAGAAAGGAGAATTGGAAATATATCCGAGGATCTGCAGAACCAGTTGCTTTTTTTAAAAGGAACCTTCTGTCAAATGCACACCTGCTGATCTACCGCTTTCTCCCCCAGATTCTCATTACCAAAGTCTGAAGGACAGGTCCGTTTCTGTTTTGTCTTGTCAAATGCCAGGCTGACGTAAGGTCTGGCTCCCTCCTCCTCTTGGCCCTTCACTAGAGTCCCAACAGGCAAAAAATAACCGTGTTTTCTCCTCCTCTTCTTAAAGCCACAGAAGGTTTTCTGAGCAAGCCAGAAGGACACTTTGGTTACAGTTAATACCACTCTATAAAGCCTTAGCAAGACCACACTTGGAGTCCTGCATCCAGCTTTGGACATCATACTATAAAAAAGATGCGGAGACTCTGGAAAGAGTGCAGAGAAGAGCAAACAGGATGATTAGGGGACTGCAGGCTAAAACATGGAGAACGGTTGCAGGAACTGGGCCTGGCTAGTCTAGGGAAGAGAGGACCAGGGGAGACAGGATAGCAGCCTTCCAATACTTGAGGATCTGCCCCAGAGAGGAGGGGGTTAAGCTATTTTCCAAAGCACCCCGAAGGCCAGACAGGGAACAATTGATGAAAACTGACCAAGGAGAGATTCAACCTGGAAATAAGGAGAAATTTCCTGACACTGAGAACACAATGGAACAGAAGTTGCCTTCAGAAGTTGTGGGAGCTTCATCCCGGGAAGCTTTCAAGAAGAGACTGGACTGCCAGCGGTCAGAAATGGTGTAGGGTCTGCTTGGGCAGGGGGTTGGACTAGATGACCCAGAAGGACTCGTCTGTTGTGTATTGAATGCATATAGTTGTGTTAAGCCCTGCTAAAGTGAAGCTAACATTTAGATGTTAGCTCCGCTCCTTCCGTCAGAAACTTAAAACCCACCTATTCCAGCTAGCCGGCTTGGCCTAATTCCACCTATCCCACCTCAGTCCTATTTTTAAATTTTTTAAGATTGGTTTTAAGGTCTGTTTTTTAATTTTTATAAATTGTACAGGGGCTGTTTAATCTGATTTTTACTTATGTGTTTGATTGTTTATATGTTTTAAATTTATGCCTGTACACTGCCCCGAGTCCCTCCGGGGAGAGGGGGCGGTCTAGAAATGTAATAAATTATTAATTATTAATAAATTATTATTAGATGATCCTAACTGTTAGCTCCAACTGTTTTGGAGGGAAACTTTGAACATTCATATTTGGTTTTTCAAGCGTTATGATTGGTTAAGACTCTATGGGCCCAGAGTAGAAATCACTGGCATTTACCTGCAGTTCCTCTGTTCCAGTTTTGAGTCAATACATTCTGTTGTAGCTATGCTGGTCTGGCTCTTGCCTACAGAAGCCCATTGTATAATTCCTTCCAACTCTGTCCAGCTGTTAAAAGAGCAGCTGAGTTGGTGGGCCAAGCCAGAGGAACAGCAGACAAACTTTTGTTCTGTACTTTGCAACTAACAACAACAAACAACAATTGGTGGCTGCAGCCTCTTTTGCATGGAGCTGGACTTCTGCTCTAAACCCCCCAGAGCTTCAACCTCAAACTGTCCACCGTGGACCTCACCCCATTCCTAAGAGGTCCGTAAAGGGGGCGTGCATAAGCGCACCAGCGTGCCTAACATCCCTGCCCTACGGTCCCCATTGATTTGTACTCATTTCATGCGCTGATGTCCTTGTTTATACTTACGCCTGTTTGACAAACTAAACGTTTGTCACATGTTTGACAAACGAAATAAAATAGAAACATAAACCAAACAAATAAATAACTTCTCGTGTACAACTTCACTTGCAACTTCCTGGCAGGGCTCATCCGGGCACAACGCCAACCGCTCAGCCAAAATCAAGGCAAGGCTGCCACCTACTGCAGTGAGGAAAGTGGCACAAGGCTTCCCAAAAACCCACAAATGAATTCAGCCATTTTTGGTGTGTGTGTGTGTGTTTTTTGGGTGGTTCTCCTTAGTTAGGCCTGAGTACTCGGATGATTTTTTTTGGGGGGGGGGCAAGAATCCAAGGCTTGGCTTCCATCCCCGACCCGCCCCCCAAGCATCCCTCCTTTCACCCCCCAAGCCAGCCTGCCCCACTGGCAGCTGCGGTTCCAGCTGTGCTGTTTTTATCTGGTTGCGAAGAGCTTCCGGTTCGCCCCCTTCTCCCCCCCCCTCCAATTCGCGCTGGGTTTCGCAGCTGGGACTTTAATTTCAATTTCAATCCTAAGAGAAGCTGGAAGGGATCTTGGAGGTCTTCTAGTCCAGCCCCCTCCTGCTCAAGCAGGAGACGCTACACCCTTTGTTTAGATACGTAGTAGGTCGCCCCTTCCCCAAAAGGGCACCCGGCACGCCCTGATGCTGCAAAGGGGCCCGAGCCGTTGCCCACTCCCCTCCCCCCAAAAAACCCCGAACCACGCTCCCCCTTGGGCGGAGTCACCTGAGATGAAGAGGGTCTCCCGCGGGTGGTCGCAGCCCCGGCGCGCTCGGCTTCATGGGGGGGGGGGACTCGCCAGCAGGGGGATCTTGGGGGTCCGCTCGGGGAGAGAGAGGCAGCCAAGGCGCTGGGGTTCCCCCCGCTTCTCTCTCCGGGGCGGTTTTCTGCGCTGCCCGGGCACTTCCCGCTGCCTGGCTGGCTGGGCTCGGCTTCCCAAAAGCAGCCGGTCGGGAGGGAGGGAGGGAGGAGCGGTCGCTGCTGGAAGCCATCCCGGCGGCTGCAGGGGCTGGACGGCCCCGAGGCGATGCGCGGCTGGCAGCGGTGCCAGGAAGAGGGAGGGAGGGAGGGAGGGAGGGTCGCCCGCTGCCCAGCCGGGCTGGGTGGGACCTTGAGCCCTCCTGGCCAGGACCGACTGCGTGATCTCAGAGGGGCCCCGCGGGCTGTCCGGGAGAGTTGCCTGAAGGCGAGGCTCCTGGATCAGCCTGGTCAAGGGGCTGCCGTGAAGATGCTCCTGTCCCCCTTTATTCGCGTCCCTTTCCTGCCTTCTTCTTCGTATTCATGTTTGTTCTTCTTCCTGTCGTCTTGTAGGTGAGTGACAAGCAAAATGAACGCAAATAAAAGCCACGGCTCCCACTCACACATTCAGGGCATGAAAGGTCTGCGAGAAAACCCACCAAGCTCAGAGAGCACTAAGGACACACAGACACACACACACACACACACACACACACACACACACACACCCTGCTCCCAATCCCCTTTGCCTCTTCTCTGCAAACTCCCCCTCCTTCCAGCACTGATGAAGTTCCCTAGTTGGGTCCTGAAACGTCTGCAAGAAAGCTCAGAAAACAGCAAGGAGCCCACCGTCCTCTCCTTCCTCCTCCTCTCCACAAACCCCTCTTCCACCTTGGGCAATGAAATGTCTGCAGGAAAACCACCAAGCTCAGAGAGCACCAAGGACCCCACAGTCCTCCTCCTCTTCCTCTCCACAATCCCCTCTTCCTTCTAGCACTGATGATGTTACCTAGATGGGTCATGAAATGTCTGTAAGAAAGCAACCAGGCTCAGAGAGCACCAAGGACCCCACAGTCCTCCTCCTTCACCTTGTCCTCCTCCTCATTCTCCCCTCACTTCCTCTCCACAAACCCCACTTCCTTCTAGCACTGATGAGGTTACCTAGTTTGGCAATGAAATGTTTGCATGAAAACAACCAAGATCAGAGAGCACCAAATACCCCACAGTCCTCCTCCTCCTCCCTCCCCCACTTCTCCTTCTTCTCCTCCGCTCCCCAAATTCCATTCCCTTCTAGCACTGATGAGGTTACCTAGTTGGGTCATGAAACGTCTGCAAGAAGCACCCCCACAGCTAATTTAAGAAGTCCCCTCTGGAAGATGGTGGAGAATGGGGTGGGGGTGGGGGGAAGGATGCAAACTTTCGAAACATAACAAAGTCTTCCATCAACTAGACAAGAGGCGGCATATTCTGGGCAATAGAAGTATAGGCTAGGCTGGCAAATTGGCAATGTCCTAATCGACCCAACTCTTACAATCCAACCAGAATGTTCTCTGCCCTCCCAAGCAGAGAACTATGGAGAAAGAAAATATATTAAGATGAATATTTTAAGTGAACATAGGTGGAAATCTACCCTTTTTTGAAATTCTAGAATTGTGTCACGGGGTAAATTCCAAGTTTATTACTTAGGCCTGAATATGTATAAGAAATTTTGCTATTATCGTAGCTCTTACTTTCAGAACAAGTTTCGTTTTTCAAAAATGCATTTTTTGGGGTTAGTGCCAAGCTGCTTAGAACAATGATAACTTGCTTTGAAAGCTGCAAATATAGAATGTTTCCAAAGGATCAAATCCACAAATACGAATACCAAGAACAAAGAAACACCAGGAAAAACAGAAATTGGCTATTGTTTATTCCTAAACATTTGCAACTAGTGAAGGTGTAGCATCGTCAGGCATTACGCTGTTAAGATTTGAGGGAAGATATCTCCATCCACCTTTCCGAAAATAATTGTGGAAATGAAAGGTAGAAAGAGAAAGAGGGAGGGGGAGAGAGAGAGAGAGAGAGAGACATTTATATTTTGCCTGAGTTTGGGGTAGGAGCAATGAATGGCCAACTGAAATCATAGCACCAACAAAGAAGTTTTAAAACTCCTTGCGAATAAAGCTGCGAAAGGAACAGTCTCTTCATCAATAGATCAGATCGGTTTTCTGCAACTTGTCGATGTGTTGAGATTGCAGCTTTTCAATTTCCCAGTTGCCAGTCGCTGCAAATTGCAACCTCAACATATCTGGAGGTGCGCAGGGAGCATTGCTTGGGGGTGGTGGTGGTGGGAAATCTATGGAGATTCTCAGTCATCCAGGGCACGGTTATCCCAAAGGTGCTTTTTCAAGAGGCAATTGGAACTTTCTTGATTTTCCTTGGAAGACGTTTCACCTCATCCAAGAAGCTTCATCCGTTCTGACTGAAGTTCTGACGGTCAGAATGGAAGAAACTGCTGGGATGAGAGGCGAAATGTCTTCAAGGAAGAACCAAGAAGTCTGCTTCCTTCTTGGAAAAAGCACCTTTGGGATTGCTCAGGGCAGTGTTGGCGAACTTTTTCCCCCATCGAGTTTGCTTGTCGTTCAATGGTGAACGTGGGACACCGAAACGGATGGTTGCCACATGCCCACGTTTTGATCGCGTGACGTGGGGATGTTGCAACGGTCGTAAGTGCACGGGCTGTTTGTGACCTTTTCCAGTACCGTCATAACATTTGAACAGTCATTAAACAAATGGTTGTAAATTGAGGATGCTAGGAAATCATCCTGGGCCAATTTCAGATGGGTATGAGTCAGTGGTGGGATTCAATTTGTTTTTACTACCGGTTCTGTGGGCGTGGCTTGGTGGGTGTGGCAGGGGAAGGTAACTGCAAAATCCCCATTTCCTCCCAATCAGCTGGGACTCGGGAGGCAGAGAATAGATGGGGGCGGGGCCAGTCAGAGGTGGCATTTGCCGGTTCTCCGAACTACTCAAAATTTCCGCTACCGGTTCTCCGGAACTGGTCAGAACCGTCTGAATCCCACCTCTGTATGAATCCCTTTGGGGGAAAAAAAACATCTGAAGACCACAGATGTTTTGAGAGTTTTCCCTCCCTCCTTTTCCAGCATGATGGGACTTCCCTGTTCTCTCCTGCTGCATTTTTGCTCCTTTGCCTTCAAAGTCCCATCTTGGATATTTTGCAATTCCTGCTCGCCATCTGGATGGATAAAGGACTCTTTCATTCCTGAGAAGATGCCCACGACCGGGGTGGGGGGGGGGTGAAATCTGGCTTTAGAGTTTTCATTCATCCATTTGCAGAGAAGCAGCCCCCTCCCCTGCCCCCAGGGGCACCTGCTGTTCCCACAGCCATAAATGGGGTGCAAAGATCCCAGCAGGGAGCCTCACGGAAGCCAAGGCAACGTAGGACGAAAAGGAAGAGGGTTATTGCTGCAGTAGAGAGAGGTTTTCTGGGTGATGGAGGAGGGCCAAGAAGGGGAAAGGGGCTCCTTGGGAAAAATTCCCTTGATGGGCCAGAAATAGAGAGAGGGAAGGAGGGAGGGAAGGGGAAAATAAAGGAAGGGAGGAAGAAAAAAGAAAGAAGAGAGCGTGTTTGTGAGACAAAGAAAGAGAAAGGGAAGAAAGGAAGGAAAGAAAGTATTAGAAGGAAAGAAAAAGAGAAAAGAGTGTTAGACAAAGAAAGAAAGAGGAAGGAAGAAGGAAAGAAAAGAAAGAGACTTGTGAGATAAAGAGAAAGGAAGAAAGGAAAGAAAGAAGGAAAGAAAAAATGTTAGACAAAGAAAGAGGAAGGAAGGAAGAGAAAGAAAGAAAAGAAAGCATTATGAGACAAAGAGAAAGGAAGGAAAGAAAGTGTTAGAAAGAGGAAAAGAGAAAGAGAAAAAAGAGTGTGTGTGAGATAGGAAAGAAAGAAAGATTATAGAAGAGAAGAAAGCCTACAAAATTTTTAAAAATTATAAATTGGTCTCTCAATATTTTCAGACAGGACAAGTGAAATAATGTTAGGCCTGGTTAATCACACAGGCTTGATCTAAAGCTCCATCATCCCCAGCGTCCAATGGCTTCAGGGCACTCACAGGCGCATTGACGGTCCCCACCATGTATCTGGCAGCAGACTGCTCTTGATTATGGAAGTTCCATTCGTTCCCTCAAGAGCTTCGCTTTTCAAACCAAACAGGAACAGGAAGTTGGTGGTCAGGCACACCAACCCCAACCGTTCC
Organism: Natrix helvetica; assembly: GCF_964273705.1. Classification (NCBI taxonomy): domain Eukaryota; kingdom Metazoa; phylum Chordata; class Lepidosauria; order Squamata; family Natricidae; genus Natrix; species Natrix helvetica. The sequence continues at coordinate 25,943,040 of NC_138559.1, forward strand.
TACAATCTGCCATGTCATTTGTTCTGAGTGACAGAGCTATGATCTGTCAAGAGCCAACGGATCCCCAGGGCCCCAAGGGCAAGAGATCAGGAGAAAGACGTGCTGGGGAGGAGCAGCAATTTTGGGGTCTTTCCTGATCAAGATGAACCTCTCCCACGATTGAGCTGGTCCGGGAAAGACCATCGCTTTCCTCAGACCATCAACAGTGGACAGCAGCCTGACCACTCCCACCAAGCCTTTGTGGCATTGCAGGAAAACATTTCCGGCCTTTAATTCTTGTGGGCGTGGACGATGGGGAGAATCTGCTTCTTCTCCAAAAGATTGTCCTCTCTGGAAGATCTGGTGCTTCTTAACACTCTCAAATACTGGAGAGAGAATAGAATAGAATAGAATAGAATAGAATAGAATAAAGAATATAGAATATAATAGAATAAAGAATATAGAATAGAATAGAATGAAAACTAGAGAATAGAATAAAGAATAGACATAAGAATAAAATGGAATACAACAGAAATAAGAATAGAACAGAATAGAATAGAATAAAGAATAGACATAAGAATAGAATAGAATACAATAGAATAATAGAGTTGGAAGGGACCTTGGAGGTCTTCTAGTCCAACCCCCTGCTTAGACAGGAAACCCTACACCACATCAGACAAATGGTTGTTCAGTCTCTTCTTCAAAGCTTCCAGGGATGAAGCGCCCACAACCTCTGGAGCCAAGTCGTTCCTCTGGTTAATTGTCCTCACTGTCAGGAGATTTCTCCTTAGTTCTAAGTTGCTTCTCCCCTGGATTAGTTTCCACCCATTGTTAAACGAGCAGCACTGAGAGAAAGCTAGGAAGAGGTTTTGATGAACACACATCCTTGATTGTCTCAGAATTTTTTAAAAAAACCATGATTGCGACACCCAGAAAGAAATAGCGAAGGGCCCTCAGATGTTCTAGGACCAGCGATGGAGATCTGAGAAGGTTGAGAAGATCCCCAGAAGTCTGAAATGGCATTTTTTCCTCTACGGCTGCAGATAGATAAGCAGGCAAGGTATTTTCCCAGCAGACAGGAAGTGTTCAACTGGAGCAATTCACATTCCAGGCAAGCTCCACTTAATTATAATCTCCTGTAATTTCTTCTGGTTCATCAGGCCGAACCGGTTTCGAATTATGGTTTCATAAACCGGCCACCCTTGATTCACCGCCTCTATTACTCCAGCGTGAATTCCCACCCCAGCTAGTCCTCGACGTACGACCCCCGATCGAGCCCACGCGTTCTGTGGTTAAGCGAGACTTGTGTTAAGTCACTTTTGCCCTCTTCAACAACTTTTCCAGCCACCCCTGTTAAGTGAATCGTTGCCATGGACAAATGAGTAACTCGGTTGTTAAGTGAATCTGGCTTCCCCCCTCGACTTTGCTGATCAGAAGGGGATCGCGACCGTCATGAATGTGAGTCAATTGCCAGGGGTCTGAATATGAATCACCGGACTCCTCGGATGTTGCGACCGTCGTAACTATGAGCCAGTGGCCAAACCTCTGGATTTTGATCATTGGGACCACAGGGATGCCGGAAAGGTCGTAAGTGTGAGAAACAGTCAAAAGTCACTTTGTTCGATGCTGCTTTGAACTTTGAACGGTCATGAAATGGACAGTCGTAAGTCGAGGACTCTGCTGTCTTCAGTTGATGCACACAAGAAGGGTTTGTGCTACCCAAAGCTGCCTTGGTTTCAGGGGGTGTTTCTGTCTGCATTTCTGCCGGTTCCGTGCACGGGCGATTTGAGTGCGCAGTTGCCTGTCAATAGGTCTGCGCATGTGCAGAACATTAAAAATGTCAAAGAAAAACATGCCGGAGCCACTGGAGAACCGGTTCAGGGGCTTGGCAAGCCTGCTGTCCGTACCGGTTCGGAGACCCAGCCGCAATTTTCACTAGAGCAGTGATGACGAAGCTTTTCGGCACCGAGTGCCCAAACTAGAACACGTGTGTGTGTGTGTGTGTGTGTGTGTGTGTGTATGCGCCAGAGCACCAGAACCCAAAGACCAGCTAGCCAGCTTGCGCATGCCTGTTTTTAAGCCATTTTAAGGCCACTTTTTGGACTGTTTTCGGACCATTTCTTGGGCTAAAAGTGGCCTAAAAACCACACAAAAATGGTCCTGTAAATGTCCCAAAAACCAACTTGAAAAGGGTGCAAAAATGGCCTGAAAACGACCCAAAAACCGCATGCAAAACAGCCCCCCAAACAGCCTCTTCTTTGGTCGTTATTCAGGCCATTTTCCAGTGCTCTGGTGCCTGCAAACACCAGCTGGCGATCGTGCCCATGCCCACAGAGAGGACTCTGCGTGCCACCTCTGACATGCGTGCCATGGTTTCGCCATCACGGAGGTCCACTAGAGGTTCGCCTCAACCGATACGAACCAGTAGCAACCCACCTCTCTGCTTTGTTTCCCCCAGAATCTCTCAGCCTCCCCCCCTCAGGCTCTGGCCCCACAGAAGGAGCAAGTTTTCAAAATGCCACCCTGAGTTCGAAAGCCCCGGATCCCACCGGCTGGATCTCCTTCGGGGGTCTGTGTTCTTGCAAAAGAAGCTGGATCGGTATATGGGCTTTTTTTCTCCTCCTTCTAAAGGGCTCAGGAAGAAAGGCATCTGGGAAAGGAGGCCAAGAAGAGGGAGGCTGGGAGGGAGGGATGAAAACCACGCGCCATTGCTACATGTACGGTTGGGGGGGGTGCAGCCCTAGGCAGTCCACCCCTCCTATTCAGTCTTCCAAAGCCTTAATATGCATCCACATGCTACAGCAAAGCGAGTAAAAAGAAATGAGGCTATCAAGCGATGGAGCAACGAAGTGTGCTTGTCAGAGGAAACCCCCCTCCCTCCCCCTCCCTACACACCTTTCCCCCTCCCCCAAGCCCAGCACCTCCCCTGGGCCCTGCCCAAAAAGGTTGTAGCATCTGCCCCCCTCCGCCTGCCCTCCCCCCGGTCTGGGGCTCCCTCCGCCTGCCTTGTCTCCACTCGTAGGGCAAAGAAGTTTCCTTGGTTGGATATTCAGATATTCAGGGAAGAGAGATTGGATGATACAGTCCAGAAATGAGGGAGAAAGAGATGCAAGGGGAGAAAGGAAGGAAGGAAGGAAGGGAGGGAGGGAGGAAGGAAGGAGAGGAAAATGGCGAGAGGGGGGAGAGGGAGGTAATAGGAAGAAAGGAAAGGAAGGAAGGAGAGAACGGAGGAAGGGAAGGAAGGAAAATAGGAAGGAGAGGAAGGAAATAGAAAGGAGGGGAAGGAAGGAAAATGGGGAGAGGGAGGAGAGGAAGGAAGGTAATAGGAAGGGAGGGAGGAAGATGAGAAGGAAGGAAGGAAAAGGGGAAGGAGAGGAAGGAAATAGAAAGGAGAGGAAGGAAAATGGGGAGAGGGAGGAGAGGAAGGAAGGTAATAGGAAGGGAGGGAGGAAGATGAGAAACAAGGAAATAGAAAGGAGAGAAAGGAGGAAAGGAAGGAAGGAAAGGAATGGAAGAAAGAGGGAGTAAGCCTCATTTGTCATGAAGAATGTAGGTTAAAACAGTTCTGAGATATTTCATCAGTCTTTGGCCAAGCTGAAGTGGTCACCAGCTCTCCGGCATCTCCCTCTTTGACCTGTAGCCTGCAGAGGTTCCATTTGGGGCAGGAGGGCAGTGGTAGGAAGGGCATCTGTCTGTCCCACAGCATCAGAATCTGGGTCCGTCTCCCCTCTTATCTTTGTGCCTTCACCTTGTACTTGAGGGTGAGGTAAGCCAGAAGGCGGATGATGAAAAAGAAAGCACCTAAGATTGCAAAGTCGAGGTACAGTTTGGCTTCTTCCACATCCAACTCCTTCAGGATCTTGGCTGGCTCCTCGAAGGGGCAACCATTGTCTTTGCAGTCCAGATTATCACGGTCCATGGAGTAGATGGTGAGGATGACACCTTCAAAGCCGTACCTGAGGCAGAGCAGAGGAGAGAGTGTAAAGGGGGCTACAGAAGAAGTGGAATAAAGGTCCTGCAGAAAAGGGACTGGAACATCTAGCATAATTCAGTATGGCAGAGGTGGGGGGAGGGATAGATAGATAGATAGATAGATAGATGGATGGATGGATGGATGGATGGATGGATGGATGGATGGATGGATGGATGGATGGATGGATGGATGGACGGACGACAGACTGGATGGATGGATGGATGGATGGATGGATGGATGGATGGATGAACTGGTAGATACCGGTGGATAATAGATTGATAGGATAGAATAAGATAGGATAGGATGAGAGAGAGAGAGGATAGATGATTGGTAGATAGACAGACAGACAGATACAAGAGAGAGAGAGAGAGAGCAAGTGCTGTCTATCTGGTTTCCTTTCCATGTAGTCTCCAAATTACAAAAGCCATGTTATTTGTATGATCATGAGATGATGATATGTCGTCATCATCATCATCATCATGGCTTCTGCTGGATGTCTATGACCATCGCCCGAAGCTGCCTGGACCTTAACCTGAGCTGGAGGGAGCTCCAGGTGCTTTTCTTACCTCACATAAGAGACGTAGGTGCTCCACCGCAGGTAGGTAGGGATGGTCTTGAAACTGACAAAGAAGCCAGAAAGGAGAAGGACTGGAATGGCTGAAACTGGACCTACGAAAGTAGCCACCTGGGAGGAGACATGTAAGATGGTTGGAAGAGAAGCAGGATGGAGGTTGAAAACTCAGGATTTCAAATCTGGATATGTAAACCAGCCTCCCATAGATTGGGGCCCTCCACCATCCCAAGCCAGGTAGACCTTGGGTTTGTCCCAAGAGAGCAGGTGAGGAGAGCAGGTTTTAAGTAGATGCCTCTGTTTTATATTCTTAGTTCTGAGGTTCAGGACGGTCATTTGTCTACTGTATTTTTCGGAGTATAAAACGTACTCCCCCCCCCCCCTAAAAGAGGGTGGAAATTTGGGTGCGTCTTATACACCAAATGTAGCCCCTCCAGCCCCAACCTTTGGTCTCTGCCTCCCAGCAATTTGCCTCCTTGCAGCAAACAGCCACTTTCTGTTTCAGCTTCAGGACAGCCTGATTAGCACAAGCAGCTGATTGTTGGTTGGATCGGCCTCCCAACCATCAGCTGTTTCAGACTGCAGGGATCGCCATTGCCTATTGCTGCCTCCATGCATCCTGTTTTCGGTCCCTGCGCACCCCATTTTTCAACATTCCAATCCCCGCCATCTGAAACAGGCATAAAATGCAGCGCACGGAGCCTGAAAGCGGGGCATGTGGAGGCTGGAAATGGGATGCGCGGAGGCAGCAATAGGCAATGGCAATCCCTGCAAAGGATGTGTTTGTGTCTGTGTGATGTGTGCGAAGCCGCTTGCTTTAAAAAATATATATTTTTTAAGAAGGACTTTGGTTAGATCTTACAACTTGGCTCTCTCTTTTTTGATCCTTAATTTCTTTTTGGTATGGGATCACATTAGACTCTGGGATGACAACGTGAGTTCCCCTCCCCATCAAGAGGGGCTCCCGAACCACTCTGGACCATGGTGCTGTAGACTCACTTGTGGGGAGCTGGACGCTGCTCCGATGAAAAGACCCACAGATTGGGCCACCAAGGCGGTGCAGGTGGCCAACGCTGAGAAGAGTAGGAAGCGGATCGCTTCGGGGGGCTGACCGGTCATCCAGTAGACGATGCTACAGTAGGTGATGGGACAAATGATCTGCAGAAGAAGCGGGAGGGTGGGGACCAATGAAGAAGGATCTGTCCTTCAGAATAAAGGATTGTTTGAAATGTCTCTCAGTTAAGGGGGTGCCAACGTCCTCCACCAAGGGAAGGAACCAACCCTTGGCTCCACCACCACAGATGGTCCTCAACGTATGACTATTTGTTTAATATCCAAAGTTAGGATGGCACTGAAGGACTTTTCACCCGCTCTCCCATGACCATCACAGTGTCCTGCAGTCACATGATCAAAATTCAGATACTTGGCATGTATTGATGAGGTCTCGTGATGGCCATTTGGTGGCTTTCCCAATAAGCAACGAGGGGGGAGAAAACCAAATTTGCTTAATGACCATGGCAAAGAAAGGTCTTAAAATCAGGCACGGTTGACTTAACAATCGCATCACTTAGTGATGGAAGTGCCTAATTGGCAGATAAAATATTTGAAGAACGGTTGCAGGAACTGGGTAGGTCTAGTTCAGGGGTGGGGAACTGTGGCTCTTTTGCGACTTGTGGACTTCAACTCCCAGAATTCCTGAGGCAGCTATGTTGGTTCTGGAATTCTGGGAGTTGAAGTCCACAAGTCGCAAAAGAGCCACAGTTCCCCACCCCTGGTCTAGTTGAATGAAAAGAAGGACCAGGGGAGACATGATAGCAGTGTTCCAATATCTCAGGGGTTGCCACAAAGAAGAGGGAGTGAAACTATTCTCCAAGGCACCTGAGGGCAGGACAAGAAGCAATGGGTGGAAACTAATCAAGGAGAGAAGCAACTTAGAACTGATGAGAAACTTCCTGACAGTTAGAACAATTAATCAGTGGAACAACTTGCCTGAACAAGTTGTAAATGCTGCAACACTGGACATTTTTAAGAAGATGTTGGATAGCCATTTGTCTGAAGTGGTGTAGGGTTTCCTGCCTAGGCAGGGGGTTGGACTAGAAGTCCTCCAAGGTCCCTTCTAACTCTGTTATTCTATTCTAATTGTAATTGTAAATAAAGGATTACCTCTTTGTTCAGCTGCACCTGTTGAAACCTGGCCTGCTATCAAGCTGTAAAATCAGTAGACCCCCCTCCCTATGGCAGAAATGGGGGACAGGAGGAAGTGGTTACCTGAAAAGGAACATCTGCTACAGTTTTGGCCAGAAAGTAGGCTTTTAGGCTATACCAGTAGTTGAGATGTTCTCGCAGGAAGACAGACATCTCCAAGGGGACTGCAGAGAGAGAGAGAGAGAGGTGGGGGAGGGAGGGAAGGAGAGGGAGGAAGAGAGAGGGGGGGGTGAGTTGAAAGGAACAGCATATCCAGCCAGGGGGAGGAAGGCAGCGGGAGCAATATTCCCTTATGTGTTTCAATCACCGACCACCACTGAGCCAAAGGATTGAACCGGAGTGAACTGGATTTCTCCTGCATTGCCTAATCATATAGTTTCATTGCGAAGCACGGGTATCCAGCTGGTATTCTGATAAATTGTAATAAAATGATCTCACTGTCTTGGTTTGTCTCCCTGGAAAATATGCATGCCAAGGCAGGAGCCTGAAAATGCCATATTTGGCCTTGGATAATCCCCATCTATTCCCCAGTTTTGCAGCGATACAATTCCCAGCCCTTCCGCACTCCGTGGCTCAGCAATTCAATGTTTGTTTATATGTTAAGCTTTTCAGGAGGTTAGTGAATCCATTTGATTGCTTTGCGAGGAAAAAGAAAAGTTGGATTAACAGGATTTATTCAGCCCTCCCAATTCCTCTCATTGATCAAGAACTCCAGACCGCTAGCCCTCCCACTCTCAAGTTACCGTATTTTTTGGAGTATAAGATGCACCTAGCTTTTGGGGAGGAAAACAAGAAAAAAAAATCTGCCTCGCAGTAATTTGCCTCCTTGCAGCCAACAGCCCACAGCCCTTTTCATTTTTCAGCACAGCCTGATTAGCACACACAGCTGATTGTCGGTTGGATCAGCCTCCCAACCATCAGCTGCTTCAGGCTGCAGGGATTGCCATAGCCGATTGCCGCCTCCGTGCCCATTTTCGCCCTCCGCATCCTGTTTTCAGCCTCCGCATGCCCCATTTTTGGCCTCCGTGTGCCCCCATTTCCACCCATTCCGGGTAGCGGAGATTGGAATGGGCAGAAAATGGGGTGCACGGAGACCAAAAATGGGATGCAGAGGCTGAAAATGGGATGCACAGAGGCGGCAATAGGCAATGACAATCCCTGCAGCCTGAAACAGCTGATTGTTGGGAGGCCAATCCAACAGACAATCAGCTGCTTGTGCTAATCAGGCTGTGCTGAAATTGAAACTGAAACAGGCTGTTTGCTGCAAGGAGGCAAATTGCTGGAAGGAACAGTGGGGGACAGTGGGTGGGCAGAGCTACATTTAGTGTATAAGATGCCCCCAAATGTTCACCCTCTTTTAAGGAGGGAAAAGTGCGTCTTATACTCCGAAAAACACGGTATAACACTATCTCACCAGCAAGGCTTGGAGGCCCCAAAATAGGTTTTAAAAAATGTGGGGCCCCCAACTAGAAGATCATGTCATGTCCTCCTGAAAATAAACGAAGTCACGAAGATCTAATTCTTCTTCTGCAGAAACTCTCCCATCCTCTGAAGGTCAACAACCTGGAAAGCTCCAGATTTCCCTTCTTCCTGGTGTCACCCACGTGCCTCACCCAGAAGGGCCCTAAAGATGCCAGGCTGTTCCTCTACAAAGAGATCCCCCCCCCCCCAACTCACATGTCAGAATTGTGGGCATCAGAGCAGCAAACATGAGGAACAGCATGGAGAAGAACAGGAAGCCGATGTTGTTGAAGACCTTGGTGGCATCGTTGCCGATGTGTAGGTAGAGCAGGCCGATCAACACCCCCGTGCAAATGTGTGACATGAACCGCAGGTGGGTGAGGAGCTGTGCAGAAGAAGAAGACCTGTAAGTCAGCTGGGGAAGGATTTTCCTGCGGAAGATACTTCTGTCTCCTTTGGCAAAACATTGGGACATCTTGTTCTGAGCGAGGCTTCCCCCAAAAAGCAGGAGGCAGAGTCCTGGTCCCGGCAAAACCCCTTTTATTAAACAAATGTGAATTCCTCTCGTTCACCTTCAGCAAATGCCTAGCAAACAGTATTTCAAAGGAGTATTTATGACCACAGACCTTATCTATCTTGGAAAGCTGCCATGTCAATATTTTTCAGATGAGATGCTGTGCAACGAAAGACTGGGCACAGAGTCCCTGAGATTCAGGGACAGATCTTCACACTCCTGAAAGGAATTTAACGACCAAACGAATGAATTGTCTCCTGCAAACTCCACTCCCCTTTCGCTCCTCTTTTATTTCCTATGGGAGGGGCCAATCACCTCCAAGGGTTTCTTAGTTGTTCTTGTCTCCTGGCAGCTCTGCGCATGCGCACACTGGGAACAGGCTCCAGCTGTTCCTCTGCCTCACTGCTGTCGAGCTCCGAAGCAGGGGTGAGTTCCGGCCGCTGCTATTGCTAGTTAGCTCAGGTACTCGCTTCGCGTGTGCCCTTGATGCGCACTATGCACACATGCGCAGTGCTAAAAATGCTTCTGTGCATGTGCAGAAGCAAAAAACAAAATGGGGCACCTATGGCAGTGCAGTGAGAACTGGTTCAGGGGTGTGGCAGGCTGAGTTACTACCTACTCGTCCGACTGGGCCGAACTGGTAGGAACCCACCTCTGCTCTGAAGGTATCTGATCACTGCCAGATGGCCTCGGCCCTCTCTCTGCCTCTGACGCAGAGTCCTTGTCTGAACCTTCCCCAGACTCCAGGACTGCCCAGGTTCCTCCCCAACCTCCTCACTGTCTGACTCTGCTGCCAGCTCCACTGGCTGCTGGCGGGCCACAACATGAGGAAAAGCCACAGAACTGATTGGGCCACTACAATGGCTGACTTCTCACAACAGGTTGGGTTGGAAAAGCCAGTCGCCCAGTTTATCCCAGTGTGGCGATGGGTGAGAAGCACCCCAATCTCTGGGGTCTCCCCGCGTTTTCAGAAGCTGATGGATGCAACATTTTCATTTTCCTGCTCTTGATGGAGGGGAGGAAATGGCATTCTGGCAGGCTGCCCAGGGCTGCCCCAGGAGCTCATAAAAACCTCTGAACAAAATGAAGAATAAAGGCGATTTGTGCCGTGTGGTCCCAGCCTCTCTTAACCCCACGCAGCACAAAATACTCCTTATTATTACTTGGTAAAATGCAAACCTATCAAATATTCATCTCAGCTGAAAGCCAGCCAGAATCTTGGGCTGGACCAGGACGGAGAAAATGTCGCCATTGTTACAAACAAATCAATAAATAGGCTGGGAAGGAATTAAAAAAACAAAAACGATGATCCAGTCCTGGATCTTGAGTCTCTGCGAGGGTAGCCTGCCTGGTTGGAGACCCAAATAGCAGCTCTACCTCAGAACTGTTCATCGCAATGTGTGTGTGTGTGTGTGTGTGTGTGAATGCACGCGTGTTAACAAAAGTCAAGTTGCTGGCCACAACACGTATAAACCATGAGTTGGCTTCTATGGTTTTTATGGCCACCAGCCTGGCCTTTTTGTGACCCTCCAGGAGACCCTGCTAGCTCTGCATCCTAAAAGCTCCAAAGATATTCCAGATGTTGTCACAGCAACTGAAGTCAAAGTATTAGTGATGCAAAACACAGAGACATCCCTCCCTCCCTCCCTCCCTTCCTTCCCTGACTGCCTTCCTTCTACTATTTCCTTCCTTCCTTCTTTCCTTCCCCCTTCCTTCCTTCTCATTTCCATATTCCTTCCTCCCTCTCTCCCTTCCTTCCCTCCCTTCTCATTTCCATATTCCTTCCTCCCTCTCTCCCTTCCTTCCCTCCATCTCATTCCCATCTTCCTTTCTCTCCTTCCTTCCTCCTTCCTTTCTTTTTATACTCATCTTCCTTCCTCTCTGTCCTTCCTTCCTTCCCCTCCCTTCCTCCATCTCATTCCCGTCTTCCTCCCTCTTTCCCTCCCCCCTCCCTTCCTCCATCTCATTCCCCCCTTCTTTCCTCCATCCATCCATCCATCCATCCATCCATCCATCCATCCATCCATCTCGTTTCTTCATCCCTGGCCCCTTACCGTGTCTCTTAGGATGGAAATATAGCTCCTGTGGAAAAGAATGCAAAATTGAGTCAGGGTACTGGTAGCAAAGGTGTGACTCTCAATATGATCCAAATCCTGGGGCTGAGTGAAGGATGAGAGAGAGAGAGAGGGAGGGAGGGAGGGAGAGAGAGAAATTGAAGGTTAATAAAAACTACAACAATTCTAGTGATCTCCAAGGAAGACTTTTATGACAGAGGCCCAACTTTTGAGGCCCCAGGGACCGGTTCCGTGGAGAGAGGTTTTTCCGCAGACCGCAGGGGAGCGTGTTTTCACATGCTGCCTGCATCCCATGGATGGGGATTTGCTTGTTGGCGTGGCCCAGTTTCTGGCATGCCACAGATCGGTTCCGGTCTATGGACTGGGGTTTGGGGACCCCATATTTATGACACCTTTTCCAAGCAATGCACAAGATGTTGCACCTCAACTGGTTTTTTAAAAAAAGAGAGGACGAAAGGAAACAGAACAACCTTGGGAGTAACACAGCTGCCCTCGCCTAGCCTAACATGGCGCTGATGTCTTGGGGGCCTCCAGCTGTCAAAGAACCTCCCCCTGCCCCCTGTAGACCACTCACCGCCATGCAGGGTCCTGGCACCAAGGAATCCATCTTTTCTGGACTGCCCTTCTCCTCCTCCATGGTGCACAGCCCATTCTGGACGGCTTGGAAGAGGAGTGGGTTGAGATCGCCATACTCCCCTGAGGCCACCTCAATGACTGCAGTGGGGAAGACAGAGAGAGGCTCATGCCTCTGCCAAGAGACGCTCATCTCTCCTCACCCTTCCCATGCTAAGAATCATTATTTTTTTTAATTTTCATGAATCAGCATTAATGTTTAGCACCCCCCACACACACACCAGAATTCATAGAAAGACAACAGCTCTGACCACGCCTTACTCGCACAAGCACAAAGCCGAAAACACCAGCCTGAAGATGGCGAGTGGGACCTCGCCGAAACGTTGCCAAGACAATCTCAATCTTACATGGGAAAAGACCCGAATGCAACAAGACCAGCCTACCTACACCCATGAAAATCTACGACAACAAATACACACACATACACACACACACACACACGCTGGATGCCCATGCTTCGCAACAACACTGTGTGATCTGGCAATTAAGGAGAAATTGAGTTCACTCCGGTTCAATCTGTTGGTTCAGTGGTGGTTGGTGATTGAAACACATAAGGGAATCTCACTCCCACTGCCTTGACTCCGGAAGCAGTTCCATAGGTGGAAGGAGTAGACATTTTGGTGAGGTACCAACATTTAGTACTATAAGGAGCCCAGACTGCTCCTGTGTGAAGGAGTGGAATGTCTGCCAGTTTGAACTGAGGTAACGGAATGTGAGGCAAGTGGCAATTGGAACAGAGTTTTTTTCAGGTGGGGAGGGGGAGTAGAACTCCTTAGCATCAGCACATGTTAATTACTGTATGAGAAACTAATGATGTGATGGTCATTTCAAAAAATCCTTACTTAGTGAGCACCTAGAAGCCAAGAGCAACATTTCTCTTGGTGCCAATTTCAAGTTTGTAAGCTTTACGGTTCTGGAGATTTCATGATGAGTGTGTGGTACTTGGCTTTTGTATATATAGATATGTGAGAACATAAGGCTCTTGGATCATTAGAAACAACTTAAAATAGGGGTGGCCAAGCAGACATTTTGAACCCTGAGCTTCTGAGCTGCTGCTTTGATATTGGACATATTCCCCATAGGGCGGATTAATTCCCCATTGCAAGACATTGAATGGAAGGTCCTAAGAAAGGGATGCAAATTTTAGCCTTCTCTGGTGGCTTCCAGAAATGGACCTATTCTATTCTATTCTATTCTATTCTATTCTATTCTATTCTATCCTATCCCATTCCATTATTCCATTCCATATCTTATCTCCTCTCCTCTCTCTTCTCTTCTCTTCTCTTCTCTTCTCTTCTCTTCCCTTCCCTTCCCTTCCCTTCCCTTCCCTTCCCTTCCCTTCCCTTCTCTTCTCTTCTCTTCCATTCCCTTCCATTCCATTCCATTATTTATTCTATTCTATGATGGGTTGGATCAAAATAGCTTCCTAATACAATATTGTTTCATGTCTTCTGTCAAGGACCACTCGGGAGTTCCTAATAGGGAACCCACAAAGAAGTTCCTGAAAGTCATTCTTAGATCCAGGCCTCTGGCCCTCAATTCCCATCTGGTGGACGACTTCAGATCAAGCCATCACTAAACGGCCAGATGTTCAGGAGATCCTCAAAAAAGTACTCAGCATGTCCAGATAAGGCTGGTGAACATCTGCCTGAAACCCTAGAGAGATTTTTCCCGTTAGGGGGTGACTGTCTGGATTAGACAGTCCCAACCTATCACTACAGGATCCTAAGAAACAAGATGGATTGCTACCGGTTTGCACCAGTTCGGGCGAACCGGTAGTGATGGCAGGCTGGCCACACCCCAGAACCAGTTCCTGGTCACCCATGTCATTGCCGGCATGTTTTTGTCATTTTATAATGTTCTGCGAATGCGCAGAAAAATTTACAGGCAACTGCACAAGCACACACACCATGCACACAAAGCAAAGTGGCGTTAACGCCGGCAGCAACCCACCCCTGCTAAGAAAGGACCACGCCATGCATCTCTTAACTCTGGTAGATACAAAAGCCATCTATGGCCAACATGACTTACTGAAATCAGCTGGGTTATGGTAGGTGGGGCAATGCAAGCCAAGCCCCTTTAGATACGGGATGAGGTTGGACACAGCTCCCTTGAAGATACATTGACCTTGGCTGAGGATGTAGAGCTGGAAAGAAAGAAGAAGGGAGGGGAAAGTGCAAATCCTGAGTGCAATAAGAGAGGTGCCACATGGGAGCCTCAAATCAAAGAGTTCTACAGTGGTGAACTCCTGCCCCACAGATTCTAAGCCCTTCAGGCGTCCTTCTGCCATTCGGGCACCATCCTGGCTCCCGTGGCATTCCGTCACAGGCTGCTCGACGGAGAAAGTTGGAGCGCCGCAGAAGGCCTCACCTTGTCAAACTTTTCAAAGAGCTTAGCGCTGGGCTGGTGGATGGTGCAGATGATGGTTCGGCCCCCCTGGGCCAAGGATTTCAGGAGGGAAACCACCTGGAAGCAGGACATGCTATCCAGTCCGCTGGAGAGGCAGAGAAAGAGAGGATAAAGCCGTTGTGGGCAATGGGCGCAAAGACAGAGGTTGTCTTCTCTTTGGGGGGGGGTGAGATGGAGCTCTAGACTGGTGGCATATTTGCAGCCTTCGTGTTTCCATTGCGCATTTCTATAATAGTCATATTTCTTTTTCCCTTGTCTTGGGAAAGCGGGGTTGTTGTTTTTAAGCTTTTGACTCTGAACCCAAAGCATCCTTGATTTCTTCTACAAGTTCTGGTCCTATCTCAACATCCCACCAATTTCTTGGAAGATTCTCACCAATGTTCTGTAGATCAAACAAGGCCCAGGGATGAGAGGAAAGAGTCTCAGTCAGAGGTGGGATTCAGCAGGTTCTGACCAGTTCTGGAGAACGGGTAGTGGAAATTTTGAGTAGTTTGGAGAACCAGCAAATACTACCTCATGATTGGTCCTGCCCTCATCTATTCTCTGCCTCCTGAGGCCCAGCTGATTGGGAGGGAATGGAGATTTTACAGTATCCTTTCCCTGCCATGCCCACCAAGCCACAGCCACCAAGCCATGCCCACAGAACTGGTAGTAAAAAAATTTGAATCCCACCACTGCTCTCAATCCTCCCCTAGATGTAGGCAGGGACCAGAGGTGGGGGTTTGTCACTTACCTGGTGGGCTCATCAAAAAACATAACTGGAGGATTGTTGACCAACTCAAGGGCAATGGCAAGTCGCTTGCGTTGTCCTCCGGAGAGAGAGGAGGTGCGGGTGTGGGCACACTCAAGGAGTCCCAAGGCGGTCAAGATCTCATTCACCTGATTGCAGAAAAAGAATTCCCATGAGAAAGGGCCATGAGCCTTCCTTTAGGCCAGTTTCTCAGTAACTTAAATAGAGTAGAGTAGAGTAGGGTAGGGTAGGGTAGGATAGAGGAATGAAGAGTGGAATGGAATAGAATGGAATGGAATGGAATGGAGTGGAGTGGAGTGGAATGGAATGGAATGGAATGGAATGGAATGGAATTCTTTATTGGCCAAGTGTGATTGGACACACAAGGAATTTGTCTTTGGTGCAGATGCTCTCAGTGTACATAAAGAAAAATAAAATACATTCATCACGAATTATCAGGTACAACACTTAATGACAGTCATAGGGTACAAATAAGCAATAAGGAAACAATCAATATAAATCATAAGGAGACAAACAACAAAGTTACAGTCCTGCAGTCATAAGTGGGAGGAGATGGGTGATAGGAACGATAAGAAGACTAATAGTAACAGTAATGCCGCCTTAGTGAATAGTTTGACAGTGGTGAGGGAATTATTTGTTTAGCAGAGGGATGGCGCTTGGGGAAAAAACTGTCCTTCAGCTCCCAGAATTCCTCCGCTAGCATGGGGAAGTCCACCCATCTTAAGGACATCAGTTCATTGGATCTGTGGATTTCTGGAGCTGAAGTCCACCCATCTTAAAGACACTGGTCCACTGGATTTGTGGACTTCTGAGAGTTGATGTCCACTCATCCTGAATATGCTAAATTTAAGAAACAGAGTGTCATGAAATGCATCTCAACAGAGGCAGACCAGTTCAGATCAAACCCCAGTCCGTTGGGACATCTACTGAGTGATTATGATTTCAGCCTCTTGCCTCTCCTTATTCCCCCTCTTAGACAGAAAGCCATGGAAGACTCCTGACTCTGCCAAGACCCCCTGAGCAGATGCTACATTTACCACTTGGGGAAGAGCCCAGGTGGCCAACAATGGTCTTAGCTTAAACTTAGCAAGGCGTCAGCTGCAAACTGAGCAGCCTCCTCAGGTGAGGAAGCTGAAGAGATGGGAGAACATCCATCCGTCCATTTGCTAGGAATCCAAACCAGCCAGAAAGGGCTTCACTGACTGTCCCACCTCTGCTTCTTGAGCTTTCAAAGACAACCGAGAAGACCAACTTACCAGCTCCTTCTTCACTTCTTGCTTCTCGTTCAGTTTCAGGTTGGCTGAACTCTGAGTGGAGAAAAAGGAAAGGATCTCATTTTTTGCTTTGCTTCCAGAATTATTGGGGCAATTGGTTTGGAAAGCTTTGGGTTCAGCACCCTTTTTTCCGGAGGTGAGCTGCCTCCTAATGATGTCCTGATGGGTCCCCCAGATGCTTCATCCCATCAGTTGAAGGTCTCTATTTAATTCCCTTTCCAGGGTTGCAAGTTTTTCTCCTGTTCTGACCGAGGCTTCCCAAGAGCATGAAGCAAACTCCTTGTCCCAACAAAAAGCCCTTTTATTAATTGACTGTGAATTCTGCTCATTCACATCCAGCAAAGTCTTTCAAGGGACGATTTACGGTCACAGACCTTCTCTAGCTTGGAGAGCAGACAGGCCAATCTCTGCAAAACTTGGCAAGGAGTCTCAGAGAGTCACAAACCAATTCAGCGAACTAATTGTTTCCTGCAAACTCCACTCCCCTTTCGCTCCTCTTTTATTTCCTCTTGGAGGGGCCATTCATCGTCCCCCTGTGGCCTTACTCCAAAGTCGACCCCTGTTCTTTAGCTGTTCCCTTCGTCTGGCAACTCTGCGCATGCGCACACTGGGAACAGGCTCCAGCTGTTCTTCTGCCTCACTGATGTCTGACTCTGAAGGCAGCTGATAACTGTCAGAGGGCCCTGGCCCCCTCTCTGCTTCTGACACAGAGCCCTCATCTGAGCCTTCCATGGACTCCAGGACCGGCCCATCTTCCTCCCCAACCTCCTCACTGTCCGAATCTGCTGCCAGCTCTGCTGGTGGGCCACAACACCTCCACTCACCATCATGGCCTCCTTCACAGTGAGATGGGGCATCAGCATATCATCCTGCATAATGTAGCATGACATCTTACGGAACGTGCGCAGCTCCCTCGGATGTCCATTCACAAAGATTTGGCCTTTCATGCCCGTTTCCCTGAAAGTAAGACATAGCGAAGGTTGCAGGTTGAAAATCTAACGCTACTTAGAACTGGGGCGTGCAATCTGGGCAACATTAAGGCTTGTGGACTTCAACTCCCAGAATTCCCAAGCCAGCCAATCCTGGAGGTTGAAATCCACAAGTCTTAAGGTTGCCAAGGTTGGACACCTCTGCCTTAGAAGGTTCTTAAACTTATCTGCCTTTGGTGTGGATTTCCTAACTTTGGCCATTTCCAGCTATATGGACTTCAACTCCCAGATTTCCACAACCAGCACATTCATTACTGAGAATTCTGGGATTGAACACTGCTTTTTTTAAGAGAGCCTAAACCTTTCGCTCATTCTTCACCCATTGACTAGAATTTATTTTTAGGCTCGGGGGACAGCAGAGAGAGGATGCTGAGCAGGGAGATGAGGGGTCTCCCCCTCCGCTAACATCTGGAAGGTTTAAACTCAAAACTTGAGTCGAGAAGTTCTCCAGTTTATTTCACTGTTGTTGTGGGCAATGAGGCATTGAAGGATTGTCCCACATCAACCCGAAGATGTTGAAGAAGGTTATCTGGGCATTTGTCTGGGTACAGGAACAAATCTTCCCATTTAAAAAACCCAAGCTTTTTCACACAAAGGAAGCATTTTTCTCACCGGTATCCAGCCAAGAGGTTCATCAAGGTGGATTTCCCAGCTCCAGAAGGTCCCATAATACCGATCAGTTCCCGACGGCAAAATTTTCCAGAGAGGCATTTTAGCAAAGTTTTGTATCCTGGAAAAAAGATAGGAAGATAAAGGTTCTCAAGTAGTCTTGGTGAGCAAAAGGGATGGACTTTTTTCATTCATTGATCATCTCTTCCAGCCAGCGAGTGGGACCAAGAAGAAGGACCTTCTCTCCCTGTGGAAGAAGGAAGATTGGAAATAAAATGTTATAGGTCTCCTAAGGAATTCCATCTGGTAGGACGAAGAAGGACCTTCTCCATGGTGCCTCCATCGCTGTGGGAATAAGATTGGAACTAAGATGTTAGTTCTTGTTATGATTATTCCAATTAGTTATGACTATATATTTGTTAGTTATGACTATAACTATCTTAATTAGTTATGATTATATATTAGTTAATTATGATTATAACCATGTTAGTTAATGACTATATATTAGTTATGACTGTAACTATCAATTAGTTATGACTATATATTAGTTAGTTATGTCTATAACCATGTTACTTGTATCTTTACAATTTATATTGTTTTATTTGTTTCCTAGTATGATTTGATTGCTTATTAGTAACCTATGACTATCACTAAGTATCTTATGATTCTTGATGAATGTATCCTATTTTATTCTCCTTATGTACACTGAGAGCATTTGCACCAAAGACAAATTCCTTGTATGTCCAATCACACTTGGCCAAGAATTCTATTTCATTCTCTATAAGTCTTCTCTCTTAAGGAAGTCCACCTGGTGGGACAAAGAATGGACTTCTCCATAGTGGCTCCATCCCTGTGCAGCAACATCCCTGTGGGCATAAGATTGGCCCCCAGTTTGATGCTCTTTCAAAAGGCCCTAAAGACATGATTTGCTGGTGGAACTGGGGACATCAGAATGACACGGAACCCATCAGGTGGTGGCTTACATTATTGGCTCCAAAGGGTTGGGGCAGAGGTGAAATTCAGCAGATTCTGGAGAACCGGTAGCGGAAATTTTGAGTAGTTCAGAGAACCGGCAAATGCCACCTCTGGTTGGCTCCAGAGTGGGGTGGGAATGGAGATTTTGCAGTATCCTTCCCCTGCCACACCCACTAAGCCACACCCACCAAGCCACACCCACAGAACCGGTAGTAAAAAAAAATTGAATTTCACCACTGGGGTGGGGGTTTATTGGGGTTTGTATTGGGGGTTTATTTCCCTGGCGAGACCTGGCCCATAGAATCACCAAGTCAGACACGACTGAACGGATAACATTATCATCATTGATTTCTGTTAGCGACCTAGAATCACCATGAGTGACTTGGGGGAGGGGGGGCATATAAGGCGGACGTGATCCAGAACATTCACTGAAGACCACAGGATTCTCATACCGCACCCAACTGAGTGCTTAGTCAATCAATATTGCTCTTCTCCACGCCAAAAGGGGCATTTGCGGAAACAAACTGCATGAACTCAAGAAATGGGAAATCCATATTTTTCTTGCTGCCCAGGTTTGGTTAATGGGTTTTGCTGCACCAGAAGTGCCGGAAAGGAAGAGGGACATTTTGGGCCCTTGTGTTTTCTCTGTCCTTCAGTTGGATGCCCTCTTCATCCGTGGTCCCTTCTCAAGTGGTCACGAGCCACCACAGTGGTTCTCCTCCCACGTGAAGAATTGTGGGAATGTGGCCACTTCAAGCTAATGGCTGGCTGGCTTTGATGGGACTCAGGAGAGCAACTGCCAGGTTTCTGTCTGTTGTCACTCAAGGATTCAAGCATGTGCTCCTCCATAAATCAATCCCATCCTGAATAAATGATCAAATTGGCCATCTGAAGGCATTCTAGAGCACCACCACGAGAGGGAGCCAAAGGATCAACGTTACATTCTCTTTGCTGGGTCAGGAGAAGACTTGGACCATCCAGGACAGAAGGATGAAGTTCTACCATCTTTTATTGCGGTCACAGACCAGAATTGTGATGGTTGGGCTGGGGAATTCTGGGCCTGGCTGTCTGGGGAATTCTGGGAGTTGAAGTCCACCCCATCTGAAAGTTGTTGAGGTTGAGAAATGCTGCTCTATATACAGAAGCTGGAACATCTCAGGTTCAACTTGATGTCTATGACATGGGTGCCAAAAGTCCCAGAAGGGATTCTTTTATTTATATAACTATCCTCCAGCAAGCAAACTACAGGCTTACAAATGCATCAGACTCCATTCCTCAGGCTCTGATTCTGTCCAATGCTACCCTATTTCCTGAAGTCTTCAGGTTTCATACATATCTAAGAGATTTCTTATAAAGTTTCTGTCCGCATTGTGCCTCATCTATTGAGGGCAATCAATGCAATCAGGATTTATTAATTGCCCTTTAATTACTTCATTGCCCAGAGAGAAAGAGAGAGATGAAATTGAGAGAGAGAGACAGAGAGACAGAGACAGAGAGAAGGAAAGAAAGAAAGAAAAAGAGATTTTAAGAGAGATGAAATTTAGAGAGAGAAAGAGAAGGAAGGAAAGAAAGAAAGAGAAAGAAATATTTTGAGAGAGATGAAATTTAGAGAGAAAGAGAGAGAGAGAGAAAGAAGGAAAGAGAAAAAGAACGAGAAAGAAGGAAGGAAAGAAAGAAAAAGAAAGAAAGAAAAACAAAGAGATTTTGAGAGAGAGAGAGATGAAATTTAGAGAGAGAGAGAGATGAAAGAGAGAGAGAGAGAGAAATGGTAAATCAAAAGCTATTTTCTGCTTCTCTCCTTTTCTAGTTCCAAAATTCACCAAAGAGATTAAAAATAGCAGCGTAAGAGAAAAAAGAGCTTGCTTTTAGGGGCTTCAGAAGGATAAAATGCTGAGTTGGACTATTCACGCTATATTTAAGAAAGAAGGCATAAATTAAGAATGCAGTTCCAGTAAAGAACTTTTAAATTTTGTATGCTGTTTTTCTTTAATGCTTTTAATATTTTATCGGACACCGGCCGGAGCCTCTCGGTGATGGACGGTTCTTAAATGTGAAACATAAAATAAATATTTCGCGTGGAAAAAACAGCACTTGCACACCTATGGATTCTGCTTCTTATGCCATAGGCTGAGAAGCAGCCCCTTCCCACCTCTGGCAGGCTGGAGAACATTCTGGTCTGGAGCAGAGGTGCTGAAAACGGGTGGCGGAGGGAGGGGGAGGGGTTTGAACCTGCTGGAGATTAAGCCTCGTCCATGCTAAGCATGCAGCATGCATGCAGCATGCAGCAACCGCCTCCCTCGGGGTTCCGGGACAGCAGCCGCAGTGGGTTTTTGCATCACAGTCAGCTCGTTCTGCAGTCAGTGTGGAGGATGCTTGGAGAGACCCCGCCTTCCTACCAACACACACACACACACACACACACACACACACACACACACCCTTGTGCACACTCCCTTCCTGGGCCGCCACAGGCCCCCGCAAGGCTGCCGCAGCACCTGCCACTCAGCTGAGCGAAGTGGGCGGCTACTCGAGTTCATTGACTGGCAGTAACCTTGTCTCGCTGGCTGGCTGGCGCTTGCAAAGCTGCAAATCCTGCTCAGCACAGAGGCGAAGGCTCTTCTGCAGAATTGGATTTCACTGTGTTTTTTGAGCCGGGCCAGAAAGCGGCTCAAAGGCCTTTGGTTCTCAGCTCCTGATGTGAAGAAGGAAGGAAGGAAGGAAGGAAGGAAGGAAGGAAGGAAGGAAGGAAGGAAGGAAGGAAGGAAGGAAGGAAGGAAGGAAGGAAGAAGAAGAAGAAGAAGAAGAAGAAGAAGAAGAAGAAGAAGAAGAAGAAGAAGAAGAAGAAGAAGAAGAAGAAGAAGAAGAAGAAATTATTATTATGAAAGAAATTCTAGCAAATCAGCTCTATCCTTCTTCTCCAACCTGGAGGACAGGAGGAAGAGGAAGAAGAAAAAGAAGGAAGAGGAGGAGGAGGAGGAGGAGGAGGAGGAGGAGGAGGAGGAGGAGGAGGAGGAGGAGGAGAAGAAGAAGAAGAAGAAGAAGAAGAAGAAGAAGAAGAAGAAGAAGAAGAAGAAGAAGAAGAAGAAGAAGAAGAAGAAGAAGAAGAAGAAGAAGAAGAAGAAATAATATGGGTTCCTGCAATAGAGAGCCATGGAGGCAGATCCTCCCCGAGGGCTGGGACGTTCCGAGCCAGGTTCCCATGGAACTCAGACAGGCCCCTAAGTCAAGGGTCTCTCTCTCTCTCTCTCCTGACCAGGCTGGGTCAGCGCACCAGATGTTTACGCACTGCTGCGCATGTCAGCAGAGAAGGGGCCAGCAGGATCGGCCAAGCGACACTCAGGAATTCTCAGCCAAGGAGTTGAGAGAAAGGAAAATGGGCTTCGCACGTATGCAAAATGCACACTTGCGTAGACATGTGTCCCTTTGCCAGCCCCCCTCGTGCCTGCTCTCCAGCCCCAGAGCAGCCTTGTCCAACCTGACCTCCTGCATCCAGACTACAACTCCCATCCTGCATCCAGACCATTTTTGCATCACCATCATCCCATCCTATAACTCCCGTCCTGCATCCAGACTACAACTCCCATGTGGTCCACCTGATCCAGCTGTGTATGGAGATTCTCAGTCATCCATCTCAGTCATCCATATCGTTTCCAACGATGGATGGAAACAAATCAAGACAGAGAAGCTACCTGGAATTAAGGAGAAACTTCCTAGCAGTGAGGACAATGGACCAGTGGAACAGCTTGCCACCAGAGGTTGTGGGTGCTCCATCATTGGAGGCTTTTAAAAAGAGACTTGGACAGTCACCTGTATGACATGGCATAGGGTCTCCTGTTTGAGCAGGGGGTTGGGCTAGAAGGCCTCCAAGACCTCTCTTCCAACTTAAATTTGGATGCTATTTGGAACTCTGACATCTGCTTTAGCAAGGAGCTGCTGCTCCAAGTTCTGGTAGAACAGAGGTGTCTAATTAAAGGCCTGCGGGCCGAATCTTGCCTGCAGGGCCACCCTGGAAACAGTGAACGACCAGCCTACGGTGCCTCTGCCAGCAAAAATGGAGCTCGAGAGGGCCATACAAGGCCCTCTCAGGTTTCATTTTTGGCCATGAGAGCCTCCTGCAACCCTCTGCCAGTGAAAATGGAGCTCGGGGCGGGGGGGACATTGCAGCCAAAAACAGAGCTCTGGGGGCTGCACGTGGCCCTCCCAAGCTCCATTTTTGCTGGCAGCAGTTTGCAGGAGGCCATCACAGCCGAAAACGGAGCCAGGGAGGTTCAGTTTCACTGGCAGAGGTTTGCAGGAGGCTGTCACAGCCGAAAACGGAGCTCAGGAGGCTCTGTTTCGCTGGCAGAGAACTCGGGCCACCACAGGCATCCCCGACACCTATGACGTTAGTTAATGACTATATATTAGTTATGACTATAACTATCAATTAGTTATGCCCACCCTGGCCCCCTGAGGTCAAACGCAACCCTGATGTGGCCCTCAATGAAATCGAGTTTGACGCCCCTGTGGTAGAAAAACTACAGTGAAGATTGCCTAGGCATCCCCACCCATCCCTTGGCTGGAATCATGGCTTGTTAACCCAACAAATGTATGAACACAGGGATGAATTGACGCAGATCAAAGGGAACCTGTGGAAGAGTTGTCAGAAAATAATGTCATGCTTCCGGAATGATGACACTGCAGAAGATAATCAAATCAGATCATCTCCTAAAAATCTGCCTTCCCTCCTGAGGGTTTATGAGATGGGATGACTCACATCTGGCATGACATTTTCCAAAATTGGAGTGGCAATTGTCTTTCCTGATGGCATCATCTTGGAGCCTGTTAATCAGGGGACAAGGCACCACATTTGAGGTGAAGATACGGGCTGGCCCTCTCCAACGCCCTTCCATCTCGGTCGAAATGTTTTCTTTAACATTGTGATTGCGTTGACATCTTGCAATATGATCGATGATGGATCTAATTGTGGGGCCCTGGTACTGTCTGAGCTTGGTTGCTCGCTTGCAGGCGTTTCGTTATCCAACTAGATGACACCCTCAATGCTCTGATGATGTTCCCTAGTTGGGTAATGAAATGTCCCCAAGGAAACAACAAAGTCCAGAGAGCATCAAGAATTCCATCGTTCAACCCTGAGCTATAGAGATTCCCTGGGAATGTCTAGTTTAATGAAAAGAAGGAGTAGGGGGTGACATGGTAGCAGTGCTCCAATATCTAGGGGACTACTACAAAGAAGAGGGGGGTCAACTTATTCTCCAAAGTACCTAAAGGTGAAACAATGGATGGAGACTAATCAAGGAGAGAACCAACCTAGAACTAAGGAGACATTTCCTGGCAGAATAATTAATCAGTGGAAGGACTTCCTCCAGATGTTGTGGGGGTCTTGAGGAAAAGATTGGACAGCCATTTGTCTGCAATGGCATAAGATCTCCTGCCTGAGCAGGAGTTGGACTAGAAGACCTTCAAGGTGCCTTCCAACTCTATGATTCTGGGATTCTTCTATTGTAGTGTTGCTCCATCCACAAATATTGTCCCCTGATGGGATCAGATGTCTTCCCCATTGCTGCTCCTGCCCTGTGAAGTCACATCGTCCCTAGAGGTATGACTTGTCTTTTCAATCGGCATGAAAGCCAGATTAGAAGTAGGTAGGTCCTCTGGAGTGATTTTACTAGTGTCGGTTGGGCTCTCAAGATTATTGCCTTCTCAACTGGATGTGTTACTAATTTTATAAGAACTGGATGTCCTTCATCAAAGTGGTGACAAATATATAAGTTGTTGTTAGTTGCTTTAGTTAGATGTCTGACCCATCGCGACCCCATGGACAACGTTCCTCCAGGCCTTCCTGTCCTCTACCATCCTCTGGAGTCCATTTAAGCTCACACCGACTGCTTCGGTGACTCCATCCAGCCACTCATTCTGTGTGTCATTCCCTTCTTTTTTGCCCTCCATCGTTCCCAGCATGAGGCTCTTCTCCAATGACTTTGTCCTTCTCATTAGGTGGCCAAAGGATTTAAGTTTCCTCTTCAGGATCTGGTCTTCTAAGAACAGTCAGGATTGATCTCTGCTAGGACTGACACTTTGATTGCCTTGCAGTCCAAGAGACTCGCAGGAGTCTTCTCCAGCACCAGAGTTCAAAGGCCTCCATTCTTTGGCATATATGTACATGTGCATTATGTGTATATATGCGAACACCCAACCCAAATAGGAAAAAACTGGATGTCCCTGGGGGCAGAAGATAGAAGAGTAGCCCTTCACAACTTCCCCTCTTCCCCACAACTGGATAGCCCATCTCCTGACCAGGCCCTTCAAGACAGCCTAAGAATGGAGGTGTTGCAGCAAGTTCTGGGAAGCCTCCCCTCATGGCCAGCTAGGAGATGAGCGGAACTTCTGCTGATTGCCAAAGCAGCACACCTTCTTTAACAAAAGAGGTGCTATGAAGCAACTTAGGACTGCAATGGGTGTGGGAGAACTGATTCACACTTAGAACAATTTATCGAGATGGAGTTTTTCCCTGTGGCAAAACCACAACACACCAGACTGCTTCCTCCTTCATTTATACCAGGGGTGTCCAAACTTGGCAACTTTAAGACTTGTGGACTTCAACTCCCAGAATTCCCCAGCCAGCTCTGCTTTATATTTATGATTTATACGGATAGTCGTCAAAATACAACCACACAATGGAGCCCAACATTTCTGTTGTTAAGTGAGACACTTGCTAAGTGGCTTTTGCTCCCATTTGCGACCTTTCTAGTCACAGTTGTTAAGTGAATCATTGCACTTGGTAAGTTAGTAACTTGCTTGTTAAAGGAATCTAATTTCCCTGTTGACTTTGCTGGTCAGAAGGTCAGAAAATGTGATCACACGATCCCAAAACACTGTAACTGTCATTAACCGGAGCAAAGGCTGATCTCCGTCGCTGAATGGATCTCTTTTGCTCCCCTTCTCATTCAGTTACTTTTCTACCTTAAGCCCCTGGCAGCCCCAGTTCTTCCTTTTTATTTCTGGGCACTAGAAACTGGCACCTTTGAAAAGAGACTAATTAAAGCAGCCGCTTCCCGCATCTCCCCCGCACTCTGCCCACCGATGCATAGATGAGGAACCGTACTTCTGCTACTCACCCACGAATGAAAAGGATCCCCAGGGAGCTCAGACAGAGGAGGGCTGGGGGGCGGAAGCCAGCTAAATTTATCTTCTTCTCAGCATCTGCTGCTCGTCAGAATCTGAAGAGTTCTGGGTTTGGGTTTTTCCCGGGAAATGGGGCAAAGGACACATCTCTTGCATGTGCTAAGCGTGTCTTTGGAACAACGTTCCTCGCCTCTAGACCCAGGATTTCAGTTCCTGGATTCAGATATAGGGGGCTGACCAGAGGGTCAGAGAAGGGATTTTTTGTTCTGCCCACAAGAATTGGGACATTTGGTTTGATAATGAATGTTGATAATAAAAAAACTTAGTTAATTTTGGGTGATTAATAAGTAGGACTTTGTAGATGCTTTTAGATTGTTTCTTTAAATGTTTATTCGTTAACAAATAATTCATTACAATAATAATGAATAATAATAATTTTAACTAGTAAAAGCAACTTGGATATAAACTACAAATTGGGACCTGGGAAAAAGATTTATCAATTTTACTAATAAATTTTTGTTTAGATTTCGTTATAAAGATGTAATCTTTCTTGGGTACTTATAATCTCTATTAACAAATTTTTGTTTACATTTTGTTATAAAGATGTAATCTTTCTTGGTCTGATGAGACGAGATGTGATATAAATAGTAAATAATTTTTAGCTAACTACAATAATAATAAGGAAATGTTAATGGACAATGTTTTACGATTTCTACATGTGTTGGCATTGGTAAAAGCAATTAGATATAAGCCTTAAATAGTGAGTTGAGGGGGGGGGGAGAATGTTTAGATATCTTATTAATTGATTTTTTTCAGAATATGTTATAAAAGGGTAACTATTGGAGGTTTATTGAAATAACTAATGAATGCCAGTAGGTGGTTGTGTCTTTAAATACAAGTGAGTCCAGATAAAAGCACATTTAAATAATTCTAGTTAAACAAGAATGGTGGTACATTGATAGTAAAATACATAAAGATTTTTGATTTAAAATGTACAATTCAATATGAAGGAAGTATAAATAATGATTGTGGTAATAATGCACGAAATCTATTTGTAACCAAGCGACACGCTTTCTACAAGATGTAATGAAGAATGATTCTTTTTTTGTGTTCTTGTTTAATTAAAACGATTTTAAAAATTCAAAAAAAAAAAAAAACCCAATGGGGACACTTGGGAAAGATCCCTCTCGGATCCATTCCTTGGGAAGCTGGCTTGGTTTGGACAAAGAATCTGAAGGCAGGTACCTGTGTCCCAAGACAATGTTGTAGGACTTAATCTTGGCCATCAGCACCCTAATTAACAACTAAAAGCCACACACCGCCAGGCACTGCATAAATACTTCAGCCGAGCCACACATTCTGGAGAAAGAGAAGTTCCCTGAAGATGCACAAACCCCAAAACTTGCAAGACTAAACCTCTGATCCCGGTGATCAATCCAGGATGGATCCCGAAATCTGAATTATATCTGGGTGTAGGGTCTGTGTTGAAAACAGCTGAAGGATTTGGAAGCATCCTTGTCTCCCCTTGGTCATCCTACTAGTGTTCTGACTGAGGCTTCCCAAGAGCATGAAGCAAGCTCCTTCTCCCGACAAAAAACCCTTTTATTAATTTACTATGAATTCTACTCATTCACATCCAGCAAAGTCTTTCGAGGGAGGATTTACAGTCACAGACCTTATCTGGCTTGGAGAGCTGCCAGGCTGATATCTGCAAAATGTGGCAAGGAGTCTTGGAGAGTCATGAACCAATTAAGGGAACTGATTGTCTCCTGCAAACTCCACTCCCCTTTCGCTCCTCTTTTATTCCCTCTGGGAGGGGCCATTCACCATCCACCTGTGGCCTTACTCCCAAGTCAAACCTTGTTCTTTAGCTCTTCCCTTCGTCTGGCAACTCTGCGCATGCGCACACTGGGAACTTGCCTCAGTTCCTGCCTGACTCGTTTTCCTTGCAGAACAGAAATCAACCAATCTTCCATCATACAGCTTCTAGTTCTGGCTTGGAGCCCAGTGGAATCCACATTCAATCTAACCAGGAATCCTGGCTTAGGAGCACAGCAGGTATTCTGCATGCAGCAAGTTTCAAGCTGAATTCCTGCAAAGGCTTTTGGGCTCAACGCCTTTTGAAAAGCAAATCTTAAATGGAAGACACAGTTCAGGCCACTGTCGTCCTCCCGCCCAGCCTTGGGATCTCAAGACCATCCATCCCAGTTTTCTTTGGGACAAGGTCACCCAACTTTTCAAGCGACTTAATTCCCTGAGTCCCATCTCAGCTCTTTCTTGCTTTTCTGATGAAACATCTCATCTTCTCTGGCTCCAGTTTTTGTGATGAATGAAAGCATATATGGACCTCTCTCAGGGTAATGTTGCAGGAGCCAATCTGGGTCGGTCACTGGGACCAGAGGCTTTGACTTCCAAGCTTTTGGACTCGTGCCAGAGCCCATCCCCAGAGAACTTCTCTCTACCACAGGGGTGTCCAAACTTGGCAACTTTAAGACTTGTGGACTTCAACTCCCAGAATTCCCCAGCCAGCAGAGCTGCTCTACCAGAATGTCTCTCTACCTTCTGGTAGAAGTTCCTTGAGGATGCGCTCCAGCATGAGTCTGAAAGCTCAGAAGACAAAACATCTGGTCCCGGTGACCAACCCACATGGGATCCTCCAGCTTTTGTGGTTCAAGGCTGCTGAACTCCAGCACCATCCTAACCCAAATAAGACCAACATCTGTCAACCTTGTAAAGTAGTCCAGACAGGATATATCCCGATTCGCTGGGACACCTGCACAGATTCACAAAATTCTGTTATTACAGCCAATCTCAACGAAAGGGCCTCTAGCCTTCCAATGGGTTGATTTCCTAATGTGGTTTATCAAATAGTTCTCTTATTGATTACCAAACCTGCTCTCTATTGCTCATACAGGGGTGTTTAATTAAGCAGGACATTTTGGGAAGCAAAGGTGAATAACTGATCTAATCTTTCCTGGAATTCCCTGGATCCTCCCTCTACAGATATTGCGCAAAAATGAATAAGTTAACAATGGAAATTAAAGACAGAGTATTATTTAATATGCGATATAGGTTATATTGGTTAGATAATAGGTGCAAAGATTAAAAAATTAATGATGAAAATGTCAGCCTGTAGCCATCTTTTCTTTTGGATCTTTGGCCTGCCACATTTTCTATTATTCTAATATGCATTTTTTATTGTGGGGAAATGGGAGGGGGGATTGTACGGAGTTAGATGATATGTAGCCATAACAAAATTCTTTCTAGAAAGCCAAGGTCATCCCTTGTTTTTGCACCTCTGCACCTGACAGGAACTGGATGGGTGGAACTGCCAGCATGGCAGTGGGAGATTGGACCATGGGATGGACTTGTGGGTGTGGAGGGCAAGATCTTGAACTTTCAACTGGGTGGGGGAAACCGGGAAGCTTTCAGATTTGGGTTTTCCCAGATGTGCCAACATGGCTCTCTTCATAAATTGGAACTTTGAGGAATCCTTTGCTTCGGACACTGATTTAATTTTGGATGCTATTTGGAACCCTGACATAAGGATGATTAGCAAACCAGAAATAAATATAGGTATAAGGCTAGATAGAAGAATATTTATTGTAAGTAATACTACGCCCAGAGTGTATAAAAGTGTAAATTAAAATACACAAAATGGTAAATATATAGAGACACGGAAACAATAGATATAATATAAGGGGACACAGGCACAGACTCACAAAAATCTGTTATTACAGCCCATCTCAACAAAAGTGCTTTTAGGCTTCCAGTGGGTTGATTTCTTAATCTGGTTTATCAAATAGCTCTGTTATCAACTACCAAATCTGCCTTCTATTGCTCATACAGAGGTGTTTAATTAAGCAGGACATTTTTGGGAGCAAAGGTGAATAACTGATCTAATCTTTCCTGGAAATTCCCTGGATCCTCCCTCTAGGGAGAATGCACCCCAGAGAACAGTGGGAGAGGCTTGGTCCTGGCAGGAGAGCCTGCGTGGGCTGGCGGGTGGATCCTGGGTAGGGTAAGTGCAAGGAAAGCTGGCTGTGGAGCATGGGCCTCCATAGCTACCTCTTCAAGGGTTAGTGAGAGGGTATGGTGCCAGGTCAACCTCAGGGGTTACGAGGATGGGAGAGAGATTGCAGCTATGTCCAGTAGGGGAGATAGGACAGGGATCCTGGATGGGCCTGTTCGTAAATAGGATGATGGGCAGTCAGAAGTTCTCCCTTTCTCTAGTTCAGGGACCTTTCCCCATGGCCCCAGGTTCTATCTTTCTGGAAAGTCTTGTTCTTCCTGAGAAAGCATAAAACACACTCTTAGTCCCCCCAAACCCTCTTTTATTTAAACGATTGTGAATTATGGTCATTCACAGCCCGTAATGTGAAGAGTCCGACAAATGTCTGCTTGAGTTGCCAAAGTCTTTCAGGGTAAGGCTGATAAGCACCCACCTTTATCTCCCTTGAAGCGCTGCCCTAAACCTAATTGCCATTTAGTTTTGCAAGGCCAAATGGAGCTTCTCAGAGTTTGGACGGACCAGAACGAACAAAATTGCTTCCTGCAAAGGCTCACGTCCGTTAGCAACTCTTTTATGTCTTATGGGAGAGGCCAATCATCTCCAAGCCTTACTCCCGAGTCACCCCTTTTGTCTTAACTGTTCTTGCCTTCTGGCAGCTCTTCGCATATGCACACTGGGGACAGGCTCACACTGTTCTTCTGCCTCGCTGATATTTGACTCTGGAGGCTCCCGAGGCAGCACATAACTCCCAGATGGCCTTGGCCCCCTCTCTGCCTCCAATGCCAAGCCCTCGTCCGAGTCTTTCCCAGAATCCAGGACTAGCCCATTTTCCTCCCCAACCTCCTCATTGTCCGACTCTGCTGTCAGCTCCACAAGCCGTTGGCAGACCACAACAATCCTAGCCTTGGGCTACTGCTTTGAACATGTGACATGACAAGTCCTGGCACCTTCAGGATTTGTTCTTGGGTGCACAAGCTGGCAGCCATGACCAAAACGTGATCAGCCAGGAGGTGGGTGTTTCCTGTGCTGAGATCTTACATGAATATGGGAAATGCAGCAGCAGGCACGCAACGGAGAACAAGAAGGTGTGGTGACCATGTTCCAGGACAACACTGTTGCTTCCAGTGTCCCTGGTGGGAGGAATGTTGGATGGAGATTGAGTTGCAAGGAGAAGGTTGGAATTCTATGAGTCACTGTCCATCTAGGCGTACAGAAGCATCTTACCTACATTGACTAATCTTCTCCTTTAAAGTGGGGTTAGGTCATGGATCAGGCTCAGGATTTATGGCCTCCATGACAAGCAATAGAGAGTTCATCTCACATGCTGGCTCATCGGTCATCTTCCGTGATGAATTCTATCTTCCTCAGATGGAATGGAAGATGAAGGAAACCCAATTATCTTGGCCTGTGGTCATCTCTTTGGGTTCCACCAGCCTTTCCACGGATGAAAACCTTCTCCAAGCCCCTGGCCTTCAGATTATTATTGTGTTTCCCCCATCCAAAATAAGACCGGATCTTATTTTCTTTTGACTCCTGAAATAAGTGCTTGGACTTATTTTCAGGGAGGTCTTATTCTTTTTGAGGCACAGGAGGTGGCAGGCGTTGTCACCTCATGGCTGCTGTTGTATTGCAATATTTTTAGGGAGGGCTTATTTTTTGGAGAGGAATTATTATTTTTGAGGTTCAGGAGGCCCCTTAACCTTGGCCCGTGGATCAGCTGATCCAGAGAGGGCCGGAAGTTCTGTTTCTGCCACACTCTTGCCAAGCCCTGGTGTCACTGGGTCTGGCGCTCTTTTTGCAGCCGCCACTAAGAGGAGGGACACGGGAGCTAGGGTTTGTGGGAGTGGCTTCAGCAAGACCGTTCTGCGTGGATGGCAGGTGCATGTGAGGCATGTGGGGTATGTTCCCCCCTGGGAAATGGCAGGGACCAACTGTGCATGTGTTTAAAGGTTTTAGGGGAGGGGCTATTTTGGGGGGAAGACTTATTGTAGTGCATGCGCTCAAAAGCCCAATTGGGGAGGTCTTATTTTCAGGAAACAGGGTAGAAGCTGCGGTCTTGGGAATATCTGAAAGTTTCAAGATTGGGAATAATCAGCCTTAACTGGGTTAGTTGCTTAGGTGGACCCAAATCAGAACTCACTTAAGGATGCTGGAGCAGAATAGCCACTTCAAAGAGGCAGGGTTGTTCCAGCAGGCATATAGCAAGTTTTCAACTTAGAACTGGTCACTTAGTGACCATTTGAAATTACATCGGATCCCAAAAATAGGACTTACGACCCAGTTTCAAAGTTCCAATGTCCTCCTGCCTCCCACTTACCCTACAGCCATATGACCATCCCTTTTTGGGTGCTTGGCAACTGGTCTAAATTTGTGGCCATCCTGTGAACAGGATTCCCAATGTTTTTGCTGGAAATTGGCATATGCTTCCGGTTTCTGGCAAAAGCCATTCCATAGTGGACATTGGCAGGGGTGGGTTCCGGCTTGCGTTACTCCCCTTTTGCTCAGGGTTGCTCTGCGGGCGCACTCATGCATGCGCAGTAGTAAAAAAACAAGATGGAACCGGTTTGGGGGGGGGGTGTCCAGCCGAGTTACCACCTACTCGGCCAAATTGGGCCCAACCAATAGGAACCCACCTCTGAACATTGGATTCACTTAATGGCCACCTCCAGAAGGTTGCAAAATCAGGCGCGGTGCCAGGATGACCCACTTTATGATTGTCACAACTTTACAACTGAAATTATGAGTTCAGTTATGGTCATAGGTTGAGAACTACCTCTTGGCTTTCTGTTCTGTAGGGAGAACAAGGCAGGCAGGAACTGAGGCAAGGCAGGTTGAAGCTAACACAACCTTCGTTAACAGTATAACACCGCAAAATGTAAGGCAAACCTCGACCCGGCAAACAGCAGCATTTGACAGCTGTCGGCCCTTTTGATACCAGAGCTGAACCAATAGAACGGCTGCCTTCTCCCGCCAGCTGGCTGCTCGCGTCTCCATCAATCAGGGACGGCAATGATAGTCAATGGCGTCGTAGCCTCGAGGACTTAACACCTTCTGTAACCCATGCAGAGATGCCTACAGACATCAAAGCCCATGGAAGAAAGGTCCTTCAACCTCGATTGGCACCTGCCAGGGTTAACATCTGCCTCCGAGGGACTTTCATCCTACCTCTTTTTCGCCACCAGGAGCCTTCCCGGACCGAATACGACAGGTCAAGGAACTCGATGTCCACAGCTGACCGCTTGGGCAAATGGGAGAACCTCTGAGCGTCCGTGATGTGGTTCTCCACCTTCTTCAGGTGGGTGGTCAGGAAGGAGCCATCCTGTGAGCTGGCGTTGCAGACAGAGTCCTCCAGGGCAATGGAGACACAGGTGGGGTCGAGGGTCTTCTCTGCCATCGCTGCTCCTCTATGGGGAAGGAAAAAGGAAACAGAGGTGAACGCTCTGCTCTTCAGGTGCTCTCCAAGGTTGTGGATGGCCAACTCCACCCATCACAGCAGGTGGGCCAGTGAAAGCTCAGCTCCATCCGGTCACCCTTATTTCGAAGGGGGACTACAACAAGGCCATAAAAAGGGAATTTCTATGTATGTTGGTCATGCAAGGATGGACTCTGGAACCATAGTTGGTTTAAATCCTGGTTGATAGGTGAATGTAGCACATCAAAGTTTTAACAGATAAATAAGTTGCAAATAACCTCTCATTTCTTAGCAAGGGAAAATCACTTGGATTTTAGAGACCTACGTGTTGGACACTGGCGACACTAACAAGCACTTTTTTGCACGAGGAACAGCTTCAATTGTTTAAATAGCTTTAATCTAGATACAAAGAGTATGGAAGGGGGAAACTAAATAAAATAATCAGCTAGTTCTTGATTCGAGCAGAGAGTTATCTTTTCTTCTGGAATAATTGCATTTGCTCCAATTTTCCGTACTACATCACATCTTGTTCTAAGAAGTGATTCACACCCCATCAATCACCAATAAAGTGCCCCGATTACATCTATTCCAGAAAGGGTTGCATGACAAGAATCAGAAATGACATATAACAACAGAGAAAGTTATAAAGTCCCATAGAAAGCTTATGTTCACCACCTTCCTTCCACTTGCTCATTTCAAAGATTTCAACGAGATTCGGGTTAATGTCAGGATTCCAAGTAACACCCACAATGAAAGAAGACTCAGAGGCTTGAGGTTTCTCAAAGTTCCATTTTGTTACAGATGTCATATTGGCACATCTGGGAAAACCCGAATCTGAAAGTCTCCAGGTTTTCCCCACCCAAACGAAAATTCAAGTCCCTGCCCAGCATCCACATGTCCATCACATGGCCCAATCAGGCACCGTCCCAACTGGAGATGCTTCCCAGTCATACCCCTCAAAGTGCAGGGTAAGATGACCTTGACTTTCTGAGAAAGGAATATTATTTAGACTATATATCTCCCATGCTCCATATAATCCCCGCTCCCATTTTCCCACAGTAGAAAATGTGGCAGGCCTGAAAGCCCAATGTAAAAGATGGCTTCTAGGCAGTGGTGAAATTCTAATTTTTTTTTTACTACCAGTTTTGTGGACGGGGCTTGGTGGGCATGGCAGGGGAAGGATGCTGCAAAATCTCCATTCCTACCCCACTCCAGGGGAAGGATACTGCAAAATTTCCATTCCCTCCCCACTCCAAGGGAAGGATACTGCAAAATTTCCATTCCCTCCCCACTCCAGGAGAAGGATACTGCAAAATTTCCATTCCCTCCCCACTCCAAGGGAAGGATACTGCAAAATTTCCATTCCCTCCCCACTCCAAGGGAAGGATACTGCAAAGTTTCCATTCCCTCCCCACTCCAGGGAAAGGATACTGTAAAAACCATGTTCCCTCCCCACTCCAGGGGAAGGATACTGCAAAATCCCCATTCCCTCCCCACTCCAAGGGAAGGATACTGCAAAATTTCCATTCCCTCCCCACTCCAGGGAAAGGATACTGTAAAAACCATGTTCCCTTCCCACTCCAGGGGAAGGATACTGCAAAATATCCATTCCCTCCACATTGCAGGAAAAGGATACTGCAAAATCTCCAGTCCTCCCCCTCCCTCCCTCTCTCTCTCCCTCCCCCCTCTCTCCATTTTTCTCCCCACTGGGAACTGAACCCAGACATTTCTTCCAACAAGATCCTATATCACTTCCGACAAAAGTCAATCCAGTCTCTTCTTGAAAGCCTCCAGTGATGAATCTCCCTCAACTTCTGTTCCATGAGTGGATGGTTCCCACTGTCCTAATCACCAATCTTCTCATCCATTCCAAGCTTAACCCAACACTTTAGAGCCAGGATATCAGAAGGGCCTTCCCCTTTTCATCCGAGAGGGACCAGAAAAAGCTGTCACCCGCTCCCAGGGATGCCAACTTGGCCTTAAAGGTTGTGTGGGTAGCCAAATTAGGAAGCTCTCTGGGATGGTCCCCTCACTGTCTTTGCTTACAGTCCAGTTTGGGGGGAGGGGACATCCTCATTGCAAAAGAACCTGACCCCCCAAGAAGGACAAGATGCAGGTCCTCTTATCCAGTCCTTTGCTTTTTCTAATATTAGTGTGTGTGTGTGTGTGTGTGTGTGTGTGTGTGTTGTCTTTGTGCTGATAAATAAATAAAGGGAGACTAGTATAGATCTATTTCAAGCTATTTAGCTCTCATCAGCTAGCCATACCCTTACTGGGATTTGAACCTGGGCTGTATTACATATTAGGCAGGAGTCTTAGCCACTAAGCCACAGGCTCTCCTCCATATATAATATATATATATTAGTAAAATGGAGACAAGGAAAATGTTTCCAAGCAAAAGCTTGCATAGGGATGCTAGCCAAATCTGGATGAAGGATTAAACTGAAGAAGGCAAAAACTAATGGCTGCATTCAAATGCAAGGCAGGGGAGGGGGGAGGGGGGCCTGGGGAGACAAAGGGATTAGAGACTGATTAGATAGACTAGAGGGGGGGAGGGGGTTGCCATCCAGATTTGGGGGGGGGGCTAAGAGGAAGACCCTTCATGCAGCTCAGAGAGAAATCAGCTTCCATTCCTGCCCTATTTTAAGCTGCAGGGCATCAGCAAAGCAGGAGAAGGACCTGACCTGCCAGGTGTGCTGGGCATCACACTGGTAGACAACCCCTCACTGCTCATCCCCCCCCCCCATTTACCCCCCTCCCAATGGAGAGAGTGGAGATTCTCTCTCTCTCCAAGCGAGTCCATCATCAAGACATCTTCCGCCCTACAAAATGTTTGAGCCAACCCTGAAGCTGGCAGTTGGGCTACAATGGGCAGAACAATCAAACCAGAACCTCTGGGTTGGGGGTGGTGGTGAATGTTGTAGTCCCAGGGTCCCAACTTCAAAGGGCTAGTAGAAGGAGGGAAGGAGGGAGGGAAAGAAGGAAGGAAGGAAGGAAAAGAGGGCAGGAGGGAGAAAGGAAGGTAGGTATGAGAAGGAAGGGAGGGAGGACAAGAGATAGGTTGGTAGGTAGGTGAAGGAAGGGAGGCAGGCAGGGAAGAAAGGAAGGAGAAGAGGTAGGTAGGCGAGGGAGAGAGAGAGACGGAAGTAGGAAGGAAGGAAGGAAGGAAAAGAGGGAGAGATGGAGAAAGGAAGGACAAAAAGTAAGAAGGTAGGTAGGTGAAGGAAGGAAGGAAGGAAAAGAGGAAGTGAGGGAGGACAAGAGATAGGTAGGTGGGTAGGTGAAGGAAGGGAGATAGAAAGGCAGGAAGGAGGAAAGAAAGGAAGGACAAGAGGTAGGTAGTGAGGGAAAGAGGGAGGGAAGGAGGAAGGAAAAGAGAGAGGGAGGGTAAAAGGAAGGACAAGAGATAGGAAGGTAGGTAGGGGAAGGAAGGAAGGAAGGAAAGAGGAAAGGAGGCAGGGGGGAGGGAGGGGGGCTGGCTGATGGGTCTCTGACCCAGAGCCTGTCCAAAGGTGGGAGGGAGGAAAGCAGAGGAAATGCCCTTCTGAGCAGACTCTGCTCCTTCCCTCCCTTGCAAAGCCAGACTAACTGCAGCTTCGGGGGGGGGGGGGGGGGCTGCTCTGAGCCAAGGGCTTCTCTGCCTGGCGGCGGTGGGGGGGAGGGGGCATCTGGGTGGGTGGGGGTGGATCTTGAGCTGAAATGCCAGCGCTGGGCCTGGGCCGATTGATCTCCATCCCCTCTGAGTTTGCCTTGCAGAGAGACCCTTTCTCTCCCACCCATCGCAGCCCGAGAGGCCCCTCCTCTTAGCCCAGCCGTTTCTTAGCAGAGAACAGAGGCCCCCTGGATGGGAGGCATCTCTGAAAGCGCCCTCCCCACCCCATTACCAAGCCACCCCATCCCCCTTCAGAAATGCTTCCATTCCCGGCTAGCCAATAAAGGCCGCTGTGAAATGCACCCACGGCTGGTTTGCAAGGTTTGCAATCGGAGCCCAGATTTCTCCAGGAACCGAACTGAGTCTGGGTGTTATTTACTAATCTTCTTCCTCTCTCTCTCTCTCTCTCCCGCCCTCCCTCCCTCAAGCTGGAGCCGAAAGTACTGCGCCTCCGGGAACAGCTATCTTCTATTCCTCCCCAACTGAACTCCCCTCCCCCTTAGAGAATTTGCAGCCTGATATTCTGTGGTATATCAAGGACAAGAACCCAGCTATGCCAAGGGGTGGGGGTGGCGAGGGGAGGGGAGGGGGGGCGGAGTTGAAGCATACCCAAACTTGACAAGAGACCCCTGGAACTCTTAAGGCTAAGCGATCTGAAATCCCCCACCTGCCTCAAAGTTACCAGAAGGGCAAGGCTAGATGAGAGAGAGGGAGGGAGGGAGGGAGGGAGGGAGGGAGGGAGGGAGGGAGGGAGGGAGGGAAGGTGGGAGGGAGAGATTGTCAGATAGATAGATAGATGGATGGATGGATGGATGGATGGATGGATGGATAGATGGAGTCAGATAGATGGAGGGAGGGAGTCAGATAGATAGATAGATAGATAGATAGATAGATAGATAGATAGATAGATAGATAGATAGATAGATAGATAGATAGATAGATAGATAGATAGATAGATAGATAGATAGATAGAGATAGATAGATAGATAGATAGACAGACAGAGAGAGGGAGGGAGGAAGCAAGGGGAGAGAGAGAGGGAGAGAGAGAGAGAGGGAGGGAGGGAGGAATAGATAGATGGATGGATGGAGGGAGAGAGGGGGAGGGAGAGAGAGGGATAAAGAGATAGAGGGATAGAGAGAGAGAGAGAGAGATGGATGGATGGATGGATGGATGGATGGTTGGGTGGGTGGATGGATGGATAGAAAGAGAAAGGGAGGGGGAGAGGGATAGATAGATGGATAGAAAGAAAGAAAGAAAGAAAGAAAGAAAGAAAGAAAGAAAGAAAGAAAGAAAGAAAGAAAGAAAAGATGGCTTCCTTGAAAACAAAGCAGAGGAATTCCTGAAGGTATCAAACCTGCCCCAATTAGTCTTAAGATACCGAGAGAGAAACACACACCCTCCTTTCTGCCTCCTGCCAAGCTTGGACCTCTAGCAAATGGGGGCACCACACTATCTGGAGCAACTTGGCATGCCCCGCTCCCCCAGACCTCCTGCCCCTTTCTTTGCCCCTCCCTTCCCCCGATGTGCGGAGACCCCTCCCCCGAGGCTCTGCTGGGCGAGACCCTGCCCCGCGGGGGAAGCCCTGGCCGCAAATTGCGCAGACCCCCCCCCCGCCGGGGCCACCTGGGAGGGGAAGGATGCCCAAAAGTTTGTGGACCCCTCCCCCGCGGGGCGCCATCCCACCCCCCATTCCCGGGCGAAGGGGAGGGGGCTTCGGCCCTAGATAGCCAGGCCCCTCTGCTGCTGCTGCTGGACGAGCCTCACCTCTGGCCCCCCGCGCCTTCCCCGCTGCTCGGCCCCCGGCCTGGGCGGGGGGCGCCTGGCCGCCGTTGCCCCTGCAGCCGACCTCTAGCTCCTCTCGGCAGGCGTCGGCATCAGAGCGGGCGAGGCTAAGCAGCGCTCTCCTCCTGCGGGGACCCCCGAGCCGGGCGCAAGAGACGGATTCAGCGCCTGCAACCGGCCGCCGCCTCCTCCTTCTCCTCCTTTTTCCCCATCCCCGAGGTTGGCCGGGCTGGAACAGGTTGGGAGGGGGCCGGAGAGCCGCCCTGCACAAGCCCTGCCCAAGCCCCGCTGACGGCCGCTCCTGGCCGAGCCGCAGCCGGCTGCTTCCTTCGGCTGCTCCGCTGCGCTCCGTTCCGCCGGCAAGCAGCGCGAAAGGGCTGGGCCGGCTGCGCTCCCAGGTCCCCAGATCCCATGCGCTTGCAGTTAAAGGGTCCGCAGACGCTGCTCTCCAGGGCGGGGAGGGGGATGGGGGCTCAAGCGACAGTCGCCTGCCGGGAAAAAGACCCTCCTCTCGCTCTGCCGGAGGGAGGGGTGGCTAACTGCCACTGGAAGCCCACTGAGATCAGCCCCCAAGTTCCTAGTCCCCGCAGTGCCTTGGTTTCCCCTCTGCTTGCAGGGCTTTGGAGGGATGCTTGAGGGGGTCCTTTGGGGGGGACTTCTAGGGGTCGTGGGGGACAGGGAAGAGAGTCATGCCTACCTTTCTCCTGCCTGTAACTGTATCATGCAGTCACGGGTTTTGACAGGCGTGATGATCTCATTAGGGCCCGTTCCGCATGCAAAGGTTGATCCTGGCACCCTATAATTATGTTCGGCTTGGAATCTGGGCTGTCCTTTCCCTGGCACGGTGGCCCCATCTCTAGGGCAGATGGACAAGACCCAATTTGCCCCAGGTGAGCAACCTGGGGCCAGCAGGAAACGGGATCCCGAGTCCTGCTCTAATCTTTAATCCAGGTGTTTTAATCCAGGTGTTTTCCAATCGTGGGGGGAGGAGGAGGGAGGTAGACTTGAAAAGGTTGGGGTGAAGGAGAGTCAAGGCCCAACAGCCCCCAACAGGGATACCCCAAAGCCAAGCGGCGCTTCCATGGGGCTCTCACGACCCCCGTTTGTATTCTTCGGACCACACCTATGGGCACCTGTGTCGAACTGGAGCCCTGACTCTATGTGAGTTGGAGGTGGAAAGGAAGCCGATCGCTCTGCTTGTTATTGGCACCTATTTGAGCCTTGAATGCAGATTCTGATGGACAGGGACCAGTGCTGAAAAGACAGGCTGCCTGTCAGCCGGTGGAGGGCGTGGGAGGAAAAAGGAAGAGATCCAGCAAGAGAGAAAGAGAGAAAAGGAGAGAGAGAGAGAGAGAGAGAGAGAGAGAGAGAGAGAGAGAGAGAGAGAGAGAGAGAGAGAGAGAGAGAGAGAGAGAGAGAGAAAGGGAGGTGGAGGGAAAGAGGAACAGATGCCCAGGAAGCTCTGGCCATTTCAACCAGATTTCTGTGTCCCCTCGTGGCCA
Source organism: Natrix helvetica (assembly GCF_964273705.1). Taxonomy (NCBI): domain Eukaryota; kingdom Metazoa; phylum Chordata; class Lepidosauria; order Squamata; family Natricidae; genus Natrix; species Natrix helvetica. The sequence continues at coordinate 25,982,941 of NC_138559.1, forward strand.
CGGGAAGGATTTTCTAGTCCAGTGGTTCTCAACCTGTGGGTCGGGACCCCTTTGGGGGTCGAATGACCCTTTCACAGGGGTTGCCTAAGACCATCGGAAAACACATATTTTCGATGGTCTTAGGAACCGACACCAATTTTATGGTTGGGGGTCACCACAACATGAGGAACTGTATTAAAGGGTCGCGGCATTGGGAAGGTTGAGAACCGCTGTTCTAGATCATGAATAGAACTTATGGGCCAAAAGGAATGGATTTAGTGTGATCCATTTAAAAAAAAAAAGCTCTTTCAAGGAACTCCCGATGTCGATCTGGTCATTTTAACCAGCAACGACAACACAGGATGAAATGCTCTGCTTGAAATTAAATTTTGTGAACTTGTATTTTTTAAAAGAACTTTCTAAATGGTTTCCCCCTCCCCTTTTTCGCCCCTTTGACAACGTATGCATTGCTATCATAATATTTGTGTTTTCTTTGATTTATTCCCCCCCCCCGCCCCGCTTTTCTGCTTATTCCCATTCTTTTAAAGCAGGGGTGTCCAAACCTGGGAACTTTTAAGACTTGTGGACTTCAACTCCCAAAATTCTGGGAGTTGAAGTCCACAAGTCTTAAAGTTCCCAAGTTTGGACACCCCTGCTTTAAAGGGTAGAAACAAATAACTTATGGTGGCTGGTAAAAAAAAACAGGTTTAGGTTAATGGAGGCAGTACAGTAAAATCAGTAATTCTCAACCTATTCACCACCCCCAAGGCTGAACTCATTAAGCATAACATTTCTTCAAGCCTTCGCTGACCCTCTGTGATGACATCAGTCCGGGGGGGGGTGTGTGTTTCCAGGGACCACAGGTTGAGAACCCACTGCAGTAAACTGTGCGTCACAACAGGGGTATTGCAAAATCCCCATTCCCTCCCCACTCTGAAGCCAGCCAGAGGTGGCATTTGCCGGTTCTCTGAACTACTCAAAATTTCCGTTGCCGGTTCTCCAGAACCTGTCAGAACCTGCTGCATTTCACCCCTGGTCCGTAGTGAAGAAAAAGATTTGAGAATGACTGGTTTTAACTGTATTGCCTCCGTTAAGCTAATCCTGGTTTTTCAGCAACCGCCAGTTGTTTATTCCTTTTTAAAAGAATGTCAAGAAAAAAATAATATAAACCGAAGCATCCTGATAAGTTACAGACCTCCACAGCCAGAGGCACTTCAGTAGGCACCTCCCAGTTTTTCGATATGGAATCCGTGAGAGTCCAAACAGCCGTGGGTTTTGCAACGGGCCCGTGGGCAATACGACCCACATTTTTCAGGCAACGGGCACTGAACCCAAGTCGCAGAGAAGATAAAGGACTTTGGCATAAAGTACCAATATCTGAGATTACCTAGTTTGGATCACGAAAGGTCTGCGAGGAAATAATCAAGTTCAGGGAGCACCCAGGACCCTCAAGCAAGAAAGGTGGGAGGTTTTATCAGTGTAGCTGTCAGGAAGGATGGTGATCTTTTAAGGCCATTAGGGAGGCAGGGATCTTATCTCCGATGCACGGCTGGAAGGCCGGTGGGGGGAGGGAGGGGCTCAGGAATTATGAAATACTTGGCCCTGACAGGAGAGGAAGCTCACTACCTCTGCATAACCGAGTGAAGTTCAACAGAGTTGAAGGGTTGTTTTCCATCCATCTCTGACTTGCCAGGCTAACTGACTGCTTCCCAAGCCGGGCATCGGTCCAAACTATTCTCCGAGGTTTGCCCCCAAATAAATTCTATTTGGATGCTGCTGCTGCTCTCTGCCTGTCCCCAGGATGGCAAACCTTCGGCACGCGGAGCCATTTCTTAGGGCGTGCCAGGCATTGCCGTCAGCTCCACCGCACATCCGTGCGCTGGCCAGCTGATTTCGGCCTTCATTTTTGGCTGTTTTTCAGCCTCCGGAGACTTCCCTGAAGCCTCCGGAGGGCGAAAAACAACCCAACGTGCAAAGCAGAAGTTCAGGAACAGATCTCCGGGTTGCCCATGGGGCTGTTTATCGGCCTCCCCTCCTGAAGCCTCCAGAGGGTGCAAAATGGCCCAACATGCAAACCATAAGTCAGAAAACGGGTCATTTCCGGCCCCCAGAGGACCTCCAGGGGGCAGGGGAGGCCGTTTTTTCCCCTCCCCAGGCTCCAAGAAAGCTGCGTGCGCATGTGTGGGTGTCACATGAGCAGGGGGCATGTTGCGGGGGGGCATTAAGTTATGGGGTGGGCATGCAGCATGCGCGATAGCATGCATGCTCGTGCTTTTGGCACCCGAGGCAAAAAAGGTTCGCCATCACTGGCCTATCCGATGCCTAAGTCCCACTGAGGAGGGGAAACTTAAGATTGCAGGCAGTCCTTGAGTTACGACCTTAACTGGGCCCAAAATTTCTGTGGTTTAGAGAGACTTTTGTTAAGTGAAGCTTTGCCCCGTTTTACGATTTCTCTTGACACAGTTAAGCGAATCCCTGCAAATGGTTCAAGTTAGTGACAAGGTTGTTAAGTGGATTTGGCTTCCCCGTGGACTTTGCTGGCCCGAAGGTCGCAAAAGGGGATCGCGTAACACTCCCCTCCCCCTGCCGCAACCGTCATAAATGTGAGTCAGCTGCCAAGCATCTGAAGTTTGGTGAAGGGACCCAGAGAATACGGCAACTGCCGTGTGAAAGAACAGTTGTTAAGTCTCTTTTTTCACTGCTGTTGCAACTTCCAATGGCCACTAAATGAAGTTTTGAGAGTCGAGGACGGCCCACACAAAGATCGTATGACACAAAACTTGGGTTTTGTTTTGGTGTGTCTTTATTTCTGAAGGTCAACACAACGTAAACTTTGTAACCCGGGAGCTGGGACCCCAATATGGGAGATTGCCCCCTGGCAAGAATCAACTCCCCTTTTTGTTCTCTCTCTCCTTCCTCGTGACGCAGGAGGGAATTACAACACAATCTCTTGCTGTGCGACGACTGTGGGAAGGAAACCGCTGCTTCACAACTTCCCTGCCCCGAAGCCAACAAAGGAAGGAGTTTTGCCAAGAAGGCAAAGCAGCCGTGGATTATGGAGCAACAGTCAGGACAATGGGCCCATGACACGCACCTTATTCCCAGGGTGCGTGTGATGAGCCCATTGTCCTGACTGCTGCTCCCTAATTGCTCCGTGACGGGGAAGGACCCCCGAGTTTCCCCAGGGGATGATCTGGGGCGGAACGCCCCCTGAGGAGGGATGCGAGTGGGGCTTTGTGGGGCAGTGAAGAACAGGGTGATGGGCAAACCAACCGTAGAGACGGAGATGGAGATTTTAAGAGTCTGCACAGCACCAAGTCGGACTGACCAGGAGTGAGATCAAAAGGATGAGGCTTCCAAGGGGGTGAAGTTGGCTTCTGAGAATGGCCAGCTTTTCAAATAGGGACAGGTAGACGTTGTGTGGTCAGGAGGATCTGAGGCAAGAGGTCTGACCCAACCACCAAAAGTTTCTGCCTCAAGTCCGTCCCTTTCCAGAGGAACTGCCTTAAAGCTGGCTTCCCTTACCAGATTACTCCTAGGCTGAAGGGAGACAACAAAGGGCTTGTGTGTGTCTGTGTATTTATCTCTTGTGGGAAGCCTTTCGTCCAGCTCTCACCTCCATTTCCATTTTGGCAAGCAGTCCGATTTGCGCTGGCAAATTCGGAAGGTCCAACCAGGGTGAGGGGGAAACGACCCCGGGGTGCCACGCAGGAGGGGCAGCCTCAGAGAATCTGAATGCCCAGTTCCTCGGCAGTCTTTTGCAGCCTGTCCATCACGTTCTCCTCTGGCTCTGGAACGAGCCCGCTAGGCACAGCTGCCCGGGTCTCCGAGGGAGCATTGGCCATCACATAGTAAACCGTCTCGCTCTCTCCGTGCTCATTGGTTCTATTCACCACCCGGATGATCGGGCTGGGAGGGGCGCTCGGATCGCAGTCCGGAGACTCGCTGGCACACAACGGGACGGAGCTCTCGGTTGGAACTGGCAAATCGGCCTCCGTCGGCTCCTCTGTGGGCGAGTCCAGGATGATGCCCTGTAAGCCGCCTTCCGACCCGGCCAGCACCACGCACTGGGCTGCATCATCCAGCGACTCTCCCTGCTTCTCCCGGTCCTTCAGCAGCTGCTCGGTCAGTTCCACGCTTTCGTACCTCACCAGCTGAAGGCGCATGTACCCATCCTCGTGTTCTTTGTACCTAGGTGAGGTGGCAGAGGCTGGGATTAGCAGGGAACCATGCCAGGGTGTTGGCTAGCTCTTGGCATCCCAGCACCATTGGTTACCAAAAGCTGGTGAACACCCACACAGCTTCGAAGCTGCTATTGTGCCACTTCTTCAGAAAATATTTGAGTTGGCCAGAAATCTTAGCACAAGGAGAAAAGGATCTACGTTTTTCTCCACCTTGCCTGGCAATTATTAAAAAAAGAAACACGAAAAGGCTCAACCCTGGTGAAAGAGAAATGCCGTATTTTTCGAAGTATAAGACACACCAAGATTTTGAAGAGGTAAATTTTAAAAAGTTTTTGCACTCTGCAAGCCTCCCAAGCCCTCTGCAGGCCTTCTTTTTGGTGAAAAACGGGGCATGAAGAGAGTTTGAGAGGCCTGCAAAGTGCTGCTGGGGGGGGGGGGGGGGACAAAAACAAGAAAAAAAAGGGCCCGTTTTTGCCAAAAACAGGGCATGCATAGACTTTGGGAGACTTGTAGAGTGGTCCTGGAGGCAGGGGGCAAAAACAATTTAAAAACGGCCCATTTTTCACTTGTTTTTGCCCTCCCCAGCCCCTCGGAGTAGGCCTCCCAAACCCTCTGCATGTCCATTTTTGCAAAGGGGGTGGGTGGGTTCAGGAGGCCAAAAATGCTGTATTCGGTGTATAAGACATCCAGATTTTTACCCTCTTTTTTGGGGGGGGGGGGGAAGGTGCGTCTTATACTCCAAAAAATATGGTAATTCCAGTATCCTCATCTAATGCTTCTAGAGCAGGGGTGTCAAATTCAATTTCACTGAGGGCCACATTAGGGCTGGGGTTGACTTTGGGGGCCGGGGGTGTGTGTGGCCAACTGGGTGGGCGTGGCCAGCCTGACACCACTTCCCAAACTGCTGGCATGTTTCCTCTTTGCACTGAGTAGACTGGGCGGAAGTGATGTGGGCCGGCCCCTTGTTTTCCAGGACGGCCCCACAGGGGCAGATTCGGCCACATTGAGGGCCGGATTTGGCCCATGGGCCTTGAAGTTGACACCCCTGTTGTAGAGGATGGCAGAAAGGGTGCCAACTGTCTTCTTACACACCCTTCTTCCAATTCCTGCAGGCTACACTTCTCTCTTCTTCGCCGCAACTTGGCAGAGGTCACAAACTCTCAAACCTCCTCACTGGGAATGTGTCACAAGTCCCTCCAGCTTCCCTTTGACACAGGGATAAGGCCACCAAGAGATAATAAGATACAAACCCGACCCATATCGGAATTAGCCGGCCAATCCAAACCGCCTGCGTTTAATCGGCCGCAAACATTTCCTTTTGTTAACTCGGCTGCTGATTTGAGGACAGCACAATTTGCTTCAGGGATGTCCAGACAAACAATCTGCTTCTCCAAAAATATCCTGGCTTGTCTCGTTAATCATTTGCAAACCGGTCAGATTTTGAGCTGAACTTCCAGCTGTCCCGAGATTTAATTAATTCTTTGGAGGGATGTGATGAGGCGGCTACGAAATCCCCTCCTCTCCTTTTCCTTTTGAGGAGAGGGACTGAAGGAGGGGTGGCATCTGCTTACTTTCCCTACCGGTTCACAAATGTGAGCGCATGTGCGGCTTACATACATGCACATGACTTGAAAACGTGCCTAAATAGGAGGCGGGGCAGGAGGGCGGGGCCAGCCTGCGATTTCCACTACCAAATCGGCTGAATCCCACCTTTGGGCTGAAGTGAGAAAGTGAAACTGATCTGCAGAAGGTCTTTGGGCAAAGAGATCTTCTGCCAGCAGCTTAACAACAAGTCAGTTTCTCCCGGTATGCTGAAGTTCATCCCCTCTCAACAGGGCCCCAAAACCACCAATTATTGTGGGAAAATGGAAGGCGGATTGTATGGAGTTAGATGATATGTAGCCATAACAACGTTCTTTCTAGAAAGCCAAGGTCATCCTTTGTCTCTGCACCTCTGCACCTGGCCGGAACTGGATGGCTGGAAGCTGCCAGCATGCCAGTGGGAGATTGGACCATGGAAAGGACTTGTGGGGGCAAGATCTTGAACTTTCAACTGGGTGGAGAACACCTGGAAGCCTTCAGATTCGGGTTTTCCCAGATGTTTCCCAACATGGCTCTCTGAATAAACTGGAACTTTGAGCAATCCTTTGCCTGGGACTCTGATTTACTCTCGGATGCTATTTGGGACCCTGACAGGCGTTTCAGGCCCGCCCTTCCCTGGTGTACCTGAAACGAGGGTGACCTGACGGCCATTTGAACTGGTGCTTCTTCCTGAGGTGGACGGTCAGGTTGTTCCCACGGGTGAAACATTTGTCACAGACGTGGCACTTATACCTGGGCTCTGAATCGCCCTGAGGGGGGAGGAGGACAGAGAGAGAAAGAAATGGTTAGACGGGCATCTTCTCCACCTACACCTGAAACTCCGCAACTTGAAAGAATCCAGCTGTTCTGTTTGCAAAGCAAGCCTGTGGATTCTGTAAACAATACATTGGATTTCTAAGTATAGAAATAATAGTAGTAATAATAATAGAACACCTTTAGTATTATTAAACAGCAAAATTTGCCTAGTCCGGGTTCTTGAGCAGGTCTGTGTTAAGTAGACAAGTGCCAGATCAAGCCTAAACATCTGACTGACTGTGCAACCAACAATGAGGAGGAGGAGGAGAAAGAAGAAAGAAAAAAAGAAGGATGAAGAAAGGAAGAGTAGGAGGAAAAAAGAAAGAAGAAAAAGAAGAACGAAGAAATGAGGAGGAAAAAAGAAAGAAGAAGAGAGGAGGAGGAGGGGAAGGAAGGAAGGAAGGAAGGAAGGAAGGAAGGAAGGAAGGAAGAAAGAAAGAAAGAAAGAAAGAAAGAAAGAAAGAAAGAAAGAAAGAAAGAAAGAAAGAAAGAAAGAATAAATGAGCGTTGAAAGAACTTGGAATTCCCAGAAGCAGCAAAATTTTGGAAACTCTCTTGATATTTGTACGGAGGTGATTCAGACAAGCAAGCAGACGTCCCTTTTCCTTTGGAAACGGAACGGTTGCTGCTTCGGCTTCTAATGTGCCAGCCCAAGCTGTGTCTCAAGAGTCGTTCTGCAAAGCTTCTGAAGCTTCTGCTTTTCTCCTCCAACTCAGACACCGCTCCCCAGGCTCTGGGGCTGCCGTCCGCTTCCTTCTCACCTCGTGGATCTTTTTGTAGTGCAGTTTGATGGAGCAGAGGGATCGGGCGCTGAAGTCGCAGGCTTCGAACTCACAGCGGTAGGCTGGCTCTTTGCTATGGGTGTCCAAGTGCTTCCGTAGATCGATCAGATTCTTACAGCTGTGGACGGATCAGGCAAAGAGAGTATTTTAATCCTGGCGCAAACAGGGACAATGCTGCTGCATGCAAGGTGGCAGCAATCAGAAGTCATAAAATACAATAGAATAGAATAGCAGAGTTGGAAGGGACCTTGGAGGTCTTCTAGTCCAACCCCCTGCCTAGGCAGGAAACCCTATACCGTTTCAGACAAATAGCTATCCAACATCTTCTTAAAGACTTCCAGTGTTGGGGCATTCACAACTTCTGGAGGCAAATTGTTCCACTGATTAATTGTTCTCAGTGTCAGGAAATGTCTCCTCACTTCTAAGTACCTTCTCTCCTTGATGAGTTTCCTCCCATTGCTTCTTGTTCTACCCTCGGGTGCTTTGGAGAATAGTTTGACTCCCTCTTCTTTGCGGCAACCCCTGAGATATTGGAAGGCTGCTATCATGTCTCCCCTGGTCCTTCTTTCTCTTAAGCTAAACATCCCCAGTTCCTGCAACCGTTCTTCATATGTTTCAGCCTCCAGTCCCCTAATCATCTTTGTTGCTCTTCTCTGCACTCTTTCTAGAGTCTCCACATCTTTTCTACATCATGGCGACCAAAACTGGATGCAGTCTTCCAAGTGTGGCCTTACCAAGGCATTATAAAGTGGTATTAACACTTCACGTGATCTTGATTCTATTCCTCTGTTGATGCAGCCTACAACTGGGTTGGCTTTTTTGGCAGCTGCTGCACATGGCTGGCTCCTATTTAAATGGTTGTCCACTAGGACTCCAAGATCCCTCTTACAATTACGACTGTTGAGCCAGGTACCCCCTATATTGTACCTGTGCAGTTCATTTTTCTTGCCTAAATGTAGAACCTTACTCTTTTCACCACTGAATTTCATTTTATTAGATAGTGCCCAATGTTCAAGTTTGTCAAGATCCTTCTGTATCTTAAGCCTATCTTCTGGAGTGTTGGTGTCATCTGCAAATTTGATGAGTTCCCCATTTATTCCCTCATCCAAATCATTGATGAAGATGTTGAAGAGTACTGGGCCTAAAACAGAGCCTTGGGGTACTCCACTGCATACTTCCCTCCATGTAGATGCAGTTCCATTGAGAACTACACGTTGAGTGCGGTTGGTCAGCCAGTTACGAATCCATCTGGTGGTGATGCTGTCTAACCCACATTCTTCTACTTTATCTAGTAGTAGGTTATGGTCTACCTTAGCAAATGCCTTACTGAAGTCCAAGTATGTATGTATACTCCCTTCTTCATGTTGCCACCATTATCGTCCTGGCTATTATCAAAAGCAGGCCAGAATTGTCTCTTCCTATCACAATGACATTTTACACGACAAATCCTCGATACAATCCACTTGATATAATCAAGATCAAGTGAGTTACTAATACCCCTCTGTAAAGCCTTAGTAAGACCACACCTAGAGTACTGCCTCCAGTTTTGGTCACCACACTATAAAAAAGATGTTGAGACTCTAGAAAAAGTGCAGAGAAGAGCAACCAGGATGATTTTAGGGGACTGGAGGCTGAAACATACGATGAACGGTTGCAGGACCTGGGCCTGGCAGGTCTAGGGAAGAGAAGGACCAGGGGAGACATGACAGCAGCCTTCCAATATTTGGGGAGCTGCCACAAAAAAGAGGGGGGGGGGGTCAGCCTGTTCTCCAAGGCACCTGAAGGGCAGACAAGGAATAATGGATGGAAATGAATCGAGGAGGGATTCAACCTGGAAATAAGGAGAAATTTTCTGACCGTGAGAGCAATCAACCCATGAAACAGAAGTTGCCTTCGGAAGTTGTGGGAGCTTCATCACTGGAAGCTTTCAAGAAGAGACTGGGCTGCCCTCTGTCAGAAATAGTGCAGAGTCTCCTGCTTGGGCAGGGGGCTGGACTAGATGACCTGGGACAATTGCCCAACAGCTACCTCACCATAATGTCGCCTGCTCTGCTGAATCCTACAGGAAGTCCGCTCCGAGTTATGGCAAAGAATCAGCAGAAGGATTTGGCTTTGGAGGACGCTCTCCCTCCCGAGACCTGGCCCAGCGCCATCTCCCACCAGGCCTCTGGGCTTACCTGTGGTCACAATAGTTGCACTTGTAAGGCCGCTCCTCGCTGTGCCTGAAGCGGATGTGATTGCGGAGTGAGGAGGGCAGAGGGCAGGTCATGTCACAGAGTGGGCACTTGTAGTGGTTGACTGCTCAGGAAAACACAAACGCAAACATGTAAAAAACAGGTCATCTCTGAAGGGAAAGTTCACCAAGAGGAGAGGAAAGGAGAAGTTTGGGGTGGGGGGAAGCTTCCTCGTGGCATCTTACCGTGATTTCTCATATGATCCCTCAAGAGTCTCTCTGTAGCAAACCTTTTGGAGCAGTGAGAGCATTGGAATCGCTGTTCTGTGAAGCAGAGGCAGAAACGAAAGGACGCGTCTCATTTGGAGAGAGTCTCTTTTTTTTCATATTCAGTTTTTTAATTTTTCCATTTTCATAACATAGAATCACATGTATACTATTACATAGCCAACATCATATTGTATTATTAAATGTTTACATCAATTCACCATCAGCTCCCAAAAACAATTATTGGCTCTTCTGCTCTTCATACACCATATTTGTACCTTATCCATCACTTTCTTCTCTCCTCCCTCTCCCTACCTCCTTTCTTCCCTTTGTCATCCTTCTCTACTTCCCCTTCCTCTCTCCTTCTCCACTCTTTCCACTCCTCCTTTCTCTCATTTGGAGAGAATCTTTATCAGCAACTGCTCAGGGCAATTTCTCCTTCACAACACAGAGACAGGCTTCATCGTGGCTTTAACTAGGAAATAGCATCCTAGACCAAGCCAAGTCCAAAAATCCTACAGGATTCCTGGAAGCCGAGCATTCAGACAAATTAACCATCAACAGGCACCATGAGGTAAACAGCATCCGCATGCCATTTAAAAGAGACAATTAAAAACTTCTAAAAAGGAAACAAGCAGATCTAAACACCTCCTCACCAGCAGTTAACACCCAAATGAGCAGAGATTAAGATTAATGCCAGGCACACGATCAAGCAGGAAACAACAGGCAAATCAAGGGACTACCAAGAAGAAAACAACGCTCCCACCAACACTGACAGGGCAAGCCACTTGTACATAAACAGAGAGCAAAGCCTCCTCCCTTTTAGCACCGATGATGTAACCTAGTCAGGTAATGAAATGTCTGCAAGAAAATAGCCAAACTCAGTGAGCCCCCGCAATTCGATCTCTTCCAGATGTCCACTCCCTTCCTTCCTAGGGTTTACAACTCAAACCTTAACCAGACCCAAACTCATGTTGGTTATCAAGCCTGACCTCTTGTACGGTTCCGGGCTAAATGTGATGATGGAGCTCAGGTACTCACGCTCTAGAGCCGTCTGACGGCGGATGTGATCAAAGAACTTGGTGTTGTTGGAGAACATGCCACCACAAGTGGGACATGCTACCACCTTCTCCTGGGTGTGGCTGCGCAGATGTTCCCGCAGCTTACATCGGCCTTTGAAGGTGCAGTCGCACTCTGGAACAAAGGAACAATGCTTGAGGCTTCCAAGCCGGTGCCAGCCAAAAACTTTTTGGCTTTTTGCTTTGAGCTTGGCAGGAATTTAGCTTTTGATTTTGAGGAACTTTTTAAAATGGATTTTGAGGAACTTTTTAAATGGATTTTTCATTTTTTTTTTATCTGCATGAAAAGGAGGAGGAGGCTTCTCCTCTTACAAATTGCCTAACAGTCACAAGTTTGAGTGTATTTATTTATTTGCACCGAGGTAAGTAACATTTCACCAGGGAAAACAAACAGATGATAAAGCGTGTGACTCATAGAAATAGTATTTATAGATTGTATTTTTAAAAAATGCACACCCAGTACTTTTTTAATGCAATATGCATACAGGAAGTCCTCAACTTATGGCCATTATTGGGAACAGAATTTCCTTTGCTAATGTAGGTGGTTGATCAGGTTACTGTGAGGATGGTGCAACGGCCGTTAAGTGTGAGGGCCAGTAACTTTTTTCCAGTGCTGTTGTAACTTCAAATGGACACTAAAAGAGTTAAGGACTACCTGTATCTATGGGTATTATTCTACCGTGTTTCCCCGAAAATAAGACAGGGTCTTATTTTATTTTGACTCTGAAATAAGCGCTTGGACTTATTTTCAGGGAGGTCTTATTATTTTTGAGGTGCAGGAGGCCCCTTAACCTCGGCCCGCAGATCAGCTGGCCCAGAGAGGGCCGGAAGTTCTGTCTCTGTTTCTGGCACACTCTTGCCAGCCTCAGGGTCGCTGGGCCTGCCGCTCTTTTTATGGCCGCCACTAAGAAAAGGGGAGGGGGAACTAGAGTTTGTGGGAGTGGCCTCTGCGTGGTCATTCGGCGTGGATGGCAGATGCATGAGGGGCGCATGGGGCATGTTCCCCCCTTCCCCCCCCCCAGGAAATCGCAAGGACCGGCTGTGCACGTGGGTAAATATTTTAGGGGAGAGCTTATTTTGGGGGGAGGGCTTATTTTAGCGCATGCACTCAAAAGCCCAATTGGGCTTATTATCTGGGGAGATAATTATTTTCAGGGAAACAGGGTAAGAGCACGTTTCTTGTTTAATTGTGCCTCAAGATAACAGGAAACGTTTGAGCAGTTAAAAAAGAAAAAGGAAGAACTCAACCAGCAAAAGTTCTATAATTCAAGATCAATTCTTACCTTTCCAGCCACAGAAGACCACGTGGATCTCCTTTCCAATCGCCTTGTACTCTGCGCAGAAACTGTGGTCTTCCACATGCCTATAGAACCACTCAGGGTTATCGAAAGCTCGCTGGTGGGGGGCGGGGGGGGGACAAGAAAAGGAAGGATATATTGTGAGCATTCACCCGCTTTATCAGCAAATAGAGCCATTAAAGCAGGGGGTCTCCAACCTTGGGCCATGAGCCACGGTGGCGCAGTGGTTAGGGTGCAGTACTGCAGGCGGCTTCTGCTGACTGCCGGCTGCCTGCAATTTGGCAGTTCGATCCTCACCACGCTCAAGGTTGTCTCAGACTTCCGTCCTTCCGAGGTGGGTAAAATGAGGACCCAGATTGTTGGGGGCAAGATGCTAGGGCTGTAAAGCACTGTGAAGCAGTATATAAGTCTAAGGGCTACTGTTATTGGCAACTTTAAGACTTAAAGTTGCCAAGGTTGGAGGCCCCTGCATTAAAGGATGTTATTCCCTTAAATCAATATTGCACTTTCTAAAAGCTTAATAAATTCCATCCAGGAGTCATTCAGTAGCTCTGCATACACATGGAAGTTTAAACACATCCCACTCCACCTTGGGGGAGACTTAATCTTTAAAAGCTGGCTAACAATAATCTGTGTCCTCCTTAACATGGCTCCATTCACTACATTTCTTGTGAGGGGGCGGTGCTCATCTCCGTTTCAAAGCCGAAGAGCCAGCACTGCCCGAAGACGTCTCCATGGCCATGTGACCAGCATGACTAAATGCCAAAGGCACACAGAATGTTGTTACCTTCCCACCAAAGGTGGTTCCTATTTTTCTACTTGCATTTTTACATGTTTTCAAACTGCTAGGTTGGCAGAAGCTGGGACAAGTCACGGGAGCTCACTCCGTTACACGGCGCTAGGGATTCCAAGCGCCGAATTGCTGACCTTTATGATCAACAAACTCAATGTGTTAGCTATTGAGCCACCATGACCCTACAAGATATCGTTATATATCTTATTTATAACTTACGTTATATATATAAAATGCATCCCTAGAGATATAGTTATTTATTAAATACAAAAAATATTCCAAGTATCTTCCACGGGCATACTATTTTATACGTATTTCAGAATGATGCTTCTGATAATTCAAATTTAAACTGGGTGTGGAGAGTTCCAGAAACATTCCTGCATTGTTTTCAGGATAATTGGAGGGAGAAGTGGACATGTTTGCACAATCTCTTCAATAATTTATACAATTTGTTTTGGTCTGATAAAGCAATGTTCTTAGGTCCATCCCACAGTCATCACAGCACGCCAAGAATCTGTCTCAACCTCAGAAGCTGGTTGTGCATGCTAGCAGTGTGCAGTGGACACACTCAACACAATACATCTAACAGAACTGCCACCTTGAGCTTTGGCTTCAATCTCACTTTGCTAGATGCCAGCCTGTCATAAACTATTTGGGGTGGGGGGGTGGGGGGTGGAATTGCTGAAATCACAGGGAAGTGCCAGACCTGGAAGCTACCTTTTACCTTTAAGACTTCAGGCTTGCCACAGTTTCTATTGTGGGGAAATGGGAGGGGGGGTTATACAGAGGGGGGGTGATATATAGTCAAAATAACATTCTTTCTCAGAAAGTCAAGGTCATCTTGACCTGCAGCTGCGATGGTGTGACTGGGAGGCATCTCCAGCTTTGGCCAGTGCCTGATTGGATCATGTGATGGACATGTGGGTGCTGGGCAGGGACTTGAACTTTCGTTTGGGTGGGGGAAAAAACATGGAAGCTTTCAGATTCAGGTTTTCCCAGATGTGCCAATATGACATCTCTAATAAGATGGAACTTTAAGGAATCTCAAGCCTCCTTTCGTTGAGGGTATTATTTGGAACCCAGACAGGAAGCGGGGAAACCAAAACTACTCGTTGTTCCATCCTGAGACATCAGCTCATCCCGGCAAGGCCAGAGGCCTGGGAGGAGAAATACCACAGCTGATCACCTAGCCTACCAGGAGCAGTGACCGTTACCAAAGCAAATCCTTTAAATGTAATTGGACAATAGACAGATAACAAGGGGGAGGAATGGCGAAAGGGAAAGTTAACAGGGAAACCTTCCCACGCAAACATTAGTTCTGGCTTTGCTGTACTGTAACCACTTGGTCTTTAGTAAAAGTATACCTTTCACACCAAGGGAATCGAGAGTCTTTCTTTCCTAAGGACCCAATTCGGGGCAGGTGTGGCAACCTCGCGGGAAAAGCCCAGCCATCTTCCCATCCCATCTCTCACCTCACAGTATTCCCAAAGGCAGAGGAAGTTCTCTTGGATCTCGGGGATAATGTTCCGGCTCTGAAAATCCAGCTGGCAGGCACTCAGGTCGGACTGGCTCCGTAAGGCATGGAGTCCCCACTGTTTCAGCTTGGTGTGGTAACAGTGGAAGTAAACATGGCGGACGAGCTCTGCAGGGCTCTCGGGAGAACAGAAGCCGCACTCCTGCCAGAGGCAAGCGTATTCTTCTGGGGAGGGAAAACAGGAAGTTCACAGAGCAAGCACGAGGCTTACCTGCGAGAGACGGAGTTAACATTACAAATTCCCACTTAGTAATTGCTCTTGCTCACCCTCCCCTTTCTGGATGAGATGTATAAAACAGAAACTCTTCTGATTTAATACTAAAAGGTAAAGGTTCCCCTCGCACATCTGTGCTAGTCATTCCAGACTCTAGGGGGCTGTGCTTATCTCCATTTCAAAGCTGAAGAGCCAGCGCTGTCCGAAGAGGTCTCCGTGGTCATGTGGTCGGCATGACTAAACGCCGAAGGCGCACGGAATGCTGTCACCCAGATTTGACACTAGAGCTTTTAATTAAAAAAGATGCCAGGAAAAGTAACTTGCTCAGACTTTTCTCAACTAACCCCCTCTTTCTTTAGCTGATTCATGCTCTCACTAACTTTTCAAACCCAGTTTAGCTTGATCCTGCCTTCTCCAGGTGTCCCTTGCCAACAGCAATTCTCACCCTTGTCCTGCTTCAATTTTACACTGACATACATTAACTATGGGAGTGAAGGGGCTGCAACGTCTCCCTTGCAATTCCAGCGGGAGCTTTGAGCAAACCCCGATGGCTTACAGGACTATCTGCAATAAGGCAGACAAATAGGCTGCCTGCCTGGCACTGAACCAGAAAGGTAATTTAGAGGAATATGGGTTTCCTAATGAAATCAATCCACTCTTTTGAGGAGGAGGAGGAAGGGAATGCAGAGAGGCATTATGCCAATTGTCAAAGAGGAGCGCCACACAGCTCATCTTAAAAGCAAATAAGAGTCTCAGCGATGTCCAAGGAAGTGAAAAAAGTCAGGGCCATAGCCCCAATCAGGCGATCAAAACTCCAAGCCTTTTTACCTGCATCACAACTTGACATCCTGGGAGAGAAATGGGATTATTCTCATAAAAGAAAAGAACCTGAGTGACTCCATATTTACACTTTCCATAACCCGAGCAGCACATCTGTAATGCATGAAGATATGACGTAAAGGGTTCGTTTTGGGGGAAACAAACAAGGCTAAAAAGTTGATTGGGAAATTTCAAGCCAGGTCAGCGTGACAGTACTAGAAGCAGCCTGTGTCAGTATCAGGAAGCTGCCATGATGAGATTGATTGTCTTGTTATGGGGAAAATGAGGATAGGGTCATTCCAAAGGGGATTTCTGGTCCAAGAATTTGCGGTATAACAATGCTATGTAAGGGGGGTGGGCTGTGATACCAAATGTATTCAAACCATGTCTTTGGATCTATCCGACATTCTTTCTTTCATGATTGAGAATCCTTTTGCAAAAGACAATATATAAATATATTTTAAATAAATATGCTTTTTATTGTTCATGGTCTCCTCGTTTCTATATGAGAGTTCTTTTTTTCTCGCATCCTACAAACTCCCCCCCCCCCAAAAAACCTAGAAGACTTTGCTGCATGGAGAACGAAACCTGCCCTGCGTGCCCCTTACCAAGAGAATCCATCTCATGCTCCTCCTCCTTGCCCTGGAGATGCTGCTGCAGGTGCTGCGAAACATGTTCGCAAAACTCTTCCATCTTCGAGGCAACAAAGCTGCAGAGTTCCCATTCACACTGCAGGACCAAAGTCTCTTTCTCCCCTGTCTTCCCAGGAGGCATGGCCACAACCCTGCAGGGCAATCGGAGAAGGGGTGGGTGGGGTCGGTTGTTTCTCTCTCACATCCCAAAGGAGGTCTTCCGTCGCCTTCCCTTCAGCCTTGGAAAGGGGTTGATGGGAAGAGCTGGAATTCTGTCCAACCCCGACTCCACCTATCCTGTGAATTTTTACGGTCTTTAGAAAAGCATCCTCATCCAATTCAGCAATTCCAAGGATTTGCCGTGAGGAAGAGCTTCAGAGCAAGCCGCCTGCGGTGAATTTCCAGCAAAGTCACAATAAACTTCCTGCGTTCGAAAGGACAGGGCAGGCAGGTAAAGAAAAAAAAAGTATACATAAATGCATATACCATTATTATAATATACTGCATCTTATGCTATATGGTGCTACATATGGTTATACATTCTATAGACATACTGCGTATAGTATAGACAATATTTACACACATAATGCTAGGGATGGAGATTATAGATGGATGGATGGACGAACGGACAGACACACAGACATAGGTAGGTAGATATAGATAGACATAGATAGATAGATAGATAGATAGATGAAAGATAGACAGACAGACAGACGTAGGTAGGTAGGTAGGTGGTGGATGGATGGGTGGGTGGGTGGGAGGTAGGTAGGTAGGTAGATAAAGGTAGATAGGTAGGTGTAAAAGATTGGACATAACAGTAGGTAGGTAGATAGATAGATAAAGACATAGAGACATAGAGAAAGAGGGAGATAAAAGAAGGGAGAATATGTACATTTCTTTTCACCATTTTAGTAGTTTTTGTAGACTGCCCAAAGACCTCTGGAGCAGGCAGCCATACCAAATCAAATACAAATTAAATTATAAAGTACATATTACTATAAACACGCAAATATACATGCTATATATATAAAACATCACAATGGACTACATTTTACACTATCTACGTATGCAAAGTTGTCAATATTAGATAAAACAATATACAATGATAATCTCCCTTCGCCTTTCTACCCATTGCTGGTGTCCTTTTTTTTGTGCCCCTCCTGAGAAAAGCAAAGAACCTTCCCCGACCTGGAGTCCTCCAGAATTTAGTTGGACTTGGGCTCCACTATTTCCCCACGAGCTCGGCCAAAGTCGGGGCTACGCGTAGCTTGAAAGCCTGCCTGGCCAGAGAGGCCTCCCCGGCCATCGTCTGAGTCGCCCCTCCCCGGCGCCTCGCCCTTTCGTACGACATCCACACACCCACCAGGCGGGACCGAAGAAAGTTCCCCGCTCGAGACCTCCCTAGCCGAAAAAACGGAGTCTGGAGGAACAAAAACGCCCTCCGGTTCGGGGAGCCAAGGCCCCAGGGTACCCACTAGGCCGCGTTTCCATAGTTACCGAGTGTTTCCCGGCCGGCCGCCCGACGTCCGACGCGACGACTCTTCCCCCCATCCCCACCACCTGCGCCGCCCGGATGAATTTCGCCAGCCAATGAAGGCGCCGGAGGCGTCCAAAGCAGCCAATGGCGTTGCCAGGGGAGGGCGGGGCCTAGCCGGCCTGTCAAAAGAGCATCGCGGTGTTAGGTCCGACAGAGAAACGAAGGTTCTTGAGGAATGGTTCCGGGTTTGAATGGTATTCATGGTTCACCCAAACTTGCCCCGTGGAAACCAAAGATCAAGAGATAATAAAAAGATGGAGAAAAGTGTTTTGTCGTCCAGAATTGTTGTAGACTTTGGTGCAAGCTACAAGGCTCTTTCCAATTCTTCCCTTGCCCCATACCGTTCCTACAAAGGGTAGAGGGTGGGTGGAATCAAGCCAATGCAGAAATTGCATTTCAAAACAATACTTTTATTAGGCATATTAGAAGAGCACCCTTCCAAACAACACCCTTGGAGAATGTTAAAGCAATCAGTACCATGGTTTTTAATACTTGGATAGAAGACAAAGTTGCATTGGCTACAGTTTTTTAATTAATATAATCTGTACTATTCAAATTATATGCTGCCCATTTTGTCTAGGAGGGGCGAAAGAGACTTGAGCCAGGGGATTTCAGATCCTTCTGAAATCAAATAGAATAGAATGACAGAGTTGGAAGGGACCTTGGAGGTCTTCTAATCCAACCCCCTGCTTAGACAGGAAACTTTGCATTGTGCTGCGTTGTTGCGATGCGAAATGTTGCATTGTGTTGCACTGAAAAATTGCACAACATGTAATAAAATTGTGGCCTTTTGCAATGCAGGTTGCGTTCCTAGCTATCCTTGATTGTTCTGTCAGAAAAAGTGAATGAATGACACCCAGATTTGCATAAATAACCCAATCTTTGTATCATCTCATAAAACATCCCAACTCCTGCAAACTGCATTTCTCCATTAGAGCATGGAAATAACAATAGCACTTAGACTATTCACTGATTCACAGCCCTCTCTAAGTGGATTTACAGAGTCAGCCTCCTGCCTCCAACAATCTGGGTCCTCGTTTTACCAACCTCAGAAGGATGGAAGGCTGAGTCAACCTTGAGCTGGTCAGAATTGAATTTATGGCAGTGAACAGTGAGTTAGCTTGCAATTACTGTGTTCTAACCACTGCACCACCACAGCTGATATCAATTAGTCTATTCTAAAGATGACCAAAGTGAGAACCAACCAATATTTTTCCTAACAATTGATAGTGATATGAAATATCCAAACAAAATAAAACATTTTCCAAAATCTTTAATGTGTATTTGATTTCCAAAATTATGCTAAAATGGAAAGGTGCATCCAATATCAGTTCTTGAATGCTGACAAAATTCTATTTTAAGTTTGTCTTTACTGTAACCTATTTGTATTTTTAATTCCTTCTAGGAGGAATTTCAATCTTTTTTTAGAAAAAAGAAATAGTTTGGGTTTGTAAAGTCTGCATATTATGTTAATGGGTTGAAGTGTATTTGTTTGAAAATATTACTTTGTATCAGAGTAACTTTTAAGGTTGCTATACATTCTCCAGAGAATCTTATGCAATGGAATGCACAGAAGTATCATTAATAAATGCAATATATGGTTGAGGATTCTTTTTCCTTTTGTTTATAGTTTATTAAGAGTTGTCATGATTATAAAATAGATTGAAATAAACTTAAGGAACAGCTTTCTAACTAGAAGACAATGGAAAATGGGGGGGGGGGGGACTTTCTTTGGTTCATATCCAGAGGAGTTTGGATTACATTAGAAGCTATTCTGACCAAGATAAAGAACATTTCTTTAGCTATAAAGCAGTTTTTTGACAATTGCAAATACTCAATATCCATTCTAATAATTAAAAATAGCAAGTAATTGTAGGACTCCACACAATCTTAAACATTCTTGATTTAACATTTTCCTGTAGCAAGAGTGTATTCGTGAAAATGAACATTTATCTATCCATCCTTCCGTCCAACTATCCATCCATCCATCCATCCATCCATCCATCCATCAATCCTCTCTTGTCTTCTCGCTCCTAAAATTATGCATTTTGGCTCAGTGAAAGCGCCTTTTCACCCTGCTCCTCGCTGCCTATGCAAATTGCATCTAAACAGACATCAAAGGATTTGCATTTATACAAATCCTACAGAACTCATTTCTGAGATGCCTTCTAAAATTGTGGAAAAAGCCATTTCTGTTGAGCTCAAAGGGAGCGTGAGTGAGAAACGGAGTCTTCTGCGGCAGCATCCAAGCTCATGACAGCTGATTTTCTCAAATATTCTGCTAAATTTACACAGAGAGAAATAATCCCTCTTGAGCATGGAGACTGGTAAGTATTGACTTGATCCACTTGACGTGTGTATTAATTTGCTTAGCGACAGTGGCATAGAAATTCTTCCCCCAATTGTGATTTTTAAGTCAAGAACTGCCTGTATCTTGCCTCCCTCAAAAGTATGCATCAGAAATAGAACCTCCGGGTCAGGAAACTTACTATCCTTGTCAAACTAAAAGCTAATTCCACAGAACCCAAAATATAGAAAATTTTTGATTTCAAATCCTGCCAATTAAAACGTTTCAGGCAATTTGTAGCGGTGAAGTTTTCTAAAATATTGTAATTATTGTGTTTGAATGAGTGCATCTTAGCTGACTAAAGGGAGAGATGGGGGAAAAGAACCCATTTCCTTCAAGACTGAAGAAAAGACAGAGGCTTCCAACTAGTTTTATTTAAACAAAAACAGGTTTCATCCTAGGACAGAACCTTAAACTAGCTTCGCTCTCTGACTTAAGCTCCAGACAAACCAGGAATCTGATTGCTTGGATTTTTTTTTATTCTCTGTATTGACTGGGTCCATCGTTATTTCTGATCACAATTGATTCCTGCAAACATTTTGTTTAAGGAGGGGGATTCCGGCTGCCATTTTAGATCACTTGTAGCCACAATCGGGATAGAAGAGATCTAAAGATTCGATGGCAAATCCTTCCATTGTAGTCCATCTTGAAAAGGCTTTCTATGGATTACCACTCCCAACTGGCAGAACTAATCTGTCCCTATTTTCCAAGCAGAACAAAACGCTAAATAAATGCCATATGCTAAATAAATAAATAGAGAGAGAACAAAAGCACAAAACATTCATGTACGAAAAGATTTATGTTTGGAACGGGAAGTCAATACGCACAAAAGATCAAAGAGTTTCCCCCATAGGACACTTTCTTTGAGTTTGGAAGATGATCTGGGTTTGTGGTTGCATTGTTTCCTAAAAGATTAAATGGATCCTCAAATAACATCTGGCTGAAAGTTCCCCTCAGGCTGTTTCTCACTTCCCCAGGGTAGATTCTTTCTGTGAGCGTGGGGGTGTCTTCAGAAGTCAAGGTTTCAGCTCTGCTTTGCTTTGCTTTGCATTCTGCATGGTTCCAAAAACTCTCACCTCGCACTCAGGAGGCTGTAAGTTCGAATCTAGGTAGAGACAGATATTTCTCTCTCTGGGCACAATGAGAATATATATATGCTGAACAAAGCTCCGCATTGGTGACAGGAAGGGCATCTGGCCATTAAAACACTCTGCTAACCCCATTCAGTTGCCCAGACTCCACCCCACAAAGGATTATGGGGGTCTTTAAAGGAAGATGATGATTGTGCATAGTTCCAAAGGCAGAATAAAAGAATCTGCTTCATTATTTCAAGTTGAATGAGATTAGAATGGACCAACCACTGTAGCAGCAAAATATACCGAAAAGCATCTGGTGAAAGCCATAGCTGCCAACGATTCAGGAAGAGCTTCTGTGAGTGGGGGGGAAAAAACATTTCCCTCTTGGAATGTTATTTGGAAAAATACGAATAGCCCTCAACTTACAACCCTTCATTTAGTGACTGTTCAAAGTTACAACAGCACTGAAAAATGGGGTTTCTAATCAGTTCTCGCATTTAGAACCATCGCAGTTGTGGTCACATGATCAAAATTTGGGCGTTTGGCCATCGGCAAGTATTTGCGATGGTTGCAGGGTCCCAGGCAGTGGTGAAATTTAAAATTTTTTACTACTGGTTCTGTAAGCGTGGCTTGGTGGGCATGGCAGGGGAAGGATACTGCAAAATCCCCATTCCCTCCTCACCCTGGGGCCAGCCAGAGGTCGTATTTGCCGGTTGTCCAAACTACTCAAATTTCCGCTACCGGTTCTCCAGAACCTGTCAGAACCTGCTGGATTTCCCCTTGGTCCCAAGGTCCTTTGATCCCTTATCTGTGAACTTCCTAGCTGACTTTCAACAAGCAAGTTAATGGGGGAAACCAGATTCTTTTTACAACTACATGAATGACTTACATTGTCCCCGGCTAGGAGGAAAAAAAAAATCCAGCCTAGTTAAATGTAATCAATATCTAAACTCTTGAAAAATCAGCAAAATGCCCTCCACCTTGGTTGAATTAGGAGATTTTGATTCACATTAAACCAAAATTGAATCCGTTAGATTTAATTTACTAAACCAAGAGCAAATCAATGATAGGATGGCTTAACCCTGGTTGAACATTGGTTCCTCCATTGCATTTATAACACCAAGATTACAAGATGGGGATTGAAAGGTTTCTGTGGCCTCTGAATGGATATAAATCAATCAATCAATCGATCAACCAATCTTGTTGGGATACGAAACACCCACCCAAGCTTGGCCTGTTGGCCCTGCACTGGATGTCAGCTTTGATTCATGAATAAAAGAACAAACCATGTAGCCCTACTCTACTTTTTATTCTCACAACTAAACTTCTTCTCTGGTAACATTGAATTTTTAACTAGGGCATACAAAACCTTTGCCAGACCAATTCTTGAATACAGCTCGTCCGCCTGGAATGTAGGACACTGTATATTATAGGACATTAATAGGATTGAGTGGGTCCAGAGATATTTCATGAGAAGAGTCCTCCATTCCTCTGCTCGCAACAGAATACCTTATGCTACCAGGCTTGAAATTTTGGCCTACGGTCTGACCTAAGCATAGTACATAAAATTGTCTGCTACAATGTCAATGACTACTTCAGCTTCAACCTCAATAATACACGGGCAAACAATCGATACAAACTCAAGGTTAACCGCTCCAAACTCGATTGCAGAAAATACGACTTCAGCAACAGAGTGGTCAACGCCTGGAATGCTCTACCTGACTCCATTGTTTACCTTCAATCTCAAACTGTCTACTGTTGACCTCACCCCATTCCTAAGAGGTCCGTAAAGGGGGCGTGCATAAGCACACGAGCGTGCCTACCGTCCCTGCCCTACGGTCCCCACTTATCTGTATCTACTTCCTTTGTTCATATTTATGTTTGTACTTATACCTGTTTCCTTGTGCACAGTGGTGTGTTAACCATTAAGCAGATTAAGCATGTCCTTAGGACACCAGACCCAAAGGGACACCATAAAGTTGAGAAAGAAAGAAAAAACCAATGAAGATTTGTACAAGAGGGGGGCACCAAGATTTGTCAGTGTTTAGGGCACCAGTAAGCCTTAATCCGCCACTGCTTGTACGTGTTTGACAAACAAACAAATAAATAGATAAACATACAAGGTTGCGTTAGCTCCTGGAGCAGAGATCCATCCTTGAATCGTGTAGATTCAAGAATGACAATTTGAAAACTTGTGGAAATCAGCTCCCAGAATTCCCCAGCCAGCGGGAGGAAGTAAAATCCACAGGTCTTCACCTTGCCGAGGTTGGAAACAATCTTTTCTTTATCCAGCATCCCTTATGTTTGTTTGTTTGTTTGGATTTATATATGAGATTCCTTCCTTTCCTGATCACTTATCTTGTCTTCTTCAGTCCCCGCAGAGTATGGCAAGCGTGTTTATCAAGGTGTGCGTGTCAAACACACAGTGAAGGACCTGCTGGCTGAGAAACGCTCAAGGCAGACAAGCAACTTACGTCGAAATGTAAGTCTCCATCTCTTACCTTCGTTCCGGTTCTGACGCAGCAACCTTTAACCATGGCTGTAAATGGAGGTTGTTTGGCAGGAAGACTCAATATCTGCCTTGTGTATTTCACATTTAATATCTAGGGCAATGTTTGAGGGGGGAAATCATGTTGCAGGGGTTCGCATGTGGGCCAATTGTGGAATGACTATAGTAGCATTTAGTAGGGGCTATGCTGGTTGATGCAGTGGCTCAGTGGCTAAGACACTTGTGATCACTTTTCACTCTGGTTGGTTGGACCTCCCCCCCCCCAGCCCCCAAATAAGGGAGCTGCTTCCTTATTTGCACAGAGAGCCTTCCGCCCAAGTTGGTTGCTCTGTCTGTGTATGAATCAATATCGTTGTTGGACAAGAGATACAATTAACGGTGAGCAAACAGCAGGTGCATGAACGCAGCCGAGATGAGGAGCAGCTCAACTTATCTCTGGAGAAGAACACTCCCTCTATTTTAGCAAAGCAAAAAAAAATCCCCTTGCAACAGGTGCGTTCAGGCCTGGATTGGAAATGATTAGGGTGTGACCCTGTTAGCAAATGCAACACTGTTGGGGCTTTTAAAATGCTGACCTTTCCAAATAACCCTTTTGGATAGCCATTTGCTATCTCTGAGTTGGATTTCCACACATACCAGGTGGCAGGATTCTGTGAGAGCTTTCTGATGATCAGTGACCAGCATGCTGGTGAAGTCCATTGATCACCAACAAAGGCGAATATATGTGTCCCAGGCAGAGGTTCCTAACCGTTCGGCCCGGTTCAGCCAAGTAGGTGGTAACCCAGCTGGCCACGCCCTTGAACTGGTTCTATTGGCAGCACCATAGGCGCCGCCATCTTGTTTTTTGCTTTTCCGCAGGCGCAGAAGCAATTTTCTCACTACTGCGCAGGCATGAGAAGCACGTCCCCGAATGAACTGCCAATAAAAGGAGCTGGAATCCACCCCTGATCCCAGGATAAGGTGTCAGGATCCAATCTGGGTCACCGGGACCAGAGGTTTTGTCTTTCGGCTTTTGGACTCCTGCTCTAGCACATCTTCAGTTAGAACTGTTCTGCTAGAGAGGAGCTCCCTGGGGATGGGCTCCAGCACGAGTCTGAAACCTCAGAAGACAAAACCTCTGGTCCCGGTGACTGACCCAGATTGGATCCTGCAAGTCCATTTGTGTTTGCCTGGGGAAATGACCAGTGAAAGAAACCACAGTGCTGCTTGCTTAGTTTTGCAAGAGTTTATGCTGATCTTCATATTCTTTATTGTTACTAAATAATAAGGATGAAATGTCTGTCCAGTTGTTGAAATCCATAAGTCTTAAAGTTGCCAAGTTTGGAAAAGACTGATTTAGAAGAATATAAGTCTAATGAAGATAAAGCAACAGATCAGGCAAGTAAACCAATTTAGGTAAAAGCTAAGCGCTCCCCTCACACATATGTGCTAGTCATTCTCGACTCTAGGGGGTGGTGCTCATCTCAGTTTCAAAGCCGAAGAGACAGTGCTGCCCAAAGATGTCTCCGTGGTCATGTGGCCCGGCATGACTAAATGGTGAAGGCGCACGGAACGCTGTTCCCTTCCCACCAAAGGTGGTTCCTCTTTTTCTACTTACATTTTTTACGTGCCTTCGAACTGCTAGATTGGCAGAAGCTGGGACAAGTAACGGGAGCTCACTCCATTACGCATTGCTAGGGATTCGAACCGCTGAACTGCTGACCTTTCTGATCAACAAGCTCAGCATTTTAGCCACTGAGCCACTGCGTCCCCTGAAAACCAATTTAGAGTCCAAGACTAAAATGAAGACCTACAGCCTAGGATCATTTCACAGATGTTCTCATGCTGTCCAACTTCGAAAAGAAAGCTTTCATGCTTGGTCCACCAGAAGAGTATCTCAACCTCAACAATGCTAAGGTGCATGGACTTCCGCTTCTAAAATCCCAGCAAGCCTGCAGAGAATGCTGGGTGTTGAAGTCCTTCATTAGTGTTTGTCACGTTCAGCAACATGTAGATCAGGGGTGTCCAAACTTGGCAACTTTAAGACTTGTGGACTTCAACTCCCAGAATTCCCTAGCCAGCGGGAATTCTGGGAGTTGAAGTCCACAAGTCTTAAAGTTACCAAGTTTGGACACCCCTGGTGTAGATAAATGGGGTTCAGCACCCAGGATTCTCAATATGCTGGCTGGGATTGAGGAAGTCCATACATCTCAACATTGCTGAGGTTGAGACTTTGGAAAAAGTGCAAAGAAGAAGAACTAAGACGATGAAGGGTCTGGAGACTGAAACATATGAAGAACAGTTGCAGGAACTGGGTATGGATACTCTACAGAAAAGAAGGATTACGGGTGACATGATAGCCGTATTCCAGTAATTGAGGTGCTGTCACAAAGAAGAGGGGGTCAAATTATTCTCCAAAGCACTGGAGGGTAGGACAAAAGAACAACTAATTAAGGAGAAACTCAACCTGGAATTAAAGAGAAATTTCCTAACAGTGAGAACAATGAACCAGTGGAACAGAAGTTGTGGGTGCTTCATCACTGGAGGCTTTTAAGAAAAGACTGAACAGCCACCTACCTGAAGTGGTACAGGTCAACCTCCTGCTTGACCAGGGGGTTGGATTGGAAGACCTACAAAGTCCCTTCCAGCTCTATTCTGATTGATTGGAGATACTCTTCTGGCAAACCAACCATAAAAGCCTTGAGCTGTTGAGACTGGCCTGATGGACAATTTGTGAGCAGGACCTTCTTCCGTTGTAGCCTGCTTAGTGTTAAGCCATTTCTTCTTATAGTGCTACCTCATCCTCCTAGCATGCTGGCTGGGGGAATTCTGGGGACTGAAGTCCACCCATCTTAAAGCTCCTGAGGAGAAACACTCTGAAAGAAACAAACCTTGTACAAATGGCTCCCAATCCATCTGTCATACTTCCACCAAAGTGGTGTTGGCGTTGGCACCTGAAGTTCTCCACCTGCTCCTCACCCTCGGATCTTTAGGCTTGCTTTCTGTTTGTAACCTCTCGCTGGTAACAGCCACGAGCTCTAATGAGTTAATTTCCATGGACTAGATGGTGTCCAGGTGGAAGATGGGTGTTGGTCACCAAAAGGTAATCTTGACACTGGCAAATTTTAATTCAAATCCAGACCTCTAAATTTGGTTGCTTCCTAGGAGAGGAAACTCCTGTTTACAGTATGCAAACTGAAGGAGGTTGCATTCTGCCTTGCCTGGCTGAAAACTAATGGTAGCATTTGCTATTCAGGGCAACTGCGTTGTATGTAATTGTTGAACTGGAAAACTAGAATAAAGGATGTCCTTGAATTTGTTCTGAAAGGAGACCAGTGACATCTTTTTATCATCCGTCCTGCAGATCTAGGCCAAAATCTAGCTTGGCTTCGCTTTTTTTTGTCTTGGAATTCCTAGAGCAGGGGTGTCCAAACTTGGGAACTTTAAGACTTGTGGACTTCAACTTCCAGAATTCCCCAGCCAGCAGAGCTGGCTGGGGAATTCTGGAAGTTGAAGTCCACAAGTCTTAAAGTTGCCAAGTTTGGACACCCCTGTCCTAGAGGATTGAACATTGGATCTGGGTCTCAACACGACAGTGAAATCTACTATAAATCTACTTTTTTAGATACACATACAAAATGTAGCATAACAGTGTTGGAAGAGAGGTCTTGGAGGTCTTCTAGTCCAGCATCCTGCTCAAGGAGGAGACACTCTACCATTTCAGACAAACGGTTGTCCAGTCTCTTTTTGAAAGCCTCCAATGATGGGGCACCCACAACTTCTGGAAGCAAGAAGGTGTTCCAATTGTTTTCACTGTCAGCAAATTTCTCCTTAATTCTAGGTTGATTCTCTCCTTTATGAGTTCCCCTCTATTGTTATCCAGTCCTCTAACCCTAATCCTAACATCCTCTCTTTGTAAACCTCACCTGCTGGGAATTTATCGTAGTGTGACGTGGTGGCTCAGTGGCTAAGATGATGAGCTTGTCAATCAGAAAGATCGGCAGTTCGGCGGTTTGAATCCCTAGTGCTGCATAACAGAGTGAGCTCCCGTGACTTGCCCCAGCTTCTGCCAACCTAGCAATTCAAAAGCAAGTAGAAAAAAATGCAAGTAGAAAAATAGGGACCACCTTTGGTGGGAAGGGAACAGCGTTTCGTGCGCCTTCGGCGTTGAGTAATGCCGTCCACATGACCACGGAGATGTCTTCGGACAGCGCTGGCTCTTTGGCTTTGAAATGGAGATGAGCAGCGCCCCCTAGAGCCGAGAATGACTAGCACACCTGTGCGATGGGAACCTTTACTTTTCCTAACAGAAGTTGATTTTTTTTTTCAGTGGCATTCTGAGCTGTGGGATTCCCAAGGCAGGTTTGGCTAGAACACATCAGTGGGTGGATCTGAGAAAGCCCCAATAAACAGGATTTCATTTCAGTTCGTTTCAGTTACCTGCATGTTGCTAATAGGATTATTCCTCAGTCAGTTTTCTTTACTTCATATGAAAAAGTAGAAAGCATTAGCAAATATCTTATGGGCTGAATCTGAAAATACTGTGAGTAACCTATTGGCATCTCCTTGGCCAAATTTCCCTCCTGCTGCCTCAGCCTCCAAAATAAAAACCAGTAGTTGCGATGGATGTGGAAACTGAGTAGGGCTCAATTGTGTTTGTGTAAGGCTGCCATCTTTGACCTCCAGAGATGCTCCTGGCCACAGCTCCGGCTTGAAGCATGAATTTGCAAACAAGAAACCTCAGGTTTGGTCTCTGCCTTGAAAGAATTCCACACTTTTGGTTTGTTTGATCCATTTGATTTTTATTTATTTTGGTTTGCCAAGCATGTATGAGGAAACAGGTATAAGTATGACTATAACATATAAACGTATATACATAAGAAATGGGTACGAATAAATGGGGACAGTCGGACAGAGATGGTAGGCACGCTGGTGTGCTTATCCACTCCCACCTTACGGACACCTTAGGAATGGGGTGAGGTCCGTGGTAGACAGTTTAAGGTTGAAGCTATGGGGGTTTGAGGATGTAACAACGGAGTTGAGTAGAGCATTCCAGGCTTTGACCACTCTGTTGCTGAAGTTGTATTTTCTGCAATCGAGTTTGGAGCGGTTTACCTTGAATTTGTCTCTAAGATGGCATCTTACAACACCTGAGTTCAGGTAGCACTCTCAGCTCCAATGCCCTTTGTTCAAGAGGGGCTTAAGGTGTCACGTGGCTCCAGCTATCCACTCTTTGTGGCTTAGCTGCTGGCCACACTCAGCCCAAATTCCCTTTCAAGATGTTGTGGTGTTTTTTTTTTTTTTTTTTCAGGAAAGTGTTCTGAGCTCTCAACCATCTTTTGTTACACTGCCTGGTAAGTATTTTACTTTTATAACTGCATCTCTAGCCCAATTCCTTTTATTTTAAAAAAAAAATAATCTTCCGTTCACATGGAACTCCTGATCCAACACACGTTAAGGAAGAAATTCCCTCTTCCTTTTCACACACAAAAGCTGAAATCATGCTTCCCTGCAGTTCCTCTTACGGAAAACACACATCTATCATTCAAACCCCATGGCAAACCATTATTGCTCCAAGAATATTCTACGTATCACATGCATAAATTAATTGACTAGATCAGCAGTCACCAACTGGTGGTCCGTGGAGCACTGGTGGTCTGCGAGAAAATGTTGCTGGTCTGCAGAAAAATTATTTGCATTTTTTTATATTGCACTAAATGGGGGGTCCTCAAACTACGCCCCCTGGGAAGGATACGTGCAATGAATGCTTTGTTGCTGCAGTCTCCTCCTTTGGGGTCTTTTTTGCAGGTTGGAGGGGGGGGGCAGAAATTCCAACTTGGGGTCTGCTTCCTGGTGGGGGCTTTGGGCAAAGGCTGCAGGGAAGTGCCACTGGTGGTGAAGAGCCAGAGGGCCTCGTTCCAGTGGGACTGCATCATGGCCTGGAACTGGCTGACCATCTCAGCCCACTGAGCCTCCAGGCGCCAACACCTGGCCTTGCCCTCCTGCAGGTCTTTCCTCTGCTTGGAATGCCTATGCTCCTAGTCCTCAGCAAGGAGTTGATCAGATCCAATTTCAACTGAGCTGTTTTGCCAACTCTTTCTTCTGGTGGCTTCTTATAGCACTCTAATAGTTTCTTTATATTCCTGTGTCCCCTTCCCACTTCCACCACACCCTGATCATCCCTTTCTCCGTGGCCCAAAGGTTCTCCCACAACATCCGGTTATTATGGCGTCCGAAGATCCTTGGCGACAGATATGGACTTACACAACAGCAAAGATATTTCCAGTGAAGTCTACAGTTCCTCCTTGCTTCCCAAGTCATTGGCCTATGAATGCCCAGCAAGTCAGGGGTATTCTTTGTCTCTGGATGCCCACTTAATCGATCAGTATGTGGACCAACGGGCTGCATCCATCCCCTCTGGAGCCTCTGCCGTCCTTGGCAACTCAACATCATGCTTTCCAAGCGATTCAGCTCATTATTTCAGTGTAAGTAGAGAACAACCAGGGTTAAATAGAGAAGGACCTTGGTTAATTTTTCTTTTTTGAGTACACGGTGTAGTTTGCTCTGACCTAGGCTTCCCCCAAAAAGCACGAAGCAGAGTCCTGGTTCCGACGAAACCCCTTTTATTAAACGAATGTGAATTCCCCTCATTCACCTTCATTAAAGGCCTGGCAAACAGTCTTTCAAAGGAACATTTATGACCACAGACCTTATCTATCTTGGAAAGCTGCCATGTCCATATTTTCCAAACGCAGAGCTGTGCAAGGAAAGACTGGGCAGAGAGTCCCTGAGATTCACAGACAGATTTTCACACTCCTGAAATGAATCTAACGACCAAATGAACTAATTGTTTCCTGCAAAAGCCCACTCCCCTTTCATTCCTCTTTTATGTCCGATGGGAGGGGCCAATCACCTTCCATCTGTGGCTTTACTCCCAAGTCGACCCTGATTTCCGAGCTGTTCTTTTCTTCTGGCAGCTCTGCGCATGCGCACACTGGGAACAGGCCCCTCTGCCTCACTGCTGTCTATCGTTGGCAGAAGAAAATAATGGCTTGACATTTGCTCTTCATCACAGATTCTTCTACTGCCGTTATTGTCCAGTTCAAGTTGTTTCATCTCTTAACCGAGATGACGGTTAATCAAGATGGCCCAATTTTACACACCTTTTACACACCTTTTACACACCAGGGGGAAGGACCACTTTAGCACCCAGTCCCAAGGCTAACTCAAGGCTTGTCTCGCTTATAGGCTAGAGATGAGAGTCCACTGTGTTGTGGGATACTCATCAGAAAGCAGTGGGGGGGGGGGGGAGGAGATGCTTTTAGGGCACATCAGAGGTGGTATTCAGCAGAGAGGGCAAAACAATTCAAAACAGTCCCGGAGAAAAGGAATCATCCTTCCATCAGCAGGAAAAAAAAGCCACCTTGATGTGCTCCTTTGTGTGGGGAAGCCACAGGGGTAGATTTTTGCTGTTGTTACTGCCGGTTCGGTGCGCCCACGATTTGCGCATCCTCTGCGTGCATGCACAGTTGCCTGTAAATAGGACTGCGCATGGACAGAACATTAAAAATGCAAAAAAACCGATGCCACGTCAACCAGGGAATCAGTTGGGGGTGGGTGGGGTGGCGAGCCTGCCATCCCTACCGGTTCAGTGACCCGCTGCAAACCGGTGGCAACCTACCTCTGGCAAGTTGAGGGTATCTAGGAGAGCTTGCCTCCTCTCTGTGGCCTCAACTGATAATTCTGCAGGGAAGGTGATTGTCCTTTAACATTTTGTGATCATTAAATGCACCCCTTTTTCCCCTCCAGCAGAGAGACTCCTGGGAACAATCTGTGCCGGACAACCTTGGTCAGCTGGAACCATGTACAGAACCTCTCCAAGTAGCTCCAGTCTCCAGCTGCCTTTCAGCTCACGAGCCGGGGACAGCTTCCCACTGCAGAAACCCCAACTGGAATTTACCCCCCTCTGGAATCCAGTCTTATTCCTTCCACCCTCTCGAAGATGTCCACTACCCAGCTGTTTTCTCTGCCTCGTCAAGCTCGCCCTTCTCCTCTTTGATGGCTGCTGCGGCCAATGACCTCCCTGGGCTCAAGATGCTTCCGGGGTCCTCTGAGGAGCCTTCAGATGCAGCCGCTCTCCAGGAGAGCAGTTCTTTCTGGCCCAAGGAAGACCCAAGTCCTCTCTGGGGGTCTTATGAGGAACGAAGGACTTACTGAGCAGAAGGGAGAGCCAGCCGAGACTTTGTGTGTTGTTTAAGGCACTGCCACAGATGCTGAAGTTGGAAGGTGGTTGAGCACTGCACTCAGTGGGATTCAATTTTTTTTACCACCAGTTCTGTGGGTGTGGCTTGGTGGGCGTGGCAAGGGAAGGATACTGCAAAATCCCATCTCAGGGTTCCAAATAGCATCCGAAAGTAAATCAGAGTCCAAGGCAAAGTATTCCTCAAAGTTCCAATTTATTAAGAGAGCCATATTGGCACATTGTCATAACTCTGAGCCAGTTGCCAAGCGTCTGAATTTTGATCCAATGACTATGGAGATGCTGCAACAGTCATAAGTGTGGAAAAATGTCAAATCATTTTGTTCAGTGCCGTTGTAACTTCGAACACTAAATGTTGTTTAAATTGTTGTAATTCGAGGATTAAAGTAAAGGTAAAGGTTCCCCTCGCACACATGTGCTAGTTGTTCCTGACTCTAGGGGGCGGTGCTCATCTCTGTTTCAAAGCTGAAGAGCCAGTGCTATCCGAAGACGTCTCCGTGGTCATGTGGCCGGCATGACTCAATGCCGAAGGTGCTTAGAACACTGTTACTTTCCCACCAAAGGTGGTCCCTATTTTTCTACTTGCATTTTTACATGCTTTTGAACTACTAGATTGGCAGAAGCTGGGACAAGTCACGGGAGCTCCCTCCGTTACGCGGTGCTAGGGATTCGAACCAACCTTTCTGATTAACAAGCAACAAGCTTAGCCACTTAGCCACTGCGTCCCTAAGTTGAGGATCACCTCTGCACTATAAAACTCCCTATAAAGAGTCCCATTGCTATCTTTTCATGGATGTGTGGGCAGCCTGTAGCACCCATTTTCCAAAACTGGGGCATGAAGGACATCTTTGAAACACAATCAGAAGAGAAACAGGTACTGACAGAAAGTGTGGTGTGGCCACAAGATGGAGCTGCGCATACAGCATCCCACATGCAATTTGACTTCAGCAATGCCATCACCCTCCTTCTCGAACCGACCCCTGGCAAAACACCAACCGTTTCCTCTTTGCACTCCTTGAATCTCAGCCAGGGGTGAAATTCAGCTGGTTCTGACAGGTTCTGGAGAACCAGTAGCAGACAATTTGAGTAGTTCGGAGAACCAGCAAATATCATCTCTGCATGGCCCCAAAGTGGGGAGGGAATGGGATTTTGCAGTATCTTTCCCCTGCCATGGCATAAGGTCTCCTGCTTGAGCAAGGGGTTGGACTAGATTAGAAGGCATCTAAAGACCCTTCCAGCTGTAGGATCCTAGGATTCTATTCTCCCAAACATTTGAGGGCAGGACAAGAACTAACTGTGGAAGATCATTCAAGAGAGAAGCAACCTAGAACTAAGGAGAAAATTCCTGACAGTGAGAACAATTAATCTGTGGAACGACTTGCCTCCAGAAGTTGTGGCTGCTCCGTCACTGGAGGTTTTCAAGAAGAGATAAGACAACCATTTGTTTAGAGTCTTCTGCTGGAGCAGGGGGTTGGACTAGAAGACCTCTGAGGCCCTTTCCAATTCTATTCTGGTCAAACACCATAACAAGGGCAGCCACCTTAAGCAAGTTGTTTCTCAACCCAAACACGCCTTCTTCTTGCCACATTGTATTTTGGTTTGGGGTTGCTGCGAACTTATCTCATCAAACCATGGTTAGTGCAATGGTTGAACTTGGAATCTTATTCCCCTTGTAAGGATGCCAACCTAGGAACACAAAGGGAAGAATCTACTCTGTGCTCCAATTAAATTTCTCCCAACAGTATTGTAAAGAGAGCACTTTTCCCCTATTCCCTTTAACTAAAAGCATTATTTTTTTAAAAAAATCAAGCTAACATAAAGCTATAATCCACTTAAATGCTTTCCCCCCTTATCCTGATGCCCTATAAATATGATGGATATTAGCTCTTACAATTCCCAGCTAAATGCAAGCAAAATTTCTGGCAGTTATGGTCATTTCTGGCCATTGCTTCTGGAATCGACCATAACTTTCCTGTTACTCGCTGTTAGCTTGAAACCAACCCTTCCTTCAATCTTGAAATGATGGTTAACCACTGAATCCATCTGGGTTTGATCTAAGGACCACCACCAAAGAGAGGGGAAAATATTCCTTTGCATTCATTCATTCATTCATTCATTCATTCATTCATTCATAGGCCACCCTAATTTCCCTTCTATCTGGTTCATGCTGGCCTGGTAGCATAGAGCAGGGGTGAAATGATACCGGTTCGGGCCAGTTTGCCCAAACAGGTAGTAAAAAATAATTTAAAAAGTAAAAAAAAAAAACTTGCGACTATCACACGTCACACAGCTGATCTTCGGAACTTTATTTATTTATTTTTAAGCACTTTAAAAAACCTACAGGTTCTCCAGAAATGCGGAGGCTAGGTCAAAATGTGGGGGTAGGGGGTGCTGAGAAAGAAAGAAAGAAGGAAGGAAGGAAGGAAGGAAGGAAGGAAGAAAAGAGAAAGAGAAAGAAGGAAAAAAAGAGAAAGAGAAAGAAGGAAAGAAAGAAAAAGAAAGAACGGGAGGGAGGGAGGGAAAACAGAAAGGAAGGAAGGACTACAAACCTGCAGCTTCAAAGGATAATCCAGGGCTGGAAGGGACCTGGAGGTCATCTAGTCCAACCCTGTTCCAGCAGCACATTGTTAAAGTGGGTTTCTGTCTTTTGATCCCCCAGTTACATGACTACATAGCCCACCCAGTCACATGACCCCCACCAAGCCACGCCCCACTAAGCCACGCCCACAGAACTGGTAGCAAACACTTTAGTGTCTAGGACAGATGTTTATGGCACCTGAACATCTGCAGGGAAGCCAAGCTGAAACCAAGAAGTAGAAGTCCCTGTGCAGTTACTGTCCACAAGACTCTGGTTTCTCCACTCCCTCTCCAGATGTTCAATGCCAGCAAAGGGAATGATGTTCTGGGACGCCCTGGGATCAAAGGTGATTTTGGAACGGGCGAAAATATCTTAGGATAGTTCTTAATTTCTCAGCTAGGCTGCTCTCCAGGAGAGACGTTGCATTCTCCGCTCCAGCCAGCAGGTGGAAATCTTGGCTAAAAGATCCTGGATTCCTGGCAAGGGACTAGCTCCAGTTTAGTCACAGGGGGCTTTCTCTGCAGACATTGCCCAGTGCCCACCTTGAATGGGGGGAGGGGGGGCGGCTCTTTTATGTCCCCTTCCCGAATGGTCTGCAAAGACTCTACAATGCCTTGAACAGAGAGACCCCCAGCCAAACAAACCGGACCCCCTGTGAAGGATTTCGGGTGCTGAGAACTCCTAGGACTCCCGGTAGAATTCCCAGCACCTTCACACCAGACTGCGTTCATGGGTGGCTTTGGAAGACCTTCATGAAGTCCCCCTGAGGAGCATTTTGGGAAGGAGCTGTTTTCGCTCCTGGATGCTCCCTTGCACACTTTCGATCATCGATCATCATGCACTGCTGGAGAAAATGTCTCTGCACACCAACACAGTCCACTGCATCTAAGGTTGGGGTGCAACTGAGGAGCCAGGGCAGCTGGATCTGTGGATGGAGAAGATACCTGTCCCAGGATCACAGCAGCCCTCCAGACCAGGGACTCCAGTTGACCCGTTTCCCAGAATGAGAGAAGGAGCTGGGGCCCTTTGGTGGACGGCTGACATTTAACCATTTTGCTTGGAACACTCCCTTGTTTGATGTCTTAATATACGGAAGTGTAGAAATAGAATGTTTGGTCAGGAGCCAATAAACACGTGAAGTACACACCCTTGGTGTAGTCCAGAGATTGAAGGCTTTATTGCAACCAAGACAGAAAGAGAAGGAAGGAAGGAAGGAAGGAAGGAAGGCAGGAAGGAAGGAAGGAAGGAAGGAAGGGCAAAGCAAGCAAGGAAGGAAGGAAGGAAGGAAAGAAGGAAGGGATAGGGAGGGAGGGAGTGGAAGGAAGGAAGGTGAGACAAAGAGAGGAAGGAAGGGGGAGGGAGGGAGGGAGGAAGGAGAGGCAAAGAGGATGGAAGGGAGAGGGAGGGAGGGAGGAAGGGAGGGAGGAAGGGAGAGGGAGGGAGGAAGGAGAGACGAAGGAAGGAAGGAAGAAAGGAAGGAAGGAAGAGAGAAAGAGAAGAAGGAAGGGAGGAAGGAGAGATAAAAGAAAGAAGAAAGGGAGAAAGAGAAGAAGGGAGGGAGGGAGGGAGGGAGGAAAGAGAGACAAAGAGAGGAAGGAAGGGGGAGGGAGGGAGGGAGGGAGGAAAGAGAGACAAAGAGGAAGGAAGGAAGGCTAATGAGGTCTAAAAAGCTAATTTCTAAGCCTTGTTTCCACCAGGCAAGTGCACCAATGTTCTTACTTATGATCTCCTTTTATGATCAGATTCAAACTCTACCAGATTCTTCAGATATTGATCAAACCATGGACATCCAGAAAGAGGGAGGATGAGGAGGACATCCAAACGTAAAGCTGGAACTCCAGGCCCAAAGCTTCAACCTCCGCCCTGCCCTCTTCAGCATTCCTTCCTTTTCCCGAGGGGCTTCCTTGTCTTCTTTCTTCTCCTCAAAGTCCTGTCCCAACTTGCAAGAATGGAGAGCGACCTCAGCCAGCTGGCTTTACGATTGACACCCCACCCCCTTGCTTCACCCCCACCCCACCCCCCACCAGCTCTTCAGGCTGTTGCGACATCTCTTTGGAGGCCTTTATCAAGCCAAGTTTGGCCAGGAAAATCACCGCAGCAAAAAAAGGCATTCCAGCCATCCCAGACTTCGCCCCCAAGAAAAGTGGATTCAGGAAGGCAGGCAGGTGGAGCAGAGTTGGGTGGCCTGGGCTTGTCCGGGGCAGATTCTCTCTCGATAAGAGTCCTCCTCTGCCTGCAATCTGCTGTTTGAGCACTGCCCCCGTTTTCTGCTGCCAGCAACTGCCTGCAGGACACGCAAACACACAGCTCCACAGGCTGGAAGCCCAGGCAGCTGAGTCTTTCTTTCAGCTTGTTGTAGAGACCCTGGTCTTGCACTGAGTGGCATCCTTCTAAAACACGGTGTCCCAATCTTCACAACTTTAAGAAAAGATTGGCCTCCCTAAGTTGTGGGTGGCTCAACACTGGAGGATTTTAAGAAGAGACTGGACAACCATTTCCTTCCTTCCTACGACCCATCCACTCGCACAGAGAGGGACTTCTCCAGGTGCTGTCCACCAGACAGTGCCATAGGGCGGCGCCTAGGAGCAGAGCCTTCTCTGTGGCGGGCCCAGCCCTGTGGAATGACCTCCCCCCGGATATTAGGACCACTACTGACCTCCGCTCCTTCCGTGTAAAGCTCAAGACCCACCTATTCCAAATAGCCGGCCTGGCTCAATCATAACTTCATAACGCTCCTGATGGGTTTTTTAATTCAGTAATTTTATTTAATGGGATTTTAAATTGTGTTTTTTAATTGTATTTCACTTATGAGTCTACCTCCTCCATGCACATGTATATGTCTTTGTTCTTTATGTATGTATGTTTGTCTTTATCTGTATTTTATCTGTTTTGATTGTACGCCGCCCCGAGTCCTTCGGGAGAGGGTTGCGGCTAATCAAATAAAATTATTATTATTATTATTATTATCCTTCCTTCCTTCCTTCCTTCCTTCCTTCCTTCCTTCCTTCCTTCCTTCCTTCCTTCCTTCCTTCCTTCTCCATCACTGGAGGGTTTTGAGAAGAGATTGGACAACCATTTGCCTGAAGTGGTATAAGATTTCCTGCTTGAGCAAGGGGTTGGGCTAGAAGATCTTCAAGGCCCCTTCCATCTCTGTTGTTCTGTTAAGATACCCATGGCATCCAGTCCTAGGCATACTCATGCTGGATTTCTTTCTGAAATTTAGAGAGGATTATTTCCAACTTTGGCAACTTTTGATATTCCAGGAATTAGGATTCCCTGGTTGATTTTGGAAAAAGTCCATTCACATTCAACCATTTTTACCTCTTGGGAATGACTCAAGTTTAGAAGACACTATTTAGATTCTAAACCAGGGATCTTCAAACTTGCTACTTTAAGACCTGTGAACTTCAACGCCCAGAATTTTCCTGCGAGTCATGTGGAATTCTGGGCGTTGAAGTTCACAGGTTTTCAAGTTGCCAAGATTGGAGGCCCTGTCAAAAATGATCTCATAAGAGCTACAATAAACGTCCAGTCTCTTCCCACTCCGCATCCTCTAAATCAGATAGACTACAATTTCCATTATCCCCAGCTGGCATGATTGTTTGGGGTGATGAAACTGTAGCCCAATAGATCTGGGAAGAGGAGAAATGTTTGCATAATCTCCCAAGAGTTTCCACCTCATTTCGGAAACTGGAAACCAAAACAAAATAGCACTGAAGTTCTAAGCTGGTGAGGTCAACTTTCCCCATGTGAAAAATAGCATTTAATTCCAACAGTCTTTGTCTTTTCTGCTTCCTCTTCAAATAAAAAAAACGACCACTTCGGTTTGGAATAAAATTGTCCATCTCCCTCTGCTAGCAAAAAAAAAAAAAAAGAGGAATATTTTCTTATTTGGACATTCATCAATCCACAACATGTAGTTTTACTTTTGCAATTTAAACAGCGGATCTTTCTGTTAGAGACTTTCATGTATTTGAGACCTCCAAACATACTGCTTAGAAAGGAAAAAATAAATGCCCGCATTTTCAATCAATGCCGTTTTTTCGGCAAAGGGAAGATCAAGATAGACCACATCCTCTGAAAACAGATATTTATTAATAAGGTTGTTTTTCCCCTATGGTACATTTTTTGGTTTTTATTTATTGTTTTTACTTATTCTTGCTGGCCTTCCAGAGTTACCTTTGATGGGGTGGGCTACCCTTTTTCCCTGAAAATAAGACCTCCCCGGATAATAAGCCCAATCGGCCTTTTGAGCACATGCGCTAAAATAAGCTCTCCCCTAAAACTAAGCCCTCCCCAAAAATATTGCAACACAGCAGCAGCCATGAGGTGACCATGCTCGCCGCCTCCTGCGCCTCAAAAATAATAAGACCTCCCCCAAAATAAGGCCAAGTGCTTATTTTGGGAAGTCAAAAGAAAATAAGACCCTGTCTTATTTTCAGGGAAACATGATAATATATAAATTTGATCAATCTTTCTCATACCACTATCAGAACTCCAGGTTAAAATTTGCAGGCCTCCTTTAAACTTTCACAGCCAATTATTACAGGTCAGGAATCCATACGACAAGGCAGCCCTCATTTTAAAAATCATTTTAGATTTAACGTTCTATCTTGTTCTAGATTAGAAAGTTCTTATTTTAGAGAGGAACAGTTTTGGGCACCCCCAGCAATTTATAAATCTCTTAGGTCATCTTCTAACACCTCTCTTCCCCATTCAAGAGTTTCAAATATCTATTTGACACTCTCTGAATTTTAAGGGGTGGCCGAGTCCCTCCCTCCCCAAACTGCCCTCTCCATTGGTAAAATCCTTCCAGTTACTTTCTCACATTTCTCCAGTGTCATATAACCCTTTTCAGATTATGTAGTTTTATTTATTTTTTAAAAAAGGAGAAGGAGAACATAGCATTTCAACTTGCAAAAGATGCTCTGGGAGAATATAACCCTGGCCGGAAAAGAATCACATCATGAATTCAGCTACATCCGTCTCTTTATCTCCAATTGGGAATATTTGTCAAAGCCTTATTTTTTTTCCAACAAAACAAAAATTGAATCAGGAACAATGGCCAAATTATATTCATAGTAGATCATTAACAACGCAGGCTGGGCTTTTCGTTGACTCAGCTGTCCCTTAGAAAGGTTCCTTCTAAGGAGAGATGGGAGGAAAAAGGCATGAAAGAATCCAGATTCAAAATTTAGAATTTTTTCTCTGGAGTTCAAATCAACCTTGTGATTGCAAGGCCAGAAGAAGGGGACGGATGGAAATAGCCAACTTTTTGAAGACAGGAGACTCCCACAATGCAAATTGGAGTAGCGATTGCAAAATAAAAGTTTAAAAATCACACCTACATTACAGAAAAGAAGGGGAAAGTTAGGCAGAAACTGGGGGACACATCAAGCCCCCCAAAGCTCACAGAAGCAGGTCCCCCATTCATCCACAGTTGTTGCTTGCAGGACTCAATGTTATTTTCCTGTCCACTCCCACTTCCCTGTTCAAGGCCTTCTTTGTCCACAAATGCACCAGGCAGGCCCCCCCAATGCACCCCGATTCCTCAGGTCTCCCCAAACTTTGTCAGGGAAGCGTTATCAGATGTCGGGGGGCCACAGAAGTGCCAGGGAGGGTCTAGAATTCGGCACCTGCAAACCTATGGGTCCTCTTTGGGGGCGCCTGCCTTGTTTGGGACCAGGGAGCTAAAAAGCTGGACAGGACCCCCAACGGGGGCTCCCAGGAAGATGGGGCCGGTGGATTTTGTTCCCCCAGACCCTGTCCTAGATGGGGCAATGCTAGGTTTTCCTCCAAGAGAGTCCATTTTCTGAAGCCTTTGAATATTCAAATTGAAACTATCGCGCAATCCTTGATTGTCAAATCAATGGATTCTGGAGGTTT
This sequence comes from Natrix helvetica, assembly GCF_964273705.1. Taxonomy (NCBI): domain Eukaryota; kingdom Metazoa; phylum Chordata; class Lepidosauria; order Squamata; family Natricidae; genus Natrix; species Natrix helvetica. The sequence continues at coordinate 26,023,264 of NC_138559.1, forward strand.
TAAATACTTGGCTTGTGGGGAGAAAAATTCAAACTTATATCCGTAGGTATAAAAGATTAATATTGTTTGTCTCCCAGTCAAGAGCTGCACCAAGGCTTTGGAATTCTTTTTTAATCCCAAAATTCCTCTTTTCTTGCATGTTTTCCTTCTGCTTTAGGGAGCCCAGCTGTGTGTCCTTGATTTGGTCACCGTTTGGGAGTAGAAAGGCAATTGCTCCATTTTCTGCTCCTGAAGAATGTCAGGTAAGTCAAAATTGAATCTTGGGTGTGTGTTTTTTTTGGGGGGGTGTTCGGGTCAGAGTCCTTCTCTCCTGTACTTTTTGGGATGGCTTGCCTTTAAAGGATTTTTTAAAAAAAAAATCAAAAGAAGGGAAAAAGAAGGGAGAGAAAGGGGAAATCAGAGGGAGAGATTCCCAAATTCACAGAGCAATGAAGTAGAATGATTTTAAGGGCATGCATGTTAAACCAAATCCGGTGTAAACTCATATACATAAAATCCACAAACACACACACACCCAATGCCGCTGCACCAGGGCTGCGCTGGGAAACACAGCGGCCGTTCCCAGCTGTGAATGCTCTGGAATGTGGCTGCTCCAAAGATGGTTGTTGAAACCACTCTTTGGGGGGGGAGAGAGGAAGAAAAAAAAGAGAAGAAGAAGGAGAGAGAAAAAAAAACACTGTGAAGTTATGTGGCTAATTCGTAATCCGCCTAGTTAAAACGTGCATTCTTATTTTTTTCCAAAACCATAAGACTGAATTTCTGGCATTTCACTGGGAAAAGCGGGGTTGCATTTTTTTTTTTTTTACTGTGTGTGTGTTGTTTCCGCGCGGCAATGTGTGCACCCCCAAAACCCCAACTCAACTAAATTGCAATTTTGATCAAGAAGGGATGAGCACTTCCATCCGACGCCCCAAAATTCTGGCGTTGGAAAGAAAAGGCGCAAAAGAGAAGGAAGGAAGGCGCCCCTCCCTTTTGGGGGGGGCTACTCAAAAGAGACCCCCTCCCCACCAACCCGAGGATCCCCTCCACCCCTCCCGGGCGCGATGCTTCCGATGGCCAGCCGCGGCGCTGCCGCGCGGCGGACGCTTCTAAGGCGCAAAGTGGTTGCGCGCAGCTGGCTCGTTCTTACGACTGCCGGGACGCGATTTTGGCGGCGTCTCCTTTGTTTTCGGGGAGCCGGGAGAAGCGTGCAAAAGGGCAGGCGGTGGGGGACGTGCGAGGCGTGTTTGAGGGTGCAACTGGCGGAGGGGAAGATGGGCGGGGGGGGGGCGGCAGGAGGGCGAAAGTAGACCCTTTCCAGGAGGAAAGCGCAGCCTGAAAGTTTGCGCCGCTGACGACGGCTCCTCCAACGCCTCTCCCTCTGGTCCTGCCCGGGGAAAGCGAAGCCAGGGCCGAGGGGAGACGTCCCCTCGCGACCCTCGACCAGGACCGGCCAGTTGCGCGCCAGCCTCTCCGCGCGCAAAGGCTGCGGGGCGCTCTCCAACGGGCGTTGGTGCTGGCTTTTGACTTCCCGAAGGCGCCGGAACTTCGCCGCCTTAACCAGCCCACTCGGGAAGGCACCGTGGCGCCCTCCGGCTGCCCCACTCGGAGCGCAGCAGGAGCGGGGCCAAATCTTGCGCCCCTCCCATCCTTGGCACCATCCGGGTGCTGCTGCTGCTGCTGTTGCCAGTCCTGCGCCCGCCGCAGCCTCCGGGACGCCATTTGCACATGCAGGGCGGGGGCGGGGGGGGTCGCTCCGCTTGCAACCCAGTCCTCCGCCAGTGGCCCTTCCGGATATCCCTGGAGGGAATACAGAGCCCCCTATCCACCCAAAAAGCCCAGCCTTTCTCTCTCTCTCTCTCCAGCCTTCCTTCTTCTTCCCCTTCTCCTCCTCCTCCTCTTCCGATCCCAGATGTGGAACCGCCGGCCGGCCGCCTCCCCTCGCCCCTTTCTCTCCCTCCCGCAAGAAACGAGCGTGCAATTCACTCACAGAGACCGGGCGCTGCTACACCACCCAGAGGCCGTCAGACCCCTCCTCGCTCCAGCGTCAAATCGCAGGAGAGGGGGCTGAAAGCGCAGAGGAGGCTAAACTACACTACCCAGGGTACCTTGGGGAGGGGGAAGAAACCCAGAATCTCTTTCCAACAAGCTTATGCAACTTGTACCCCCTCCCAGTCCTGGCCACAGAACCAAGGCAGGCCCACCATAAATTGCCCACCTTGGCAGGTTTCAGGAAAGTGGGTTGAGAGCCACGGGTTATCTAAGCGCTAGGCCAATTCAAAAGCCCAATAAATGGCAAAGGATGCCAAGTTTAAGGATTTGGGCTGAATGGGTGCAGAATAAATCACACTGAAAGGGCAAATCTGGTCTTTAAAAACCCCACAACAAGTGTCAAAACTGCCTGGGATTATACATTACAATGAATGCTTTTGAAATTGTTCTTAACAGATTGTCAGTTAGAAATGAACAATAAATAAGAAAATTGCCACCCACCCCAGTTGCTGAGGGATCCAGACAAGAAACGTCTGTTTGTGTGTGTGTGTGTGTGTGTGTGTGTGTGTGTGTGGACACACATGTGTGCAAGAGACTCAACACAGCCAAGCAGGTCCAAAGTGAGGCCATGGGAGTGGGGGGAGTCTAAGAGAATGAATCTCCCCCCACTCATGGCAGTGAAAGTTGAATAAAATCATGGAGCCCATCAGTGGTTGCTATTATGAAAGAGCCCATCCTGTGTTTGGGGGAAAGGATAGGATCCCAACAGACAACACTTCTTTATATAAGGTAGTGAATGGAGCACCTAAATTATTTGGGGGAGGGGAGGCTAGGGAATAAAAGGGGGATTAAACTCTAGCACTGGTGTCCCCAAACTTGGCAACTTTAAGACTTGTGGACTTCAACTCCCAAAATTCTCCAGCCTGGCTGGAGAATTCTGGGAGTTGAAGTCCACAAGTCTTAAAGTTGCCAAGTTTGAAGACCTCTGCTCTAGCACTTCCTGGTGTAAGAAGTACCAAAGAATTTTTATTTTAAGAAAGAGATTCAGGAAAGGTGTGGGGAGTAAGAACATTTGGCTATTGATAAACAGGGAACACAGTTCACTCCCTGTTATGGAGTGCTGCCCAAAGTGCCAGCTTGATTCGAAAGCAGAGATTTAAAGAGGGCAAGTGAAATATGTGCTTGAAATGTTCCCCCCCAGGGATTTCTTTTCAAATGCGCGCTGGGGATCTCAGTAAGGACACAAGGCAGGACTGGAGACCTGTGTAAAGTAATCCTTCTGAGCTCGTCTTAATCTCCCTACAAAAGCTCATTAACAACAACAAAAATAACTTGGCAACTTTTCCCGTTTAAAGAATTCAGTTGGTCTCAGTCTAAATCCTGCTGCTGAAGCAGTCAGCCGTCTGGAGTTTCCCTGTGTTTGGAGATCCAGGTTCAAATCCACCTTCGCTTTAGACACGCCCTGGGTGAATTGGGGCTATGTTTTCTCAGCTGGCCCAAATTCTTTGGAGGGTATTATTTTGGGGATGAACTAAAGGGAGGTCCCAGGCTGTGAATTCATGCAGGAAAGACAGAATGTCAGAAGGAAGGAAGGAAGGAAGGAAGAAGGAAAGAAGGAAAGGGAAGGGAAGGGAAGGAAAGGGGAAGGGAAGGGAGGAAAGAAGGAAAAGGAAAGGAGGAAATAGGAGGGATGAAAGGAAGGAAGGAAGGAAAGGAAAGGGGGGAAGGGAAGGGAGGAAGAAAGGAGAGAAAGGAAAGGGGAAAGGAAAGGAGGGGAGAAAGGAAGGAAGGAAGGAAAGTAAATGGGAAGGAGGAAGGGAAGGAAGGAAGGAATTCCCCTGGCTGGGGAATTTTGTCAGTTGAAGGAACACATTTTAAAAGGTGACAAATTTGAAAAACACCACTTTAATACAATGAGTAAACCTTGCCAAGTGTGGTTTATATAATAAACTGTGGTTTATTAAACTGTGGATCAAAGCCAGAAGATGTCAGGGCTGTTGTCATCACTTCTTCTAACCAGAGATGGCTTTCAAGAAGCCGCAGCCGGCTGTTTGCGTGCTTTGCGTGTTGCTCTTGGGAGAATGTGTGAGTGCCGACCGCTCCGGGACTCTCAGCCTGGCCAGGAGCCTGCCGAGTGCCTTGTCTCCGCCAAAAGGCTTTTTTCCCCACGCTCTCCTTTCAGGGAAGGCGAAAATCTACCAAGGGGTCCGAGTGAAGATGACAGTGAAGGAACTTCTGCAGCAGAGAAGAGCCAAGCAGGCCACCCTGGCTGAAGCCGTAAGCATCCCCCTCTTAAACTCTTCCCACCTTTGGATATTAAGTGGGCCATTCTCAGTAGATCAGCTATGGGGTTCGGGTTGCATGGTCAGCGCTATCATCAATGGGAGCTCTGATGATGTTAGCTAGTTGGGTCGTGAAATGTCTGCAAGAAAATAACGAAGCTCAGAGAGCAACCAAGACTCCACAGCAATCCTCCTCTTCATCCTCCTCCTCCTCCTCCCTGCAAACCCCACTTCCTTCTAGCACTGATGATGATGTTACTTAGTTGGGTCATGAAATGTCTGCAAGAAAAAAACTAAGCTCAGAGAGCAACCAAGACTCCACAGCAATCCTCCTCTTCATCCTCCTCCTCCTCCTCCTCCTCCTCCTCCTCCTCCCTGCAAACCCCACTTCCTTCTAGCACTGATGATGATGTTACTTAGTTGGGTCATGAAATGTCTGCAAGAAAATAACGAAGCTCAGAGAGCACCAAGGGCCACACAGTTCTCTTCTTCTTCTTCTTCTTCTTCTTCTTCTTCTTCTTCTTCTTCTTCTTCTTCTTCTTCTTCTTCTTCTTCTTCTTCTTCTTCTTCTCCTCCTCCTCCTCCTCCTCCTCCTCCTCCTCCTCTTCCTTCTTTTTCTTCTTCCTCTTCCTCCTGTCCTCCAGGTTGGAGAAGAAGGATAGAGCTGATTTGCTAGAATTTCTTTCATAATAATAATTTCTTCTTCTTCTTCTTCTTCTTCTTCTTCTTCTTCTTCTTCTTCTTCTTCTTCTTCTTCTTCTTCTTCTTCTTCTTCTTCTTCTTCTTCCTCCTCCTCCTCCTCCTCCTCCTCCTCCTCCTCCTCCCTGCAAACCCCACTCCCTTCTAGCACTGATGATGTTACCTAGTTGGGTCATGATACATCTACAAGGAAACAATCACATTCAGAGAGCACCAAGGACTCCACAGTTCAACCCTGAGCTACAGAGATTCTCCTTTATCAATAGAATGTCTCCTACTACGCATCAAATGCATTCTTTGGTGGCTCTCAAAAAAAGGTGCCATTTTCCTTCATGCTTTCTTCAGCTTTCGGCCAGTAAAATCCAAGAGCCTCAATGCTTCAACCAAGCGCCCTCTTAGCAGACTCCAGCCCTCCTGGGCATCTCCATGTCCTTCCTTGGCTTTCTTCCAATTGCCCCACAACTTGAAGAACAAGGATATGCTTCCGACCCTCCCTTAAAAGAGGGAACAGACAGCTGGAGAGGTTCTCCTGGGTGGATCTGGCCAAGAAGAGGTTGCAGAGGTCCAATTTTTTCTCCTGCAACCTTCCCATGGATCTGTTAAACACCCAGGGCTGATCTCACAAGGAATCTGCCTGCGGTTCCTCATTGCTGCTCTCCTCGCCAAGGGGGGAAATGATCCAGCCCTTGGCCCAACTGCAGCATTTGTTCTCCTGCCAGAGAACTCCGCTTGATGCTTCTTCTCTTTGTTTGCCTTCTCATCTGGAGGGGAATTTCAAAAGGTCCTTTTGGAAACCAAAGGGCTGTTTCAATTCTTTCCGAATCCAGCCAGTGTGTGGGGGTGAACCTCCCCCTCCTCTCCTTTCCTCTGGATTGGTTATGGCGGTGGGTGGGTTGCCTTGGGAAGGTGGGGATGGAATGCACACTTGGAGGGGGGGTTCTTTGTGGCCCGTTGTGACTCAGTGCGCTGCACGGGTCCCAGCCCATTAGGTAAACTGAACCTCCGAGCACTCCTGGCTGAGTACAATGTGCAAGCTTTGCCTGCCGAATGTGGGGGGGGGGGGAATCCACCAGTGTGAAAGGCAGGGCAAACCAGGAGGAGAGAATGAACGAGGGAAAAGTCACCAGGGCATCAAAATCCTTTGGCGACCAAAGCCTTCATTGTAACAAACCAGTTTTTCCCCCTGTTCCTTGTTCCCTGGAAAAATTGGTTCCTGTTCTCCCCCACGAAAAGCACATCTGAGAGGAGTAAAGAGGTATTAGAATAGAATAAAAGAGTTGGAAGGGACCTTGGAGGTCTTCTAGTCCAACCCCTTGCTTAGGCAGGAAACCTTACACCACTTCAGACAAAGGGTTGTCCAACATCTTCTTAAAAACGTCCAGTGTTGGAGCATTCACAACTTCTGGAGGCAAGTCCTTCCACTGGTTAATTGTTCTCCTCTTTGTTGCTCTTCTCTGCACTCTTTCTAGAGTCTCCACATCTTTTTTACATCGTGGCGACCAAATGTTCTTACTCCAATGTCTCTCAGTCTTGGCAACTTTAAGATGTATGGACTTCAACTCCCAGAATTCCCAGAATAGCTGGCTGGGGAATTCTGGGAGTTGAAGTCACACCTCTTAAAGGGGCCACATTTGAAAAACTCTGCCCTAGCGCAGCTCCTGGCCAGGTCAGAAATTCTGTCTCCTCCGGTATCTTCCTCATCTGCTCACCGTCTCGAAAGGTGTTTTCTTCTGTGCGTCTCTTTTGACCTTGACTTTCAACCTTGGCAAGGACAGGAGCTGAAAGGCAAAGGCAGAACATTCTGGTGAGGTCGCACTGCAAACATGTCAAAAGAAATGTCTATAGGTGTGGAAACATTTTACTCCAGTTCTTGAAAATTGCCCCTTGCGTTTCCTGAGCAGAAGGCCCTTGCGTGTGATTCAAATATTTCTGGAGCCTTGAAACCTCGGTTGTTGCTTCTCACGTAAAAGAAGCTACTAACAAAACGAGCAAGCAAGAAATCTTGCCTGAATGTGATTCACTTATTCATAAGTGTTGTTTTCCTTTCCTTTCCCATCCTTCTTCTATCTTCCTTTCCTTTCACTTCACTTCCTTTTCTTCCCTTCCTTTTCCTTTCCTTTGTTCCCTCTTTCCTTTCTTCCCTTTTTTCTTCCTTTCCTTTCCTCCCTCCTTCCTTTGCTTTCTACTCTCTTTTCTTCCTTTCCTTCCCTCTTTCCTTCCTTCCTTCCTGTTTTCCCCAAACTGCCCTCTCAAGATGCAGATTTTTTTTAGACAGTGGAAGACCCCTTCCATTTAAAGGTTGCAGAGCCCTGGGGAAGCAAGCACCCCTAAATTATGTCTAGCCGAGGAATCACATGGAGGAAGACCCCAGATTAAATACATCCAAGGAAGGAACAACTTTCCTTCATTACCTTGTAGTAGCTCAACAATTTCTCTATCTTGGAGAGAAATCCCGGACTTACCTCTGCCATGTAAGGGGAGGTGAAGGAAGCGGGTGGGGGCAGCGAGTCCTTCTGTTTTATTATTATTGGAGAGAAACAGCCCTAGAGATTTATTTTGCTTTGTTCCTTTTTATTCTCAGGTTTTCGGAGAATGCAGCGGAAATGTCCAAACTGGTGAGGTTTTTTCGCCTCCCTGCACAGGTTGGTCCAAAACAGGGCCCCTTTCTCCTTTCCCCAGCCAGCACCCACAAATGCGTGCACAAACTTCCCCTCTTTCCCCAGCTTTCTAGACCTCTTTTCCTATCCGTTTTCTTCTTGAAATCCTGACTTACGGCTGGGCATGGGCATTTAATTGTGAAAATGGCCAATCCGGGTTGGGCAGGAGCTTGCTCAATGCAGATGAGCGTCCAGGCTGGGTGGAGAAGGTTGGTGGGAGCTCACCAGCTTAAGAGTGTGTGTGTGTGTGTGTGTGTGTGTGTGTGTGTGTGTGAGAGAGAGAGAGAGGGAGGGAGGGAGGGAGGGAGGGAGGGAGAGAGAGAGAGAGAGAGAGAGAGAGAGAGAGAGAGAGAGAGAGAGAGAGAGAGAGAGAGAGAGAGAGAGAGAGAGAGAGAGAGAGAGAGAGAGAGAGAGAGAGAGAGAGAGAGAGAGAGAGAGATTCCAGCTGAGGTTTTGGTGTGTTCTTTCTGGAGTGGCTTTAAAGACACCCGCTGCGTTCATTCCCTTTTCCTCTTCTTGCTAGACTAATTTATTTTGGGGTGGGTTTGTTTAAAACCAGCCACGCTCGCTTTTATTTTTCCCTCCTGCAGCTGCTGTTTTCTCTCTTTTCTCCAGATACTCCCAAAAGAAAATTGTCTTTTTATACCTCGTAACCGTTCTTTTACGGGCCAACAAAATGCTCCCGGCTGTAATAGGGCTTTAGATATGCAGGCATTTTCCTCCCAATTCCTAAGCTAGCAAAGGACGAAGTAACCTCTAATAATTGAAACTGGGCAGTTGAGTTAAGAAGCAGCAAATTTAGAGAGCAATTTTTGAGCTCTGTAAAGGAATTCTGCATAAGGAGGTATCGATTTTCTTAAGCAGAGAAAGGTAGAAATACGAAGGAAAAAATTAGTTTGAATAACATCCTGAAAAATCTTTTGTCAGGCATAAAGGTAGCTTGTCCTCAACTTACAACCATTTGCTTAGTGACCGGCACTGAAAAATGCGACTTATGACCATTTTTCACACTTATAACCGTTGCGGCATCCCCATAGCCACAAGATCAGAATTCAGATACTTGGCAACTGACTCATAGTTATGACAGTGGCCATGTCCCATGTGTGTGAGTGTGTGTGTGTGTGTGTGTGTGTGTGACACAATCCCCTATTGTGACCTTCTCACAAGTCAAGTCAATAGAGAACTTAACAACCGGGTTACTAACTTAACAATTCACATAACAACCGTGGCAAGAAATGGGGCCAAACTCATTTACCCAGTGTCTCACTTAGTAACAGAAATTGGAGACTCAATGGTGGTCATAAGTGGAGGACGGCCTGTATTTTTAATGCACATTTTTGCTAGGCCAATTTTTACCCCTGGATATTTGTTATTATTTGCCAGGCTAAAGTCTCTGCCAACATCTATTTCACAGCAGAGCTGAGTTTTCCTGCCTTCTTTTCTTTTCTTAGTTCCTTACCTCGATACGGCACCTGAATCTTCCTTATCCAGCTGCTTGCAACCTTGGCCGTTCCAGAATGGGACTTCCTGCGAGGAAATTCCCAATTATTTGGAGCAGCTGGTAGATTCCTGCCTTCAAGCTGAGCCACCTCTAGAGATACCCTTGGCTCTGGCACAGGACAACCTGCCCTGCTCACCTGAGAGCTTCCAGCCAGCCCTCACCTGCCTGGTACGTGAGTTTCTATATCTACAGAGTTGGAGGGGGAGGTTCCCAAATATATATCGCCCCTAGGAGAAAGGACTTGCTTAGGTGCAAGGGAAGGGCGGCAGGTGGGCAAGGGTATTGTAAGAAGTTAAAACTCACCCAGCTCCTAGAAGAATGAAATATCCTGGGAAATATTGAAAAGGCAGAATATTATGTTTCCCTGGATCAGAAATGGAGAAACATGTAGGTTCAATCTTAATAGCCCTCACCTTTGTCAATGGGCCATTAAAAGGCCTGGGCCAGTCTATTTTACATAATAAAGATCTCCCCCCCTTCAGCTTCAGGGTGATGGGATTAAGGCATGATAGGATTAGCCCTTGACCCATCTCACCACAGGGCACCTGGGAAGAAGCAATGCTCAATCAAACCTGGACTCAGAACACAGCCTGGCCCCCTGGGAGACAACCAATCAGAATACAAGCTCAAGATCAAAGGCCAGAGAGGGCATAAAACCAGGGACTTTCAGCATCTCTGCCTCTTTTTCTTCTTCACCCAACATCTGGAAGCACCTGATGATCCCCCATTTCTGTTCAGGAGCTCAAGCCATGCGATCCTGCCCACCATTAAACCATCTTTCCAAGCAGCCTCCATGTCTCCAGTGTGTTTTTCCCCACTTGGAGCTGGATCCAGAAGGACATTTCTTCCAACAGTATAAAACAGCGGGGGAGAATGCAGTTGAGAGAATCAGCAGGCAATTCCCTGGCAAATTCACCCATTTAAGGGTTTCTCTGTTTTATTTTTGCAAACCTGTCCTTTCTTCTTTGCAAACCTGAGGACAATGTACAATCTTTGGACTCAGATTGTGCTTCTTGCTAGGGGTGCCCAACTTTGGCAACTCAAAGACCAGTGGACTTCAACTCCCAGAATTCCCCAGCGACCCATGCGGGCTTGGGAATTCTAGGAGTTGAAGTCCATAAGTTGCCAAGGTTGGGCACTCCTGCTTTAGCTGATTGGCACTACTTGGTACACTCTTACTGGAGAGTAAGCCCTATTGGACCCAGCTTACTTCCCAGCAAACATCCCTCGATCATCCTGTGAATCTAGATGTATAAAACTGTGTGTGTGTGTAACCCCTCGAGCAATTTCAACCAAACTTGGTACACAGATGACTTACTCTCTGGAAACAAATACTGTGGGGGGTAGGACACCCCTAACACCGTTCGGGATGTGCGTTCTGTTAAGATACAGCCTGTTGTGCCTTAAAATGGCTTCTACTGTACAGCGCACTGGAGTTGCCATGCTTCACAGTACTCTACAAGGAGGCTCCCGCTGGTAAGGGGGAAAATCCAACATTAGAAATTACGTTTGGTCCAGACATTTTCAACAAGGCTTTGATTATTTTTGAGGACGAATGTTTGGCTTTTGGGGACACAGGGAAAACATTTGTAACTATTTTAATTGTCACCAAAATCAGGGCTTTTCCTGTCTAATGCAGGATTAGGATGAATAAATACCCCGGTAATGCTGTCTTATCTGCTAGCTCAGAATAAAATTTGCATACCGAAGACTGGATGTTTCATCTTTGTTTTATCTTGTTTTAGGGTTCTGGATCCCCAGAGGCTCCGGATCCTCCCAGCTCCTTCGATTGCAGCTATTCCCCATCCCAGATGCCTCCTTTTGCCCCGCTTGGCTACAGCTGCCCGGCTCTGGATGGCAGGAGTTGCATGTATCCGTCCTCGGAGGAACGTACCTGCCAGTCACACAACCATGTCCCACACACCGCCAGCCTACCGACGTGCTACTGCAACCCGTGTGGTTCCCAGCATTTGGAGACATTTCGAGCCCCCGAGTACTTTCCCTACGCCACCCTGGATTGCAAAGACTATGCCCCTTCGGTCTCGGTGGCGGAGGACTTCTGGAAGGATAGGAGTTGGGATCTGTGCTACAGTTAGCTTAGCAACGGCCGTCCACTCTTGTGAATGCAGGAGTTTCATAGACTCTCAGGTCCCCATTTTGGGTTGGCCAAACGCTCCAAACGACACCTTTCTCAGGTCAACCAACAACGAAAGGGCAGGATGCAAGCTTGAAGGCAGGGGTGTCCAACCTCTGCAACTTTGGAAGACTTCTGGACTCCAACTCCCAGAATTCCCCAGCCAGCCATGGGAGTTGAAGTCCACAAATCTTCAAGCTGCTAGAGGTTGACCGTCCCTCCTTTAGAGATTTCCAGAATTCGTCAAAGGGTTGAGTAGAAAAAGAGGAAATCCTTCTCAAGCATGATTTGGGCCTAAAACAACCTGTCTCCATCTGTCGACGAAATAATCCAAATTCTGCACCAAGAGACGTGGATTTCTACAATCTGTTCGAATGCCTTTGCAAACGTCCTGTTATTTTATACTAGCCGATAACACGGCGTTGCCCAGGTATTTATTTATAGGGGGGAAATGTCCAGACCAAACGTAATTTCTAATGTTGGATTTTCCTCCTTATCACAGGGAGCCCCCTTGTGAAGTACCGTGAAGCTGTTACCATGACAACTCCACTGCGTTTCACAGTAAAGCCATTTTACAGCAGTACAGTAGAATCCATTTTAAGGCACAACAGGCTGTATCTTAACAGAACACACAGCCTGAGGGGTTTTAGGGATGCCTTACGCCCACAATATTTGTTTCCAGAGAGTAAGTTTGATTGAAATTGCTCGAGGCGTTCCAGAGTTATGCTGGAACATACATACATACACACACAGCCATTTTTATATATATAGATATGTTGCGTGCTCTTTTATTCCAGCCCTGGCCTCTCAGTACCATCTTATTCGACAAGTTTGTCCATTTTAGCATTTCCCATGCCATCAACACGTCACACATCCAATGGCTAAGAATGCACTTTTAAAAAACCATTAGTAAATCAATTAAGGTGATAACTGCCACAAGATTTCAGAGTGCGAAGTAAGAACGGCTTAACATTTACCCATAGAAAGAAAATTCAACAATGGTCTATTTGCACGTTTAAAATTTGCCAGCCCTGAAAATTTCATTGCCTTCCTGTTCAAGAATTCTGTGAGATCTGGAAGCTTGCATACCTCGACCAGCAACATGCTCGATAAACTGACTTAGTCACTCTCATAAAAATGACCTAATATTCTTGCCCTCTGATCAAATATATATGTATATACGTATTTCCAGCGAACTGATAAGTATCTACATTAAATTCATCTTGGGGTTTTATTTTTTCTGTCTTGTTTCCTTAAGGAAGCAAGCAAGCTTTTAAACCATATACTAATGTTTGTTCTCCCAATTAATCAATGTGTAATGTCTTAAGATTCCATTAAATGAAGGTCAAGCAGTCAGCAGGGGTGGTTTGGGGGTGGGGGTGAAGATGTGTGTATTTTATTTGACCCGTTTTTCTATTTTTTTTCATGAGTTTTGTTTGTAACTATACAGTTTACAATGAATAAACTTCACTATTGCTATGAAAACTTTCAATAAAAATAGTTTTTTTTTTAAAAAAAGAATCCTAAAACGGCACTTTGAAATAAATAGTAATTTTTTTTTTAAAGAACTGGAAATCAAACCCGTCATAGTCGTGCTGAAGGATCAGTGCCACTGCGATTTTATGACAGTGCAAGGTGAAATTATATAAAACAATAGCTGCTTCACTTTTATCACTTGTATTCCTCCTGCTGCATGAACAGATTAACAGAGTTGGAAGGGACCTTGTAGGTCATCTAGTCCAACCCCCCACCACCGCCCAAACAGGAGACCCTACACCATTTCTGACCGATGGCAGTCCAATCTCTTCTTGAAAGTCTCAAGGGATGAAGCCCCCACAACTTCCAAAGGCAACTTCTGTTCCATGGGTTGATTCTTCTCACTGTCAAAAAATTCCTCCTTATTTCCAGGTGGAATCTCTCTTTGTTCAGTTTCCATCCGTTATTCCTTGTCTGGCCTTCAGAAAATAGCTTGGACCCCCCTCCTCCTCTCCATGGCAGCCCCTCAAATATTGGAAGACTATATTAAAAATAACTCAAACTTCTGACATGCATTTCTGTGCCAGCATCTACTCTGACATATCTTTGGAGGGGGGGCAGTGGTGAAGTTCAATTTTTTTTTGCTACCGGTTCTGTGGGCGTGGCTTGGTGGGCATGGCAGGGGAAGGATCCTGCAAAATCTCCATTCCCTCCCCACTCCTGGGGCCAGACAGAGGTGGCCTTTGCTGGTTCACTGAACTACTCAAAATTTCCACTACTGGTTCTCCCAAACTAGTCAAAATTTCCGCTACCGGTTCTTCCCAACCTGTCAAAACCTGCCAAATTTCACCCCTGGAGCGGAGGAGGGCGGGGGAATAACATATTTTATTTCTCAGTGCATTTTTCTGCAAAACAGTGACTCCTGGTGGAGATTGGACGAAGGTTGGCATTTCCTTCCAGCTCTACAATAAGAGCTTTTAAAACCTATTTCCACGTGTTGCGACCATCTCTGTTGGTGCTGCCAAGGCCCTCCTTCCTCAGCAAGCTTTGCCAGCCAGAAACCGAAGCACATGATGCAAAAGAAGCGATCACCACATGTGCAGGATGTCCTGTGTCCTGAGAAAAAATAATTTCAAGTGTCTTCTGAAGCATCGTCACTCATTTGCTTCTTTGTTCCCAGAAAGGACAGCCCAATCAAGAAAGTCACAAGTATTGCGGAACCAAAACTAATTTCACAGCAGGAAACTTGGCTTGTATGTAGGGAGAGAATAATAGAGTTGGGAGGGACCTTGGAGGTCTAATAGTCCAACCCCCTGCTCAGGCAGGAAACCTGATATCTATATCTATATATCTATATATGACTCTATCTATCTATCTATCTATCTATCTATCTATCTATCTATCTATCTATCTATCTATCTTATCTATTTATCTATTATCAGTCTGTCCGTCCTTCCATCTGTATGTCTTTCGTTCTGCCTCTATCAATCCATCCATCCATTCATCCATCATCTCTCTCTGTGTGTGTCTCTCTCTCTGTCTCTCTCTCTCTGCCTGCCTACCTAGCTCTACACAGACACAAACACACACACACACACAATCTATATAGGGTTGGTCTGTTGCTCTTCCTGCCTGCCTTTTTATATATATTATATATATATATATATATATATAAAACACACATTCATACCAATCAAGGGACTATTCAACTGTACTAATGAGGGAAAGAGGCATTAATTGCCTTTCTTTCAGAAGAATTCCCTTCTCCTTCATAAGGTTATTTGCTTCCTAAGGGAGCAGCTGGGGGGGGCAGCCCTTCTTCCTTCTCCACCTGGCGGTTCCAGGCGTTGGGCCACCTGGGACTCACCTGGAGCAATGGATGCCTCGGTCCCCAGCTGCTATCCTAAAGGCCACACCTTAAGGGACAGATAATCTTTATGAGCTTTTCCTTGGCCTGCACCCAGCAGCCCCAGTCTGACTCCTAATTCAGAGCAGGTGGGAGTCCTGGAAAGCCCCATTCCATCAAGAATGCAGTGATGTCATATTGGGGATGACATGGAGAAGGTCCTTCTTGGCCATAGAAAAGGTCGACCTTACAACTGTTACCTGGTTGTAAAACATAGGTCACCCTTCCATCCCTCCCAGCTTCAGAGGGTAACCAATGAAATCTCCCCACAATAGGGAAAATAGAAAAGAAAGTTTTAATACATAAGTATATGTTCAAGAATGAGGTATAGAGAAAAAAAATAGTTAGGACGTGATAGTGAAGAAAAGGGAATAGGAAAGGATAAGCATAAAATTATAACAGGTTTGCGGGAATACCATCCCGAAAATACACTTGATGAGAGTTGAAAAGAGATAACCACAACAACAGAAAAGGAAAGGAAGAGAGGAGGAGAAGAAAGGAGATGGAAGGGATAGAAAGAGAAGGAAAGAGGATAGGAAGAGGAAGAGGAAGAGAGGAGGAGAGGAGAAGAGAGGAAAGGGGAGAGGAGGAAGAAAGAGGAAAGGAGAGGAAGGAGGGAAGAGGTAGAAAAAGAAGGAGAGAGGATAGGAGGGGGAAGAGGAAGAGAGGAGTGGGGGAGAGGCAAGGGAAGAAGGAGAGGGAAAGGAGAGGAGGGAAAAAGGAGAGAAGGGAGGGAGGGTGAAGAGAAAAGAAAAAATGGGATGGTGATAATGCAAAATAGGTGTATGGGATGATAAGCAAAGCAACCCAGAATGTATATTTTAACCTTTTATATGGAAAAACAAGTATGTAAAAGTGATAAAGGTAAATAGGAACAATACCTATGTGAATGTATACTTGTAACTATACGCAACAGAATAAAAATAAAAAAACCTTCTTTAAAAAAAAAGAAGAAATCTCCCCACTATAGTGATCAGAGATATTGTTAAAAATGAGGAATGCCTGGTCACAATCTCTTCTTCTGCAGTTACGACCACCAGCGCCAACAGGGCCTCACCGGCACCTTTCCTTTTGCTTCCAAATTCTTCCATTTCATCTTTCCTGTTTACCCTCCCCCCCCCCTTTGAGTTTGAACAGATTTGGATGGAGGACCTCAGCCGTTTTCATTTTTAATAAGTTCCCCCTTGCACATATGTGCTACCCTAGGGGGCGGTGCTCATCTCCATTTCAAAAGCCAAAGAGCCAGCGCTGTCCGAAGATGTCTCCGTGGTCATGTGGCTGGCATGACTAAACACCGAAGGCGCACGGAACGCTGTTCCCTTCCCACCAAAGGTGGCTCCTGTTTTTGCTACTTGCATTTTTAAGTGCTTTTGAACTGCTAGGTTGGCAGAAGCTGGGACAAGTCACGGGAGCTCATTTCATTACACGGCGCTAGGGATTCGAACCGCCAAACTGCCGACTTTTCTCATCGACAAGCTCAGTGCCTTAGCCGCTGAGCCACCATGTCCCTGTAATAAATATAACCTTGAATTTGTGGTCCTTTGAATCTCAAGGTCTCTAGACCTGGGTCTGATGTCCACTCCACATCGTATCTTGAAGGACATGAAAGTAAAATTGTGAAGCATCGTGAAAAGAAAATGTTTGCTCCTTTCACCTCCAGCTATCCTGCCCACCAACATGCATGCCATGACTTTAATGGGAGTCCATATTTGTGGAGATTTGGCCCTCGGTTTGCAAACGCCATTAAGGAGGTTATTCCAGTATTTGAGAGGTCTAAAGATATATTACAGTATTTGAGAGGTTGCCACAAAGAGGGGGGGGGGGTCAACCTATTTTCCAAAGCACCAGAAGGCGACAAGAAACAATGGATGGAACCTAATCAAAGAGAGAAGCAACCTGGAATTAAGGAGAAACTTCCTAACGGTGAGAATAATTAGTGGGACAGCTTCTCTCCAGAAGTCGTGAGTGCTTCATCACTGGAGGATTTTAAGAAGAGACAGCCATTTGTCTGGAACACTATAAGGTCTTCTGCTCAAGCAGGGGGCTGGGCTAGAAGACCTCCAAGGTCCCTTCCAACTCTGTTCAGATTGAGACTGGGGAGAGCAGATGGAGGGTCAACCAACCCTATTTGTGTCATGAGGACCCAACTCGCTGCTGGCCTCTTGGTCATTCTTTCTGGTGTCTGCCAAACAAAAGCGCCCCAGGGCATACTTCGAAGGTCAACTACTGCTTCAGAAACGACCCCATCCCTTCTGTTTGAAGGGGAAAAGCGAAAGATATATCTTCCTTGAAGGGGATGAGTGTTGCAAGATAAAAACGCAATTTTCAGGTGATTCTATCAGTGCAAACAGAAAGCAGGGGAAGATAATCAGAAGCAGAGGCAGACAGATGCGTTGGGACAGATGAGCGATTGCCCCATGCTTTGGCTCCAGAATATTAACCTGAAAAATGTGTGCGTGCCCTTGGATGGGTGAGCGTGAGAGACAAATAAATAAATAAATAAATAAACTCTCTGGAGGGAATGATGTATACCTGACATCCACAGACAACCTGGATATTAAGCAAGGTCAGGGGTAGCGCACGGATTCCTGAGACCTCAAGGTCAGCCTTTAACTGCAAATGTCAACGGGCAGATTTGCAAGACAAACTTTTCCAAAAAATGAAGAAATCCTTGCCCATGGGAGATTTTGTTTCTATCTTTGTAAGTTTATCTCTTATGCAACGTGATTTTAGGTAAAAGAACCTCTAAGGGTATTTTTTTCCTCCAAAAAATATTTTGCTTTCCTAAGTCACTTCTCTCCCACTTAAAACCGCTGAACTTTTTGAGTCCAGGGGTATACGGTAAATATTTATATACTTTTAAATCCAGTGGTTTGGCTTTTTTTAAAAAAAGAAACCTGCTCTGATTAACACTGATATTTACCTGGGAGTTAAAGGCAAGAATGTTGGCTTATCTTCCACAGAAATTATTTGCAAAATGTGAAAGGCTGAAAATCTTTAAAAACAGTGGCCAGGTCACACAGTTCAACCCCAGGCAAAATCTGGATGGGATAACTAAGGCGGTAAGTTGACCCTTGCTAAATTCCCGGGCTTACTTCTAGGAAGTACTTTCTTACTGTAAGTCGTCCTTGATCTACGATCACAATTGGGACCAGAACTTGTGTTGCAAAGTGAGGCAGTGGCTAAGTGGCACTCAATTCTATAACCTTGAAGCAAACAAACAGTGAGTTCTAGTCTATTCTTAAAAACCTCCAGTGATGGAGTACCAACAAATTCTGGTGCCAAGCTGTTCCACTGATTAATTGTTTTCACTGTCAGGAGACAGTGTTTCTCCATAGTTCCAGATTGCTTCTCTCCTTGATTAATTTCCATCCATTGCTTCTTGTTCTGCCCTCTGGTGCTTTGGAGAATAGGTGGAGCTCCTGTTCAGTGTTTGATGTTATTTTAGAAGGTGTTCAGATGTTGAAAGAATTAACTGAATGGTTCAACAGAACCATGGCAAAGAAGCTACTGTTATTACCTTCTCTTTGGAAACTGGGCAGTGTCAATTAAGTTTGGCAGATGTGGCCGGGTCTAAAGCAGGCTAGTCTATTGAAGAGAAGGACCGGGGGAGACAGGAGGGCAGTCTTCCAATATTTGAGGGGCTTCCACAGAGAGGAGGGGGTCAAACTATTCTCCAAAGCACTTGAGGACCAGACAAGGAATAATGGATGGAAACTGACCAAGGAGAGATTCAACCTGGAAATAAGGAGGAACTTTCTGACAGTGAGAACAATCCACCCATGGAACAGAAGTTGCCTTCAGAAGTTGAGGAGCTTCATCACTTGAGACTTTCAAGAAGAGACTGGACTGCCATTGGTCAGAAATGATGTAGGATCTCCTGCTTGGGCAGGGGACTGGACTAGATGACCCACAAGGTCCCTTCCAACTCTGTTATTTTGTTAAAGATATTGGAACATTGATATCATGTCATTCCTGGTCCTTCTTTTCATTCAACCAGACTGATTCCTGCACCTGTTCTTCATATGTTTTAGCCTCCAGACCCCTGTTGCTTTTCTCTTGAACAGGGTTGTGGATGCCCAGCCACACGGGCTCAGTTGGATTCAGTTCCACAGGATGGGTCCAACATTTGTCAATCCACCCAGTGGTGAAATCATTTTTTTTTACTTCTGGTTCTGTGGGCGTGGCTTGGTGGGTGGGGCAGGGGAAGGTTACTGCAAAATCCCCACTCCCTCCCCACTCAGGGGCCAGCCAGAGGTGGCATTTGCTGGTTTTCTGAACTACTCAAAATCTCCGCTACTGGTTCTCCAGAACCTGTCAGAACCGGCTGGATTTCACCCCTGAATCTACCCCCTCCAACGCCATGTTTCTTTCTCTGACAAAGGAGAGTCAGGTCTTCCTTTAGCGCCACTCAAATTCTCCCCGCAATCAAAGCGCCAATTGTATGTCTCTGGGCAGAACTCCAAGCCCGTCCCCCCCCCCTTCCAAGGAAAAGAGTGTGGGTGGGGGTAGGAAGGATCTTAAGCCTTTCTTTTCTTGATGACTTCTCCTCTGGTTGGCCCTGGGCTTCTGTAAACAGAGCTCCTACCCAGACTGTTGTACACACAATTTTTACAAAAATAAAAATCAAGAGAACGAATGCTTGGAATGTCAACAGGTTTGTTGGAAATGAAGCAATAGCCTTTGGCCGGGCTTTGCTGAAAGCGTCCCTTTCTTCAGCCAGATTCGGCTCGGGATAGGCCTCTCTGGAGTTGGGCAATGCTTCTTATCTGCCATATCTCAACACACACACACACACACACACACACACACTCCACTTTCCAGCTGCCACCAAGATTCGGCTTGTCCACCTGGACTTATGGGGCCAGAAATGCTAATCTAGCACTTGGGGGATGAGGGGGAAGGGAGGCCTCTGCCCATTTTACAATCCTGGAAAAGATTGCACGAAATGGACACCTGGCCTGGCCAGAGAAGGAGAGCAGAGCTGAGTAGAGAGCTACTAGAGGCAGCTGACAAGCTTCTGGGCAGTTGGTAGCTTTGGCAGCCAAAACTTCAGATTTTTCTGCAGATGATACTTTTCTCCTTCTCCTCCTCCTTCTCCTCCTCCTCCTCTCCTTCTTCTCCTCTTCCTCCTCCTCCTTCTCTTCTCCTCCTCCTCTTCTCATGCTCCTCCTTCTCCTCTTCTCCTTCTCCTCCTCTTCTCCTCCCTCTCCTCTTCTCCTTCCCCTCCCCCTCCTCCTCTTCTCCTCCTCCTCTTCCTTTCCACAAATCCCCACTCCCTTGTAACACTGATGATGTTATCTAGTTGGATAATAAAATGTCTGCAAGTTTCTCTTCTCCGTCTCCTCCTTCTCTTTCTCCTCTTCTCCTCCTTCTCCTCTCCTCCTTCTCAGAATAACAGAATAAACTTCTCCTCCTCCTCCTCCTCCCCTCCTCCCCTCTCTTGTATTTCCCTCAACACCAAGTGAAGACAGCCCAGATTTTCAATAACCATAAAAATCCATTGAGTTCTTAATTGATGCATTCTATGTAAATGTATATCAATATATTTACCCACACACACAAACACAAAAGGCCTTTGGTATCTTCCTTACTGTCCTGAAAACCACATATCAAGAAGAAGAAGGAGAAGGAGGAGGAGGAGGAGGAGGAGGAGGAGGAGGAGGAGGAGGAGGAGGAGAAGGAGAAGGAGAAGGAGAAGAAGGAGAAGATTATTATTATGATTATTATTATTTTGAGCGCTGGAGGAATGCAGAATTCCCAGAGGCAAGAGGAGGAGGAGAAGGAAGAGGAAGGCTGTTTCTGGTCGCAAAGTTCTGTTGCAAAGATTCAAAATTATGGCTTCTTTTCCAAGGCAGAACCTAGTGTTTCCATCCCACATTTCTGAAACTTTGGAAAGAAAGCAAGAGAAGCTGAGGATCACCTAGAGAGGACAGTGAAAGGCAGAGAGAGAATGAAGGAAGAAGAGGAGAAAAGGAAGGAAGGAATGGAACCGTAGAGATTTGAAGAGATCTCTCTTGGCTAAGAATCCAGTCTCAGAGTCCTTCAACT
Organism: Natrix helvetica; assembly: GCF_964273705.1. Taxonomy (NCBI): domain Eukaryota; kingdom Metazoa; phylum Chordata; class Lepidosauria; order Squamata; family Natricidae; genus Natrix; species Natrix helvetica. The sequence continues at coordinate 26,043,941 of NC_138559.1, forward strand.
GGCAGGCTGTTCTCTAAACCATACGTGTCGTTTGTGTCATCCTGCAGGAGTTTCTCCAGTGTCAGAGGTGCCATCTCCTTCCTGGTGTCTTCTAATACTTGGGGGAGTGGATCAGCTCCTGAAATGGGGAGGGGGACAAACTGGGGAGCAGAGAGGGCCATCGAAGCCGGCTGGTATTGCAAGGAAGTTGCCGGTAGAGTTGGGATGGGCTGAGTCCAAGGAAAGTAACTCAGGGGAGCTTGCTGGTCCATCGCATCCAGATGTGGCACCACAGCTGGGCTTGAGGCCGATCGAGCCTGAGGGACAAAAAAATACAGGTGTCAAGCTCCCTTTTATTTGGCGGCGTGTTTTCTTTAACATCGAAAAAACCCCAAATCTATCGCAGGAAAGCGCAAGGAATCGCACTGGAGATCCAGCTGCAAAACACAGCACACTGCCGTGTGGATTCACGAGGAGAAAACGTGAAATATATCATCCGCGTTCTCCCTGCAGATATTCAAATGTGATACTCAATACTCTGAGTCCCAAGACAGAACAGTACAATTTATGGCGGTCTTTAATTAGAATTAATGCTCAAGCTGAGAATTGGAACCCTGAAGGTTTTTGTTCAGGGCAGAAACCTGTCAATGGTCTGACCTCCCTTTTCCACTCTTTCATCTACTTTTTTCCCCTGCGCTGCAAACAATAATCACGAAAGGATGCTTTACTTTCTCACCCAAACACCTATCCTTCGGTCACCACCTGGGGGGGCTGCAATCCGAAGCTAGGAAAATTTGCATCCAAAAACATCCCACTCGCCGTGGACCTCTACTAATTTTTTTGTGTTAAATATTTACCAGTGGCTCAAATCTTTTGCAGACTGCGCACTGCATATTTCCTAGGGGTATTTCACGCCCAGGATAACGAATTCCCCTTGCTGGTATTTGGCCTCGGTGCAGTATTGACTAAGGCAAAGAGGCTAACTGACCATGTGCAAACTGCCTTGAGGGAAACCACTGGGCAGTTGAATTGCAAATAACACAATAACAGAGTTGGAAGGGACCTCAGAGGTCTTCTAGTCCAGCCCCCTGCTTGAGCAGGTGATCCTATTTTTGAGAAATGGTTATCCAACCTCTTCCTGAAAAATCTCCAGTGATGGAACCCCCCATAACTTCTGAAGGCAAGTTGTTCCTCTGGTTGGATGTTCTCCCTCTTAGAAAATTTCTCCTTAGTTCTAGGCTGATGTTGAACACGTCCTCTTCAGCAGTGCTCATAGGTCAGCAGTTCGATCCTGACCGGCTCAAGGTTGACTCAGCCTTCCAACCTTCCGAGGTGGGTAAAATGAGGTCTTTTGTTGGGGGCAAGAGGCTGACTCTGAAACCACTTAGCTAGGGCTGTAAAAGCACTGTGAAGCGGTATATAAGTCTAATTGCTAACTGGGAAAAGTAGGTAGGTAGATAGGTAGGTAGGTAGGTAGGTAGGTAGGTAGGTAGGAAGGAAGGAAGGAAGGAAGGAAGGAAGGAAGGAAGGAAGGAAGGAAGGAAGGAAGGAAGGAAGGACGGACTGTGGTGGCGCAGTGGTTAGAAAACATAGTGAAGTGGTATATAAGTCTAAGTGCTATGGCTGTTGCTATGGAAGAGCTTGTGTGGTTGGGAGACCACATCTATGGTACTCAAAGAGAAGGGAAAACATCCAACAAACTTTGGAAGATTCCCACCCTGCCCCCCCCCCCCACAGTAGAAAGGTAAAAACAACAAGGATCACACAGAGGGCCCCCTATCAAACTCACCGCAAAGTTTGTGATGAGTGGCTGGGAAGTGTAGGTCAGCACCGAGGACGTCCCCACGAGGGTGTAACTGGGACAGACCGGCTGAACAAACATGTCAGCCGTGTAAGGGCAGCTGACCGCTTCGTGAGACACGTAATCCGGGGACGTAGTCCATTGGGTCAGAGGTTGCAATGTGGCCGGGGGTGGCTGAGTCAACCACCCCGAATAAAGTGCTCCTTCCTCCATTAGGGGCAGCGGAGAGGTGACAAAATCCGTTTCGGAGTAAACTTGACCTTCATGGAAAGAGAGAGAGGGGAAAAGGTGAAGCTGAACAGAAGAAGGAGAATGAGGAAAAGTGTGCTTTTGGGGAGGAGGAAAAGCTGAAATTCTGAAATTCTTACCAGTGGGTGAGTAGGATGGAAGTGACTGATGGGGGAAAAACACCTAAAGGAAAATTAGAGGTTGGTATTATTTAAGAGTGATAAAACCACAAGGAGAAGAATTACTCAGAGGCTGACTAGGAAACTTATCAGTAATGCTCAAACGGCAACTCCGTGTCAAGACTGAAGGGCCAGAAGGAAAGAAATGTGTTTGAGGAGGGTGGGAAAGTCTCAAATGTTCACACCAGAGGTGGGTTTCGGGTGGTACGGCCCGATACAGCCGTACCGGTAGTAGCCAGGAGCAGCGGCAACTGTACTGGTACAGTGGATCGTTTGGTCCACCCGCCCGCCCGCCTTCCATAGCTGTTTTTGAAGCAACCGGGACAATTGCGCATGCGCGCAAAGCGTGCGGCACTTGCACGACCTCCGCCGAGCTGCTTGGTGTCACAGGGCAGTGGGATACGCCTGACTAGAATGCCCGGCCCTGTGAGCAGCATACTAGTTGCGACAGGGTCCGGAATCCACCACTGGTTCACACCCTGGCCCATAATCAGTTTTCATCACTGTTACTGATGTGGCCACATCTGGTTCTAATGACAGAGGCATTTAGGAGGATGTAGCTCACCGTTCTAAAGCAGTGGTTTTTTTTCAAAATTGGTCACTTGAAACAGTGTGGACTTCAATTCCTAGAATTCCCAAGCCAACTGGCTGGGGGAATCTGGGAGTTGAAGTCCACCCATCTTAAAGCATGGATGTTGGAGGATCTGTCATTGAAGTCCACAGATCTTGGCATGGTGGTTGGGGGACTCTGGGAGTTGAAATCCACCCATCTTAAAGCATGGATGTTGGAGGATCTGGGCGTTGAAGTCCACAGATCTTAAAGCCTGGAGGTTGGGGGAATCTGGGAGTTGAAGTCCACCCATCTTAAAGCATGGATGTTGGAGGATCTGGGCATTGAAGTCCACAGATCTTAAAGCCTGGAGGTTGGGAGAATCTGGGCGTTGAAGTCCACACATCTAAAAGTTGACAAGCTTATGAAACACTACTCTAACGGAAGTGGCTCATGACAAGCCTGGGGGAGCAATCGTGGAAGGGCAAGGATGAAGCAGTAGATAGAAAGATGCCCGGCTGTCTCTCACCGCCATGCTTTCAGGAGCAGCTTTGGCATTTTGAGCGCTGCCCCGTTTCCTCTTCAGTAACTCCTTCACTGGCTCTTTCACCCGGACCCCTTGGTAGGGGCGGGACGGCAGGGGCTGCTCAGGTGCAGAAGCTAGAAAAAATATTTTCAGCGTTAGTTCCCTCTTTAGTGCTGCAACGATGCTTCGCTTAAATCAGCATTTTTCAAACCTAGGAAGCCTATGGTGGTGTTGACAGCACAAGACTAATGTATGCAGAAAAATGGAAGGACCCTTCGATTCCTACTATGGACAAATGGTTGCGGAAGATGATGGAATTGGCTGAAATGGCAAAATTGGCTACTTTGATTAAAGAAAAGAACAAAATTGCTTTTTTTTTTACACATAGAGACTGCTTCTGAACTTGAAGTGGAAAAGAATAAAACTGATTTGGGGTTTTTACCGATTAGACTGATATGATTTTTATAGAAATGGCTTGTTTGTATTATTAGGAAAAAGCAAAATGTTGTGATTTGATGTTAATGCCATATTTTACAGAAAGAGTCAGAAGTCAATACTTCTTTTTCTTTTCTTTTCTTTTTCTTCTCTTTCCTCACTTCTCTTCCCCCTCCCGCCTGCTTTTCTATTTACTTTTGTATTTTGTGTTTTATAATACTTTACAACTCAATAAAAATGAAAAAGAAAAACATGGCAAGTGTAAGAGAAGCAGACTTCAACTCCCAGAATTCCCCAGCCAGCCATGAAGTCCACTTCTTCTTGCCGAATTTGAAAAACGCTGAACTAAGGAACTGTGTGATCGTTTGTAATGCTTGTGCCACACCAGGCATCCTCCAAGGCAACCCCTGGGAATGTAAGAAAAAAAAGTGTGTTTTTAATTGGTTTAATTGAGTCCCTTGTGAGAGACTGGTGGCTGTAGAAATTGAATAAATCAATCAATAGATAACATCCTGGGAATTATAGTGCAAACAAGGCTTCCCAGGGTCAGGGTGAGGAAAGGTTGATTTTGTATTTTTAAAAATAAATAAATAAAAACAAACTATAAATAATTATCTGGATGTAAATTCTTTAAGAACAAACCTTAAATCTTCGGACAACTTTCCAGGTATGAGGAATAGGGTCTTATGCCAGCCATGGGGGAATTACCCTGACATTCCCAGATGATGTAAATTTATAGACATGAAACCAAGTTATTTGAGCCAGCTCTCTATCTTTAAAATCAGAGAGTGTCCGTGATTTGATTCATTGACTTATCCATTCTGTGGCACTGATATTGTTGCCCAGTGGGGTAATGAAATGTCGGCAAGTGAAAATGTCAGAATCTTCCTCCTCCTCCTCCTTTCCACAAATCCCCATTCCCTTCTAGCACTGATGATGTTTCCTAGTTGGGTAATAAAATGTCTGCAAGAAAACAACCAAGCTCAGAGTCGCCGTCCTCCAACTCCTCTTTCTCCTCCTTTCCATCACTAATGATGTTCCCTAGCTGGGCTATGAAATGTCTCCAAGAAAACAATGAAGCTCAGAGAGCACCAGGGACTCCACAGTCCCCACCTTCCCAAGGAGCAGAGACCGTGGAGTTGGCAGCCGTCCTTTGCAAAACCCAGCAGAGTTCCCTTGAGTGAAATCTGCCAACTTTCCACGGGCGCCTCTAAGCTCCTTCTAAATGGTTTTTTAAAGGGACTTCTTTCACACCAATCTCACCCCTTGCTCCTCAAGCCAAATTCCCTTTGGAATCATACAACTGTCATTGTAAGTGGCTTTGCATGGCTAACTCTGTTTGAAGCTCAGAGTTTGGACTTTACACCCAAGGCTTTGGCAGGTGAGAACCTATCATTTTTTATTTATTTTATTTATTTATTTTTTGCTGCGCAAACTAAAGCAAACAGTTGTGTTTCTTTTCCCTCTCCCTCCCCCCTCGCATGGTTCTCCAATATAATTGCACACAATAACATTAAAATAATAAGCTTTTGAGAAGCCACAATGGAAATCTTTTCCTGTTTGAAAAGCCCTTGAAAAGCAAACGTTGGCTTGATAAAGAAACACACACACACACACACACTCGCAAAGAATAACTATCGTAAAACTTAATCCAAGTGTTTTATTAGCCAGCCAGTTGGAGATCTTGGCTCGCAAATAAAATAATTTTTAAAAAAAGAAAATTAGAAGGAAATTGCGTAAAATGCTTTCTCACACCTTCCCATGCATTGCCCCTTTTTAAAAAAAAAATAAGCAAGGTTTCTTAAATTTGCACCTGGAGCCAACTTATTCAGAAAATTGTTCATAAACAAGTATTGGGACATTTCAAAATTATAGTTTTCCACAACTAGGTGAACCATCAATCCTCCTTCCCAGAGGCACCTAGGAATTATAGCGTGCTGATGGAAACACCTCCAAACTGTGAAGATTCTTTGGGGAAGTTACACTCCTAAAAGATGTTCTAAACGCACTATCCAAAGTCCTGCACATTTCTAATTCAGACCAAGCTACTAGTTATTTGCAAGGATGTCCACGCTGCTATTTGTCTTCTTCAAGAAGATCAAAGCAGAAATATAATCAAAAGCTCCTTTTCTAGTAGACTGAAACAACACCCTATAGGTCAGGACTTATCCTCATAGTTCCATCAAACAAGTCAAGAAGGTATCTGTGATAGTCCTGAAACCTTGGAGTTACATTTTGAGTACCTTACTAATTTTGAGTATCTCACTAATCCTTACTAAGGCCACCCCTGGAATGCTGCATCCAGTTTTGGTTACCACATTACAAAAAAGATGTTAAGACTTGGGGAAAGTGCAAAGAAGAGCAACTAAGATGATTACAGGCTTGTAGGAAAAATATATGAAAAAAGGATGTAGGTATTGGGTATGGCCAATCCAAAGAAAAGGACTATGAGTGACTTGATAGCAATATTCCAGTATTTGAGGGGCTGCCAAAATAAAGAGGGGGTCAACTTATTTTCCAGAGCAGACAAGACAAGAAACAATGAATGGAAATTTATCAAGGACAGAAACAACCTGAAATTAAGGAGAAGCTTGCTAACGTTGAGGACAATCAACCAATGGAACAGAAGTTGCCTTCAGATGTTGTGGGTGCTTCATCCCTGGAGGCTTTCAAGAAAAGACTGAACAACCACCTATCTGAAATGGTAGAGAGTCTCCTGCTTGAGCAGGGAGTTGGACTAGAAGACCTCCAAGGTCCCTTCCAGCTCTATTCTGATTGATTGATTGATTGATTGATTGATTGATTGGATATATGAAGATCACTCCACTGAGACCTCAGTGAAAAAGATGGAGGACTTACCTGAATGGCTCCCAATATCTTGCCTGAAATTAAGTCCCTTCTTGGTCAACTCAGGAAGGGGAAGACCTCCGGAGTTGACTTTATTCCTCCAGAAGTATTGAAGAAAAACTTTGGGTTGGTGGACTCCAATCTTGACATCTCTCTTCACCTATATTGACTATATATTGTGGACACCTCTGCTAAGCACAGAGACATGCAAGGCCTATGATGCTATCTAAGGTTCAGAGGTTGGAAAGTACTAGCTGGATTCATAAAATATGCAAAACCATGGGTTTTTTTGAAACACTATATATTGAAAAAAAATAACAATTCGCTTAGTTCTTCAACATGGTTAGCCCAAGGCCAAATGAGTTACTTTATGGCTTAATGTCACCTTCTGACACCCCCCCCTCCCCATTTAGGGAGTGGACAATGCCAGATGGAAATGTTAAAAAGTTGGGAGGGAGGTCCTCAAGAGATTGGAGGAATCTCAGAATCTCTGGAGAAGAAGAGCAAATTATTATGGGATTGTCTTCAAGAAAATATATAAATTTTCCACAATGTAAAAAAGATGTGGAGACTCTAGAAAGAGTGCAGAGAAGAGCAACAAAGATGATGAGGGGACTGGAGGCTGAAACATATGAAGAAAGGTTGCAGGAACTGGGCATGGCTAGTTTAGTGAAGAGAAGGACCAGGGGAGACATGATTGCAGTCTTCCAATATCTCAGGGGCTGCCACAAAGAAGAGGGAGTCAAACTATTCTCCAAATTGCTTCTTGTTCTGCACCTGAAGGCAGAACAAGAAGCAATGGGTGAAAACTATCTAAGGAGAGAAGCAACTTAGAACTAAGGAAAAATTTCCTGACAGTGAGAATCAGTGGAGCAGCTTGCCTCTAGAAGTTGTGAATTCTCCAACACTAGAAGTCTTTAAGAAGATGTTGGATAACCATTTGACTGAAGTGGTGTAGAGTTTCCTGCCTAAGCAGGGGGTTGGACTAGAAGACCTCCAAGGTCCCTTCCAACTCTGTTATTCTATTCTAAAATGGCATTGCTACATACAGTCTAACTCAGCTCAGCATGGACATGGCGTTAAGGCTCAATCATTGCCAGCAGCAAAACAATTAAATCATGTTAATTGTATTTACAAGATGGATTGGGACATTATTCAGATATTTGAGAAAAGAATTTGGTCCAGAGAAGTGTAGTAAATGAGCAAGGAGCCATAGGATTGTAGAAGGAGAGAAATGGAAAACAAGAGATGAAACCCTTCTGAGGTCTAGGAACCAGAACTCCAGACCAAGTCAGACAAGCTGGAAGTGAATGTGACAGGGAACAGGCAAACACTGGAACAAAGTATCAGGAAGAAAAGCTTGTGTGAACTAGAAGATAGCAAAGTGTTGATGGCATGTAGTGGAGGAAACAGTTGTTGGGAAGCTTATCACTTCTTCCTTCCTTTTACAGAGCCAATTGGAAAGGTGGAGCAGTTACAGCTAGGGCTAACTTTAGGAGAAGACCTGACAGGATAAACGCAAAGAGGCCAATAGAGAGAAACACATGCAACATCAGGAGGGAGAACGCTGTCTTCTTGGACCTACTTTAGAAGCTGATCTGAAGAACATCTGGAGAACATCCATATTAGATCCATCCAGGGGATGCTGATTCCACACTAAGGTCTCTCCAACCCAACATCCCGATTCCACTTACGTTTCCCTGCAGGTCTTGAAGATGGTTTGCCATTGCTTCTCTCTCCAGCATGTTGAACCTAGAGGTTCTACAACCTAAAACTCGAGGTTTGGTTTTGCTGTCATAGCTCGTCTTTGTTGAGAGTTGATTGTCTCGAACGCCCATCCCAAAGATAGAACAGCTGTCCTGGGATATGAAGTTCACGAGAAGAGAACATCTCCAAAGCTCCATCTTGGAAGGAGGCCTGGGAGACGAATCTCTCTCTGACCTCCCTAGACCTTCTCCCCAGTTGGCAGGCGTGATGTTGGGCAACAGGCTGAATCTGTGGGAAACACCTCCTGCCTCGCAGCATTGGCATTTGCCAACTTAGAGCTAAGTCAACCGGCCGAAGATCAGGTTTGTTTACTTGCTTGTCAATTGCCCGATCACCTCATTAGAGTGAGCCTGGGGCTGCTCAATTTGACACCCCGTCCAGATGCCCTGGCAGTGTCAATATTGCACAGCTCCGAGCCTGTCAAGTTGTGTTCACAGGACCCACAGGGCCCGGTTGCGAAATCGACACAGGTCTCTGCTTTCTCTGGGGAAAAAAGGATTCTTCTTTTTTTTTTTTTTTTTGGCTTTCTGGAAGCCAAACGGATAAGTACAAAGGTGTGAACTTGGCAGCACCCAACTGGCCTAGTCTCATTCTTGCGAAGTTCTCCATGCCCTGGAAATCCACGTTAGACTGATGTGATTATCTTCTTTTATTTTATTTAAAAAAACAAGTTTTGAAAATCCTGCCGGCCTTGTCATCAGTGAGCAGCTGGTGTGCAAAGTTTCAGTTAACTCATCTATCCCCATGGGGCAGGAGGGGGGGCGTTTTTGGGGTTTTGGTGTCCCCGAGGCGGCTGTGCCTGAGCGGAGATGGGCATGATCGGTCACCTTGCTCTTTCGTCTTTCAGTATCGCCGTTTAAGTTTTTCAGACCTGGGTTCTCCACCAGCAAAGGACTCAGGAAACGCACATCCAAAGTGGGGAAGGAAAATTCTGGGGAGAGCCATCCAAAAATGCATTGAAAAGTGATAGAAAAAATTCAGAAGAAAAGATGTATAAAAAGAAGAAAAAGAGGGCGGGGAATCTAGGAACAGGGGACTAGTCAAATGAATTGAAATATTTTATAATCATGGGAATAGTAGGTATCTAATTAAGATGCAAATGAACTATACTAATATTTTTAAGGGTGTAAATTAATTATGTTAAATGCTTATTACATTTTAAAAAAAACAACCTGAATGTGAAGATTGATGTTACCTACAGAAAACAGATGGGAAGGGAATGCTATATTTGTTTTTATTTCTAAAGGGGAGAAAAAAGGACACTGTTTATGTATATTAAAATATATATATATAAGTTGGAAAATATGAGAAGAAAAGAAATACGCTAAAATTGGAAATGGAAATATAATGTAAAATGAGTTATGTATATGTGAAAATGTTAAAGGGGAAAAACCGGACAATACTCTGTCTACAGAGGAATTTTAATTAGGTAACAAAAAATAAAAAAACTTTGCTTTTAAAAAAAAGGAAGCGCCCATCCAAGAGAGGATGAGCATGAAAACACTCTGAGCATTGAAGCCATCTGTGTCAAAATTGATCAGCTCTCTCTCAACAGAGGGTGGGGGATACAGCATCATCTATCTCCAATCTACAACACAGTCCTTTCAACAGCTCCAAGAAAGCTCCACACCCTTTTGCACCACTCAGATGACCCCAAGGACACAGTTAAACCTCCAAGTGGCCTCTATGACTCTCTAAAAAGAGTGCAAATGACCAGCTGTCTGCAAGGAGTCTAAATCCTTCCATTCCCCACCATCCAGTCAGAGCAGAAGAAGCTTCTTGGATGAGAAGGGAAACATCTTCAACGAAAAAACAAGACTGTCCAGTGGCCTCTTGAAAAAAAAGCCCCTTTGGGACAACCATGACCTGGATGAACTGAGATTCCATAGACACCGACCAGTTTTCTATTTGATTCATCCTTATAGCACTATCTGTCCTATAGCAGGATGATGGATGTTTCCTTAGCTCACACAAGATGGCAATATTTAAGGCAAGGGTCAGCAACCGCAGCTCAAAATATATGTCTCAACCGCCAATGTGCCACACCCTGGCATGTGATTTATTGAGCGTTTCAACCCCCGGTAAAATCCAAGAAAAGTTTCAGAAGAAAACAGAATGTTTAAATCAACCACATATACCAGATTTGCGGCTGCTCAGGAAATATTCAGGCACGGGAAGAGTTTTGTGGTTCCCGGTGTTTTCTCTTCTGTGGGAAACGGGTCCAAATGGCTCTTTGAGGGTTTAAGGTTGCCGACTCCTGATTTAAAGGAAAGGAGAAGGAGTGTATGCACTCTATGAGGCCTGGTAGGACAGCTAGATGTCCTTAGGTCCTGCCCTTGAAGGGCTCCCGGAAGGAGACTGGTACCCAGCGCACCTTGAGCATCAGAGAAGTGGCATGGACAAATAAGGGGTGCCCATCACTGTTAGCGCTGGGGCATCCTGGACCGGTTAAAGTTTCCAGGTGGTTTTCAAGGGCAGCCCCATGTAAAGCACATTGCAGTAATCCAGAAGGAAGGTTGACTAAGGTATGAGTGAGCATGAGCCAGGCTTTTGAAAAGTACATTTGACTTCTTTTCACTTTGCTATTGGTGAAGGTACTTTTTTTCTTTTTTAAAAAAAATTTTTTTTTTATTCTCTTATATATAGCTACAGGTATACCTTCACATAGGTATTATTCTTATTTATCTTTATCACTTTTACATATTTGTTTTTTTCCATATAAAAGGTTAAAATATACATTCTGGGTTGCTTTGCTTACCATCCCACACACCTGTTTTGTATTATCACCATCCCATTTTTTCTCTTCTTTTCACCCTCCCTCCCTTCTCTCCTTCCTTCCTTCCGCCTCTCCCTCCCCTTTCCTTCTTCCTTTGCCTCTCCCCTACTCCTCTCTTCCTCTTCTCCCTCCTACCCTCTCTCCTCTTTCTACCTCTTCCCTCCTTCCTCTCCTTTCCACTTTCTTCCTTCTCTCCCCTTCCCTCTCTTCTCTCCTCCTCCTCCCTTCCTTTCCTTTTCTGTTGTTGTGGTTATCTCTTTTCAACTCTGGTGTATCTTCGGGATGGTATTCCCACAAACCCTGTTATAATTTTATGTTTGTCCTTTCCTATTCCCTTTTCTTCATTATCAGTGAATGTACTTTTTTCTTGATCAGGTCAGTTAATTCATAATTACTATACTGTACACCTAGGAGGAATACTGAAATTCCAGCTATACACAAATTGCTTCAGCCTCTTGAAGCCCTGTGAGGATGACTTCTGAGTAACTCCACTAGCTGTCAATAGAGAAAAGTCCTTAAGAGAATTGCCTGCAGCGACTCTATGAAACGGCCAACGTTTTTCTTTCTGGTCTAAATAGTTTTATGTGCCTGGATTCACCGTCTCTGTCAGGGAGATCTCGTTCCCCGTTTCCTTGTTATTTTACCTTTTTTTTTTAAAGGCAGGGGCCGTATCCAAAATGGAAAATGTGTTTGCACTAAGCACCGCGCGAGCATTTTCTTGTTTTTAAAAAGTAGGCTGCAATTGTGAATTGTTCCGTGACACTTTAGCTGTAGTGACTAACTCTCTCAGCAGCAGAAGGGAGGGGAGCCCAAGCTGTTATTATATAAATGGGAAATTTATAAGCCTCCGTGCAAGGTATAAATCTTGTGTTGAATTTCTTTCATTCCCCGCCTGTCTACAAAATGGGCCTTTGATTTTACTACGCTTTGGGGGTGCCTGCTGGTCGCACCCATCTCCCCTTTTTCTTGTTGAGGAGAATGGAAAGCTACATATATTCTCCTTCATAAATTCCAGCGAGGTTGGTGCAAGATTGAGGCCACCTCATAATGAGGTTATCTTGCCTTGGATCTCCTGATCTTCGGGAAGCTATGTCTTCTCATCCTTACTTTCTCTTCTTGTGAAGGACCTCCAAAATCTACCCTAAGGGAGCATCAGTGCCATAAAGGTGGAATGGATCTTGGAAAACAAGCAGAATAGAATAGAATGGAAGGGACCTTGGGGTCTTCTATTCCAACCCCTACTTAGGCAGGAAACCCTACACCACTTCAGACAAATGGCTATCCAACATCTTCTTAAAGACTTCCAGTGTTGGGGCATTCACAACCTCTGGAGGGAAGCTGTTCCACTGATTAATTGTTCTAACTGTCAGGAAATTTCTCCTCAGTTCTAAGATGCTTCTCGCCTTGATTAGTTTCCACCCATTGCTTCTTGTCCTGCCCTCGGGTGCTTTAGAGAATAGTTTGACTTCCTCTTTTTTGTGGCAACCCCTGAGATATTGGAACTCTGCTATCATGTCTCCCCTGGTCCTTCTTTTCATTCAACTAGACATACCCAGTTCCTGCAACTGTTCTTCATATGTTTTAGCCTCCAGTCCCCTAATCCTCTTTGTTGCTCTTCTCTGCACTCTTTCTAGAGTCTCCACATCTTTTCTACATCGTGGCGACCAAAACTGAATGCCGTATTCCCAGTGTGGCTTTACTAAGGCATTATAAAGTCGTATTAAAACTTCACATAATCTTGAGTCTATCCCTCTGTTTATGCAGCCTAAAACTCTTTGCTCCTCTTACAGTTTTACCATTCAGCAGCCAACGGCTTCCGTGACATTTGCTCAAGTTATGAAAAGAAGAAGTAGAAGAAGAAAAAGACTTCACAACTCACATTTTTGCCAATGCATGTCTGCGGCAAGGCGGAATCCCCCTCTGGTCCCTCTTGATCTGTTGTTGTGGGGGGTTTGGGGGTAGTTCTTTTATGTGATATCAGCCTGTCAGCATGCCTCTTTCAGATTTATTATTTTTTTTAAAGAAGACCAGCTTTCTGCTGTGGGGTGTGACGTTGTCACATCCTCTAACCACAGTTTTTCCCCCTCCCTCCCTTTCATTCTGTGCTATTTGATGTGGAAGATGTTGCAGTGTGAAGCATCTTCCTATCTGAAGGAGGAGGAGGAGGAGGAGGAGGTGGTGGCAATGGTATCTCAAAAAAACCCAAGCAAGAAAGTTGCTCTACATCTTAGGCTGGAATCACCCCAGATGTACATCTTTAGCGCCTCTGGGTCATAGAGAACAAAACCTGTGTTTTACCTATCAACGTTTATATACTGGATTTAGGATCTCCACTAAAAATCAGCCAGAGAGATCATTTCTCAGAGTTGGGACCCGTTAGAGAAGATAAGACGGAACCCAATGAATCAGAAGTCCTCTTCTGACAGACAGAGATGCGCCAGTGAAACTCCAGAGAATACATGAATCCACTCCTAAATCTTGTTTTGACTCCAATCAGGCACAAATTATAATCCAAAAGATATGAATAAATTGACGCTAGAATTAAAAAAACAAAGGAGAATCAGAATATCATGATACATGGAACAGATTTCACTAGTGGTTGGAAATGAGAGGCGGAAGTTGGAACAAGAAATAATTAGGATTTGTGAATTTGGAATGTGATGTAATATATATAAATATAACTGAGTATGTTGAGTAGAATGGATAGATAGATGGATGGGTGGATGGATAGATAGATAGATAGATAGATAGATAGATAGATAGATAGATAGATAGATAGATAGATAGATAGATAGATAGATAGTTGGATGGATGGATGGATGGATAGATGGATAGATGGATAGATGGATAGATGGATAGATGGATAGATGGATAGATGGATAGATGGATAGATGGATGGATAGATGGATAGATGGATAGATGGATAGATGGATAGATGGATAGATGGATAGAGATAGATATGTTGCATTTGTGCTGATAAATAAATAAAGGGAGACTAGTATAGATCTATTTCAAGTTATTTAGCTCTCATCAGCTTACATGTTAGGCAATTGCCTAACCTGTAAAAATAGCCCAGGTTCAAATCCCAGTAAGGGTATGGCTAGCTGATGAGAGCTAAATAGCTTGAAATAGATCTATACTAGTCTCCCTTTATTTATTTATCAGCATAAAGGCAACACAGAAATGGTTTGTCTGCCTGAAAGGCTCCTAGGGTGGAGCTGAAAGACAAAAGGGAAGCAGTATGCTCCCTCCCATATTTGGGCATACCAGGTGCTTTGACATAACACTTAGATATAGATATAAATATAGATATAGATATATAACTAGTAATGTAATGTAAGAAGACAATGTTATTTGTATATTATCTGTTTTTTTAATGTTAGTATGCATGGCGGAGATAACCCCATGATGGTCGCATTGTGTCCACTATTTGAATAAGAAATGAATAATTAAATAAAAATTATAATCCAAAGGGGATTTACTCTCTTGGATTTATAGGACGCCATTTTTCTTCTGTGCAAATAGAAGTCAAATTTTGCTTGTTGGCCAAAAGGCCACATTTTGGTCTAAAAGGAGGCCGCTCCCTTGCTCTAAAACTTGCTTTAAAAAAAACAAATTCACAGCAAAGGACTAAAGTGCCCCACAGGGATTTTAAAACACAGAGCTGGCTGGCTACTGAATCTTCGGGTTGGGGGGAGGGAAGGAATGGGTCTGTCTGTCTATCAGTCTGTCCTTTTTCCTTCTGCAGGAGAGTCTTAACTCCCCTGTGGTCACCATCTCAACCCCGAGGAGGAAACACCTGGATGTGCTTCATGCTTCGTTGGGTGCCAAAAAAAGAGAGAGAAAGCAAGCTCCTTCTTTCGGGTAGCTTAAGTGTGTGAGATACGATTTCCAAAGAAGGAGGCTGAGAGCTCTGGGTTAGTCGTGGTTTCAGCCAAAGAACATTTTGGCGCACAGAAAGACAAACAGGGGAAGTGGATCGCGATCGTTCTGTAAAGGCAGAAGGTTGAATTAAGAAGAAGTCTAAATCGAAGGATTTAGCCTTCGATATCCAGAGTGGCCGAGGTAGGCCTCTGAGATGCCACCAGCCCTCGTGGCCTTCTTCTTCTGGCATTTGACGCTCAAGATAAGAATCCTTCGAGTTGGTGTTCCCTTTGGAAGCCTCCAACTTTGTGTAAAGCTTTATAAACATGGTTTATCGCTTGGCATGTGGTACGGACTCAGGAAGTGGTGATTCATGATATATCGGCACTATAATACACATACATACACTTAGACATAGACGTATACAAATAAGAAGTCAACCTAGGACGACAAGTGGAAGTAGAATTTCCATTGCTAAGCAAGGTGATTGTTAAATGAGTTATATCCAATTTCATGACTTTTTGGGGGGTCACAGTTGTTAAACAAATCAAGATCACGTGAAGTGGTAGTACCACTTTATGATGCCTTGGTAAGGCCCCACTTGGAATTCTGCATCCAGTTTTGATTGCCATGGTGTAAAAAAATGTGGAGACTCTAGAAAAAGTGCAGAGAAGAGCAACAAAGAGGATTAGGAGACTGGAGGCTAAAACATATAAAGAAGGTTGCAGGAACTGGGTATGTCTAGTTTGATGAAAAGAAGGAAGTTCCTAAGATTTTTTTTTAATCTTCTTCAACCTTTATTTCTCATCCATTACAACACAAGATTTTCTTTCTGAACATGTTTCTGCAGGAACCAGACTTCTGGTTTTGTTTCCATGACACTGGTGATTTCCTTTCTTCTTCTTTTTTCAAAGGAATGTTATCTCCGATGCCTCCTTAGAAATGAATGGCCTTCAACACAGAAGGAGCAGCAAATAAGAGAGGGGAAGCAGAATTCCTGGGGGGAAATGTGAGGTGGGCTTCTGTCTTGCAAAGGGGTCAAAGACGGAGGGGAAGGAACCGAGTAGACGTGCCTCCATACCATCCCTGAGAAATGTTGGAAGCCCTCCCAAATTCTTGGTGACCACGTTCCTCTCCAGCCTGAGATTTGCCTACAAGATTACAAGGAAAAGAGCAGGGGAAAATAGATGAGGTTGGAATTCAGGACTGGCTTCAGATAATTGGGGTCTTTTTGGGGGGTAAAGAGACCTCAGGGCAAGCATCTCTGTCCTCCAAGCTAGCCATTACCCCTTGGAAGACCTTCTTGCTGGCAAGTCAGAGGTAGATATCAAAGTCCAGGAATGTCCCAAAGCACACTTCATCTAACCCTAGCCTTTGCAATCATATTATAAGCAGCTGCGTCCGCTTCACCGATGATGTAAAACTATTTAACACAACCAACAATGCTGTTGCCCTACAAAGCAACCTGGACTATGTGTCAGAATGGTCAAACAATTGGCAACTCCAAATCTCAGCTAACAAAGACTCTGTCTTACACATTGGCAACAAAAATCAGAACACCAAATACGAGCTGGGCAGATACGACCTCGTAGACGACCCTCACTCTGTCAAGGACCTAGGAGTACTCATCTCAAACCATCTAAGCCCGAGAGCTCACTGTAACAGCATTGCCAAAAAGGCATTAAGAATTGTCAACCTAATTTTGCAAAGCTTCTTCTCCGGTAATATTGTACTGCAAACTAGGACATACAAAACCTTTGCCAGACCATCCTCGAATACAGCTCGTCTGCCTGGAATCCGCACTGCATATCAGACATTAATATGATTGAGCGAGTCTAGAGGTATTTCACGAGAAGAGTCCTCCACTCCTCTGCTCACGCTAGAATACCTTATGCCACCAGGCTCGACATTTTGGGCTTGGACAACCTAGAACTATGCCACCTATGGTCTGACCTAAGCATATTATACAAAATTGTCTGTCACAACGTCCTACCTCTCAACGACTACATCTTCAATCACAATAACACTCGAGCAAACAAGAGGTACAAACTCAAGGTAAACCGCTCCAAACTCAATTGCAGAAAATACGACTTCTGCAACAGAGTGGTCAACACCTTGAATGCTCTCCCTGACTCCATTGTTACATCCTCAAACCTCCACA
The DNA here is from genome assembly GCF_964273705.1 of Natrix helvetica. Lineage (NCBI taxonomy): Eukaryota > Metazoa > Chordata > Lepidosauria > Squamata > Natricidae > Natrix > Natrix helvetica. The sequence goes on from NC_138559.1 coordinate 26,061,054, forward strand.
GCTTCAACCTCAAACTGTCTACTGTTGACCTCACCACATTTCTTAGAGGTCCGTAAAGGGGGCGTGCATAAGTGCACCAGCCTGCCTTCTGTCCCACTCCTACTGTCCCCATTTATTCGTCCCCATTTCCTGTGTTCATGTCCATATTTATACTTATGCCTGTTATCTCGTACATGTTTGACAAACTAACTAACTAAATAAAAATAAAAGCTCTAGACTGTGTTTTTTTCCCTTGACAATCCGAAGATGTGTGGACTTCAACTTCAACATGGAGAATTCTGAGGTTTGAAGTCCACAAATCTTCAAGTTGCCAAGGTTGAGAAAAACCCTGTTCTGGAGCATTATGAGGATTTAAATTTTGCTTTACCTGCTAGTGAGACCCAAAGGGAAGGGTTGCCAGGCAAATGAACGTTACGAAATATTTAATGAATGTTAATGAATGCTAATGAAATGCCACAAGCTTAGTCTCTGCACCAGGATTGTCCATTGTCTTGCTTCCTTTGCCCAAGGTATGGCCCCGTGCACCTAAGGGACAAACCTGTGCCAATTGTCCCTCATCTCCCAAGTGTTAAATGGTGCAACCAATTCTCAGGCGGTTTTCCTCACCACCCCCAGCCCGGTTTCCTCCACCCTTCCAATTTATTATTTTCCTTCATCTGAAAAAAATGACAGATGATTTACTACCATCAACCTGATGGGCCTGGAAGAATGCTCTCTGTGGGAAATTTTGCATAAAGCTTTGGCAGGGGGAGGAAGAGGAAAAAACACAGAGCAATCAACTTCCTCCAAAGATTGAGCAAAAGGAGCAGGTCAATTTGACATGGAACTCCGAAAATGGCCCCACAGGGTGAAGGACACCTTGCAAAGTCTCATTCAATCATTTTGCAGATCTTTTATGTCATGTTAAGGAGAACTCGTAATGGTCTCAAAAGGAGTGTTCCACAGAGTGGGGGTGGGGTCAGAAGAAGTTTCTAACCGAAAAGCAAAAGAGCAACTCGCACACACATCATACCAAAAATAGCTGTTGTACTACGTGGAGTCTCTAAATTACAATGGAGTCATAATCGCTCCAAGGACATCCTTTTGATCCAGCATACAGTTTGTCTACATTTGAAGTCGGAGTTTTTCAAACTTGGTACCTTAAAGCTGAATGAATTTCAACTTGCAGAATTCTCCAGGCTGCATTGTCAGAGAGGAGGAGGAGGAGGAGGAGGAGGAGGAGGAGGAGGAGGAGGAGGAGGAGGAGGAGGAGGAGGAGGAGGGGAAGGGGAAGGGGAAGTCAATCATGATCCTACGGTGGAAGAACTTCAGTGACTCCAGTTTTAACCAGGCCTCTTCTTGTAGGTTTCTTCCATCCCAATAGAATGTTTAAAATGTTAAAATCTTTACTGGTTTATAATGTCATGTTTTGTTCTCTTTTGGGGTAAATCTGCCACCTTCTGGCCAGCTCTTCCATCAAACAGACCTCAAAGAACTTGTGAACAAACATAGAAAAGAAATCCATAGAGTTCAGCTCCAGGTCCTCCCTTAATCCAGGGTTGCATATATCACCCTGAGAACTTTGCCCCACAGTCCACAAAGCTTCAGGAGAATGGAGGATGGCGAAGAGCCTCCTGGGCTGAGTCCCCCACAGCAGGTGATGGAGGAAGCCAAATCTGTTCTTCACTCTCAGTCATGGTCCCTAGGCTTCTGCTCTTGCTGGGGAAGAAGACATTGGTTGACCTCCTAGGTCAAGATCGTAAGGTTCAAAAGAAGGAATAGATCTGAAGCCCTTGAATCTTCATGGATGAGAAAGTGCAGGAGATGGTCCATCCATACACCAGAGCTTTAAAATGTAACCCTGCTGAAAAAGAAACATCAAGAGGGATCAGTACAGAGGTGGTATTCAGCCAGTTCGTACCTGTTTGAGCGAACCGGTAGGGGAAATTTGGCCTGGGTCGCTGAACTGGTAGCAACCTCTGGGTGGCTCCGCCCACTGCCACCCCCCCACCCCCCCGCCCAGCCACCTGGTTGCCACTCTCTCACCCCACCTGCCCGCCCGATGCTCGCTAACCCTGCCCACCTGCTCAATGCTCACCCTGCCCGGTCACTCCTCACCTCCTATGCGACACACTGGGTCCTCTCTTGCGCATAGATCTTTGTTATGTAGAATAACTGGCTCAGGCCTTAATGGCCCATTGACAAAGGTGGGGGCTATTAAGGGTGAGTCTGTTTCCTGCCTAAAAACATGTTTCTCTGGCTCAGACCTTAATGGCCCATTGATAAAAGTGTAAGGGATGAGTTTCTTTCTCCCTTTTAGGGGGAAATATTCTGCCTTTTTGATATTTCCTAACATTTCATTTCATTTTCTAGGAGAGGTGGGTGCTAACTTACTATAGTACAAAGTTTAAACTTTATTGAAGAGATGTACCCCATTCAGTGTAAAATGGACCCCCTCCCAACGCCCACTAACCTCGGTTCTTGAATTATAGGTGAAGAGGAGCCAAGAAGGATTTTCATAGGATTTGACAGTCCTTTTAGTAGTAAAGTAGTAAGTAACAACCGTCCATCATCTTCCAACTTGGAGCCAATCCAGGATGAAAACTTGGAAGGGGTAACCATCTATTGATCGGTAGAATAAGCTGGGAATGATATGTGGAAGAAATTGACCATGACTAAGCCATTGTTGGTGGAAGAACACAGAGTTAAGTTACTTCCCCTATGCCTCTCCCGAGACTTGGGTGCTAAATAAGCTTTTGTTTCTCTTTCTACTATAATTGCCAGTAAAGCTTCAAGGAAAACAATGACCCTGCGTGTCTTCTCTGAATTGCTAAACGTCTTGGAAGGATCCCAAGGAATGAATCTATGGAGTTTAATTTGTTAGGTTTTCCAAATCCCTGTTACGGTGAGGTATGTTTGTTAAAAGATTTATGGCACCACCTGAACCCGGAAAATGTCGACAAAGCTGGCACTTGAATGCCAGATCTCTGGAATGGCTCACCAGTTTTCAACCTGTCAACTCCATCTCTAGATCAGTTTGCAGATTGGCTGCAACCCATGAAGCAGTTGGGAGGGATCTACTACGCAAAGCCACCGTGCGGTTGGTTTGCTCAAACCCAGGGTGACCCCATGAGGTAGACCTGGTTAAGAGAGTCATGCCATCTAGGTCAAGACTACCATTATTGTCACTCACAGTTTTAGGGAGAGAACGCTACAGGTCTGAACCAGAATGTTTGGTTCTGTGTGAACTTTGTGTGAACTTTGGAGGGGCTTGTCTGATGTTTTTCCCTCTTGGCCTGGGCTCAATCCTTGCTTATCTAGCTGTTATCTTGGTGAGAGTTTTTTTCTTGCCTTCAAGGTCCTTCCTTTTTCCCTCTACATCCAATTGTGATTCTCTGTAAACTATGATTTACGAGGTGTGGTGGCACAGTGGTTAGAATGCAATACTGCAGGCTACTGCAGTCAGCAGGCAGTCAGCAGGTTCGACAGTTTGATTCTCACCGGCTCAAGGTTAACAGCCTTCTGTCCTTCCGGGGTGGGTAAAACAAGGACCCAGATTATTAGGGGCAAGAGGCTGACTCTGTAAACCTCTCAGAGAGGGCTGTAAAGCACTGTGAAGCGGTATATAAATCTTAGGGTATTGCTATTGCTATTTGTAGTTCAATCTGTTTGCATACGTCATCAATGGTGAAGAGATTATAGTTAAGCAAACGAGGGTTAATACAAAATCTGAAGCCAGTTAATGGGTCCAATCCAGGCACAGCTGAGCACTTCATAGAGTTCAGTGCAATGGAGAGCCACGGCACCAAAATTAATAATGAGTGTTTAGCAACGCATCTAACAACCAAGGATGAAATCACTTGTTTGGTGAAGAGCAAATGCAACTATATGACACATTCGTTGACACAAGCTTCTTCTCACGCATTAAAAGAAAGTGTAAGTGGGAGCTTGACAGTCCTTTGGCTGTCTCTGAGACCCCCCCCCCCCCCGAGAAGTGGGGGATGGATCTATCTCCAACCATTCTTGCATTGGGATGGGTAAAAATCATCTCTCAGCAGAAAGATTCAGGGCTCTTTAGAAGCTGCATCCATGAGGGGTCTATAGCAGGGATCAGCAACCTTAAACACTCAAAGAGCCACAAATGCTCTAACTGGAAGCCCCCCCCCCCCCATTCAATTCTGGAGCCAGTTCCCTCACCATAGAGTCTCCTCTTAGCGCGGCATCCTTGTTCCTCTACTTGTCCTAACTGAAAGCTCTATCAATTGTGGAACCAACCAGCAACAGGGAGCTGCAGCAGAGGGATGAAAGAGCCATATGTGGCTCCAGAGCCACTGGTTGCTGACCCCTGGTGTGTAGGAAACCCTTTCCCCAAAATGAGCTTTTGATGTATGCATCAAGGCCTGGCCTTCCAGCACTCACGAACCCTCACTGTGCAAGATTCAAGTTCTGGTGAGGAGCACCAAAGAACTGAGGGCTTCTGGACCCCGTCTCTTTCCTCTAAGTGGGGCCAAGGTGGTGGGATCTCCTACTCCTCCTCGGCTGGTAGCAATCAAGTCATTGAATGTGTTCATTCCTCCACTTAGAGCAAGAATGCAGAGCTTCCAATGTGGCTGCCCAGATTAAGTGGTCTTTCTTGGGGCACAAGAACAAAAGAAAGAAAGAGAGAGAGAGAGAGAGAGAGAGAGAGAGAGAGAGAAAGGAGGGAAGGAGGCAGGGGAGGGAGGGGAGGAAGGAAGAGAAAGAAAGAAAGAAAGAAAGAAAGAAAGAAAGAAAGAAAGAAAGAAAGAGAAAGGAGGGAGGGAGGGAGGCAGGGGAGGGAGGGAGGGAGGGAAGGAAGGAAGGAAGGAAGGAAAGAAGGAAGGAAGGAAGAAAGAAAGAAAGAAAGAAAGAAAGAAAGAAAGAAAGAAAGAAAGAAAGAAAGAAAGAAAGAAAGAGAAAGGGCTGTGACACTGCATGGTTCGACCAGGTGATTTTTCAGGCGAATTCCTTCCCTCCGAAGTCCCTCTGATGTTTACCAAAGAGCTGCATTTCCATATTGGGCAGAGCCCAGCACAGTTTGGATTACACATTAAACAATGTCGGAATAGTTTATGCTTCAACAATCCAAACAGAGGCTGCAGTTCCTGGGTTGCCGGGAGGGTCAAGTGTATTTCTCTGGAAATCTGAAAGCCTCAAGGAAACACCTGCGCAGAGCCAGGTGGGCGAGGGAGAAAGCTCCTGCTTTAGGGGACGGCCAAGGCAACCAGGGCATCGCAAACTGATGCAATGCAGCTGAACTGGTCTAAACTGGTAGGAACTCACCACTGGTTTCCTCCACTGCCACCCAGAATGTCAGGGTTATGCCCAAAAGCAGCATCTCCCTGGCTCAGCAAAGAGTCCATGTGCAACCTCGGGATTTTAAAAGGGTGGGGAACAGTGGTGAGATCCTATTGTTTCGGCCTGATTCGACCGAACTGGTAGCAGTATGGCGGCCTGGGTGGCTGGATCTGGCAGTGATCCAGGCCTGCCACACCCCCGAGCCAGTTCCCCGGTTGGAGCCGTCGGTGCTGCCATCTTGTTGTTTAGTTCTGCGCATGATTAGAACAATTTCTGTTGAACTGTGCATGCACACACAGCACGCATCCAGTGTGCGCACAACCGAACCGGCAGTAGCGCCGGCCGGAACCCACCGGTGGATGAAACCCTGGTTTGCCTTCACCATCCCCCAAAGCTGGATCAAGATCCGATAGAACTGGTTAAGGGGCATAAGTGGCCAAGTTACTCCCTACTCGGCCGAACTGGTCCAAACTGATATGAACTCACCTCTGATAGGATAGGAAAGAGAGAGAGAGAGAGGATAGATAGATGTGACTGGGTGGACGTGGCCAACTTGATGTCACTCAAGTCAAGGGACGCCTTGCCTGGCTTCTCCTTGCCTCAAAGGCCTCAACGAGATACAATTTCTCTATTTATTTACTACTCCTGAACATCCAAAATATACTATTTAATCCTATGTATATATGCCATATGTGTACGTACATATTACACAGTATAGAGTGTGTATCGGCACACAAAAACATAACAGAAGGAGAATTGTACCGATTTGAAACTGCTATAAGAAGGGACATGAAGTTCCAGTGTGTTGTGCAACTGTAGTTTATGTCTAAGTTTTGTTTTTGTATATTTTGTATGTTTGAAAATATTTTTTTTAAAGACACATTATCTTCTAAATATACTGTATGTGTATGTACCCATACACACACACAAACACACACACACACAGAGCTCTTCTAAAACTGTGGATGCACGTGGCAAAGGCAAGGCAGGGCGGTCACTACCAGTTCTGTGACCCAGGCTGGCATACCACCACTGTTTCGGCTGAACCAGTCCAAACCGGTAGAAAGCCACCTCTGATCTGAACTATCGACCGGTCAGAAGCCAGAGGAGAAGGCCTTCTGCCCTTCCCATCGGTTGAGGCGCATCATTTCTCTGCAGCCTTCTCCTCTCCCAGCCTCCCATGTTGCGTGACCGAGGGCACTAAGCTTCACAAAGAGGAAGCCCAAAAGACCAGCGGTGCTACATTAAGCTCTGCTCCCTTTTCTTTTTTAAAAGGAAATGGGGATGAATAATGAAAGGACTTCATAGGACGACTGCACCTTCTTTGCATAGCTATGATATATGACCCAAATCTTGATGCTCTGTTTGTTGTGATCAGGGGGAGCATCCTGTTCTCCCTAGCTCTGGCCTTTCTTCCTCAAACAACTCAACTCAAACAAAGTCCAGGTGCTTCACAACTTCTCACAAACTGTTAGCAGCCCATGACCTGCTCTGGGTCTCTCTCAGACACAATAGGCAACTTTGGATGGCGTTGCTCTGGATCACAACAACAACTATTTGTCCAATGGTGATCTTTTGTCAAACAGGCCCGGGAGCTGGACCTGGCCCACGGGGCGCTCTGGAAATATCGAAGGGCCAGCCCACGAAGGTACCTCTGCCAGCGAAAATGGCACTCGGGAGGGCCACACTTCAAAACTTCCAGTTTTGTAGCATTCACAACTTCTGGAGGCAAGTTGTTCCACTGATTAATTGTTCTAAATGTCAGGAAGTTTCTCCTTAGTTCTAAGTTGCTTCTCTCCTTGATTAGTTTCCACCCATTGCTTCTTGTCCTGCCTTCAGGTGCTTTATAGAACAGCTTGACTCCCTCTTCTTTGTGGCAACCCCGGAGATACTGGAAGACTGCTATCCTGTCTCCCCTAGTCCTTCTTTTCATTAAACTAGACTTACCCAGTTCCTGCAACCGTTCCTCATATGTTTTAGCCTTCAGTCCCCTAATCATCTTTGTTGCTCTTCTCTGCACTCTTTCTAGAGTCTCCACATCTTTTTTACATCATGGCACCCACAACTGGATGCCGTATTCCCAGTGTGGCTTTACTAAGGCATTGTAAAGTATTATTAACACTTCCCGTGATCTTGATTCTATACCCAATTGGAGCAACCGTTCTTTGTGCGTTTTTGCCTCCAGTCCCCTAATCATCTTCGTGGCTTTTCTCTGCCTTCAGCATCTTTTTTCCGTTGTGGTGACCAAAACTGGTTGCCAATCTTGCAAGGCTGTGTTTCTTTGGGGGGATAATCCAGCTTTTGTTCCATCCAGAGAACAGAGGGCAGTTGATACAATCGTTCCCAACTCCAACAATAACTCTCCACTGGCTGAGTTGTTTGCTCTTCCCAGACAGGGGTTGGGCTCCATTTTTGAGGATCACAATTGTGCAGCTTTAAGGAGAGACTTGCGCTGCTTCTCAGCTTACAAATAAAAAAAATTGCAGCAATTCTTCTGAAATATCCTTGTATTCTCTCTCTCTCTCTCTCTCTCTCTCTCTGTCTCTCTCCCTCTCTCTCCCTCCCTCCCTCCCTCCCTCCCTCCTTCTCTCTCTCATGCACACACACACATTTAAAGATTTGTTTTCTTCCTTTTTCCAAAGGTTGCCGCCTTTCTAACTGCCAAGGATTATTATTTTTTTAATGTTGTGAGTCAGGAGTGGCCACAGGGTGTGGTTCAAAATGTTAAGCAGGTAAGCATGGTGGTGCAATGGAAGCCATAAGTGCTTTCTTGTGTGTGCCTTCTCCATGGCTCAGATTGTGCACTTGGGTTTTTTCTTCTGCAACGAAGGTATGCTCACCGTATGTCACCGGGGAATCAAAATCAAGTGAAGTATTAGTACTGGTTTTAAAAACCTTAGTAAGGCCATATAAGGGATGCGGTGGCTAAGTGGCTAAGATGCAGAACTTGTCGATCAAAAAGGCTGGCAGTTTGGCAGTTTGAATCCCTAGTGCCACTTAATGGAGTGAGCTCCCATCACTTGTCCCAGCTTCTGCCAACCTAGCAGTTCGAAAGTATGTAAAAATGCAAGTAGAAAAATAGGAACCACCTTTGGTGGGAAAGGAACAACATTCCATGCGCCTTCGGCTTTTAGTCATGCCGGCCACATGACCAGGGAGACATCTTCAGACAGCGCTGGCTCTTCAGCTTTGAAATGGAGATGAGCACTGCCCCCTAGAGTCAGGAACGACTAGCACATATGTGCGAAGGGAATCTTTGTCTTAAGGCCACATATGGAAATACGGCATCCAGTTTTGGTCACCACGTTGTTGAGACTTTGGAAAAAGTGCAGAGAACAGCAACTAAGATGATTAAACACTATATGAAGAACGGTTGCAGGAATTGGGTTTGGATAATCTAGAGAAAAGAAGGACTAGGGGTGATCTGGGAACAGTCTTCCAGTATGCTGCAACAGTCATAAATGTGAAAAATGGTCATAAGACACTTTTTTCAGGCAACATCCTTCCCAAGAGCATGAAGCAAACTCCTTGTCCCGACAAAAAGCCCTTTTATTAATTCACTGTTAATTCTGCTCCTTCACATCCAGCAAAGTCTTTCAAGGGAGGATTTACCGTCACAGACCTTCTCTGGCTTGGAGAGCTGCCAGGCCGATATCTGCAGAACTTGGCAAGGAGTCTCGGAGAGTCAGGAACCCATGAAGCGAACTCATGGTCTTCTGCAAACTCCACTCCCCTTTCGCTCCTATTTTATTTCCTCTGGGAAGGGCCATTCATTGTCCACCTTTGGCCTTACTCCCAAGTCAACCCCTGTTCTTTAGCTGTTCCCTTCGTCTGGCAACTCTGCACATGCGCACACTGGGAACAGGCTCCAGCTGTTCAGCTGCCCCAATGATGTCTGACTCCGAAGGCAGCTGATATCTGGTATACGACTCTGTCCCCCTCTCTGCCTCCGACACAGAGTCCTCATCAGAGCCTTCCCCAGACTCCAGGACTGGCCAAGGTTCCTCCCCAGACTCCTCACTGTCCGAATCTGCTGCCAGCTCCACTGGTGGGCCACAACATAACTTTGAACTGTCACTAACTTTACCAATTTCCTGTTATTTGACAGGGAATGCCTTCAACCTTCAGATCATAGCCTCTAGTCGTGTGTGTGTGTGTGTGTGTGTGTGTGTGTGTGTGTCCGGGCAGAACTTCACAAACCTCTACAGGCACATCCTATCTTTGCACAGGTGTGGGCTTATACCAGGATATTGACTGCCCCTTTTGGATGGCGCTGTCCTTAACAAGTCGCCGGGATGCTGATAAGGAGCCACAAATGGGCTCTTAACTGTGTGTGTGAGTCCTGCTTTCTTGACTTCAGTCAATATTTGATCATGTGTAAGAGTGGCTTGTTGTTGACCCCGCCCTGCCCTTTGCCGGGAACTGGGCTTTCATCGGCCCCCTCGGCTCAGGCATAAAAAGAGCCAACTACGGGAGACACCTGTGCCACTGCCAGCTCCCATTTCCCTATGCAAACTCAGTTGCTAAAGTTAAATACGCATTAAACAGAAGGAGAGCCAGCCAGGACTTTCCTTGCTCAGCGTCTAGGATCATCGTCGCTCTCTGGAGGAAATGCCAACCGGTACAGAACTGGAGATAAGCAGAGTTTAGAGGGGCTACGTAAATGCCAGTTCTCGGTGTGTATGGCAGAGGTGTCCACCCCTGGTCTCTATAACACTTGTGGACTTCAACACTCAGAATTCCCCACGCTGGCTGGGGAAATTCTGGGCATTGAAGTCCACAAGTCCAAGGTTGGACCTTCCTGGAGAAGAGTTTCCAAAATGTGCCAACTCTTACTCTTTGCAAAACTAGTTGTTGTTAGTTGTGAAGTCGTGGACCTCATGGACAATGTTCCTCCAGGCCTTCCTGTTCTCTACCATCCCCCGGAGTCCATTTAAACTCACGCCAACTGCTTTGGTGACTCCATCCGGCCACCTCCTTCTCTGCCATCTGCTTCTTCTTCTTTTCCATCTTTCCCAGCATGAGGCTCTTCTCCAGGGAGTCCTTCCTTCTCATTAGGTGGCCAATGTATTTGAGTTTCCTCTTCAGGATCTGGCCTTCTAAAGAGCAGTCAGGGTTGATCTCCTCTAGGACTGACTGGTTCAATCACCTTGCAGTCCAAGGGACTCGCAGGAATCTTCTCCAGCACCAGAGTTCAAAGGCCTCCATTCTTTGGTGCTCAGCCTTTCTTATGGTCCATCCTTCACAGCCATCCATTGCAACTGGGAAAACCAGAGCCTTGAATATATGTACTTTTGTTGGCAGGATGATGTTTCTGCTTTTTGGTATGCTGTCTAAATTTCCCCAGGAGCAAGCCTCTTTTGATTTCTTGGCTGCTGTCCCCATCTGCAAATCTCAGGAATAAGGTGTCCCACATTTTCCAACCAAATTCTGCATCCAAAGTCCTGTTGCTTCTCTGAAGTTTCTCCAAGTCCCAATGGTCTTTGCTTTGAAGTTGGAACTGTAAGATGTTTGATCTGGATGTTGAGCCCAAACTTCATTCTTGCACCATCAGAAGTACACTTCGGATCAACGCGGGGCAAACTGTATTGGCAACATAGTGCCTGTCCGTGCAAAGTCACAGGGGTGGTTTGAAGCTCCAAGCCAACATCAAGGTGAGCTTGCAAGGTGCAGGATCGGCTCTCACTCTGGTGTAAGATTGTATAAATATTTTTACTGTCTTATATCACAAATTCCATATATATATATATATATATATATATATATATATATATATATATATATATATATATATATATATATATATATATATATATATATATATATATATATATATATATATATATATATATATATATATATATATATATATATATATATATATATATATATATATATATATATATATATATTACCAGCCAGGATGCTCGGCACCGTAGAGCTTCCCCCCCTAGGCAAGGTGGCAGTCTTTGATGACACACAAATACACACTCACAAACACACACATACTCCCCCCCCCCCCCCCCGTGCGTACCCAGCCTACCTGGGAATGAATTCACTTGGCCGTAGAGATAACAAAAGGTAGCCAAACCCCTTCCTTCCCATGCCAATTAATTAGGCTTGAACAACCTTATTTATTTATTTTTAACAATAGCCGGGGGGGGGGATAAGGATAAATAGCAGATGTCCCAATTATTTAGGACTGGAGCCTTTTGCACGGCCTTAAATAAGCAGGGCCCTGGCATCCTTCCACACAATCTTATGCAGAGAGTTTTACAGGTGGTGTTAAGCTGCAGACAAAGAGCCTGAGGGCAAATCCCAGAGTTGGCTGACTCACCCTTGACTCCAGGCACTCCTTCGCTGCCATCTGCACGACCTCAGAGGGCTCAGGATGTCATCCTCCCGACTACATTTCAGCTGCCGCTGTTGCAAAGGGAGGGGGTTGCACGGCTCTTAAGGGCCATCGGATGGTGGTCTGGACTTCTGCACCCACATCGAGGAGTCCTACAGAAGGGAGAAAACTTTTCATCCTTTCATTATTCTCTTCCTGTCCTGGGTTCCTGAGTAGGGAAAGTTCAATGCAAAAAAAGTGTTGGGGTTTTTTGTTTTGCCTAGCAACAGCTTTAGAGAAAGAGAAAAGGCTGTTTCTGGAATTTCCTATGGAGGATGGGTAGCTTTTCCAGGAAAAAGTTATAAATACAATAGCAGAGTTGGAAGGGACCTTGGAGGTCTTCTAGTCCAACCCCCTGCCTAGGCAGGAAACCCTACACCATTTCAGACAAAGGGTTGTCCAATCTCTTCTTAAAAGCATCCAGTGTTGGGACATTCACAACTTCTGGAGGCAACTTCTGTTCCACTGATTAATTGTTCTCACTATCAGGAAGTTTCTCCTCAGTTCTAAGTTGCTTCTCTCCTTGATTAGTTTCCACCCATTGCTTCTTGTCCTGCCCTCAGGTGCCTGGGAGAATAGTTTGACTCCCTCTTCTTTGTGGCAACCCACAATGTGCAGAGGGTGTAATGTTACGGTCCTTTTTGGTGAGAACCAACAGTGAAACACAAGCCTGGATTATTGGGCTTTGTTCTCAGAATTTTCTGTTTGTCCACCAAAGGCATGTAGTATTTTTAGTGAAGTCAAGGCTAATTTATTAGCCTTGTTTCGCCCTTCTCCAATAATTGCAAGTTTGTATAATGCTTCTTGCTCCGTTCATCCCAGGTGTAGTTATAAAAGAAGAAACAGACGTTGCAATCTCCGGAACTTTAAAATGTATTGCTCACTTAGCTTTCGTTGGCCACTGCTAACATTGTCAAGAGTGTAAAAACCATTAAAGAGATACCTGCCTTTATACACTATTAGTCAATTTGGCCATTGCATGCTCCCACCAGGTGGGAGGCAGGTGGATGGGCCGATCATGCGTGCAATGGCCAAATTGATTAATAGTGTATAAAGGCAGGTATCTCTTTAATGGTTTTTACACTCTGACAATGTTAGCAGTGGCTAACGAAAGCTAAGTGAGCAACATATTTTAAAGTTCCAGAGTTCAAAATGTCTGTTCCTTCTTTTATAACTAAACCTGGAATTGTAAATACAATTACAAATAAAGCAAAGCCAAAGAAAAATCAATAGCAAATCTTAACATACTTAACAAGCTAATAACTATAACAGTAATATATTTACAGTAATTATAATGACACAACCAATGGAAAAAGAAAAAAAAAAGAGCTTTAACTAAATTTCTACTTACATTAGCCTATTTTCAATTTTTCCATATTATAGCCATAATTCTATAGCATCTTTATTTTCCATACTAACAGCGATTGTCAACTTCCCTCTCATTTCTATCTCGTCTCTATCCATTCATAAAATTTATTCCATGTGCTATAATATTTCGAGTCTTCCTTATCTTTAATGTTTAAGCTTAATCTATCCATTTCAGCACAATCCCAAATTTTCCTGATTCTACCATCATCCGATGGGGTGTTTGCATTTTCCCTATATTTAGCATATATGATTCTTGCTGCCATCAATATATGTAACACTAAATACATTATAGTATATCCTGGGTTGTATATCTGCTATGGAGATGGAGAAGGAGGAGGAGGAGGAGGAGGAGGAGGAGGAGGAGGAGGAGGAGGAGGAGGAGGAGGAGGAGGAGGAGGAGGAGGAGGAGGAGGAGGAGGAGGAGGAGGAGGTAGTAATAAATAATAAAATAATAATAATAAATTTAAATTTATTAGCCGCTCCCTTTCCAGACAGGACTCGGGGCGGCGTACAGTGGAGCATATAAAACATATACAACACATAAACATACATATATACAGGACATACATGCACGGAGGAGGTAACAAATTACATCACATTGGACAATTAAAAGTCACCATTAAAAATACCCCAATTGTAAAACACAATTTAAAATTTAAAGTTTTTAAAATTTAAAAGAACTGTCAGGAGGAGTAAGAAAAGTTTACGGTTGAGCCAGGCCAGATAATTGAAAGAGGTGGGTCTTCAGCTGTACACGGAAGGAGCGGAGATCGGAAGTAGTCCTGATGTCACGGGGGAGGTCATTCCACAGGGCTGGGCCCATCACAGAGAAGGCTCTGCTCCTGGGTGTCGCCCCCCGACACTGTTTGGCGGACGGCACCCGGAGAAGTCCCTCTCTGTGTGAGCGGATTGGTCGTAGGGATGTATGGGGCAGGATGCGATCCTGCAGTAGTAGTTCGTTTTTAGTATCTGGCTTGCTTCATTCATTAAACAAATGATAAAACCTGGTTTAAAATAAGAAATCTAAAATCTCATCAGGCTTGATTTGAGCTACTTGCTCATACTTGGGAAGTAGGGAAAATCCTTAGTCTTTTATTAAGCGTTGCTCAGTGCGATAGAGGATGCTTCATGCCCTTTCTTAAAAACCGAAATGTTGCCCCCCTAAAACTTCTTTCTGATTCCAAATGTTTGTCTCTCAGAAGGGCTTCCTTCGAAACACAAACCGAAGCAAACTCCAGGCCTCGCGCCAAGATAAGCCAAATTATTTATCATTGCATCAGTTTATGGAGAGAAATGGCACAAAGAAGGAAGTTTCTAATTCTTAATAACTTTGAATTTGAAAAGAGATTTTCACACTGACACCTGTCATTTCCCTGTCAAGGAATGTTTACAAATATTCTAAGCTGTGAAAAGAGGGACGGTCGTGGATGATGGGTAAATACTGCAGCTTGGGTGGGGAGGTCAGACAAGGAGGAATGGATGGAAACTGATCGAGGAGAGATCAAACCTGGAAATAAGGAGGAATTTCCTGACAGCGAGAACAATCAATCCATGGGACAGAAGTTGCCTTTGGAAGTTGTGGGGGCTTCACCCCTGGAGGCTTTCAAGAAGAGAATAGACTGCCATCTGTCAGAAATGGTGAGGGGCTGTGATGGCAAACCTATGGTACCCATCCAAGAAAGGGACTGAGTTACTTGGCATTAAATTCACAGATTTTCTGGATAAACATTTAAACTGAACAGCGGGGACAGAGAATTAATTGATACAGAACATTTCTGTCCCCAGCAATCTAAAACTCATAGGGTTATCAGTGCATGTATCACAGATGTTTGTGCAGGTAAGATTATCACTCCCGCTGTCAAGCAAAACCAAGCACTTAATAGTGAGTACCATACCATGTGCGTGAATCATAGTGGCAAGAAAATAGGGGCAGTCAGGCATAACACAGGTTATGTAGACAGTAAACACAGGGTCAATCAAAATGGACTCCAATGTCTATGCACCAATGCACAGAGTATGAGGAATAAACAAGGCGAATTAGAAATTCAAGTAAATGAGGGCAGATACAATATTGTTGCCATTACAGAAACTTGGTGGGATGGAACCCACAAATGGAACATACAGCTAGAAGGATTTAAATTGTTTAAAAGTAATAGACCAAATAAAAGAGGAGGTGGAGTTGCACTATATATAAGAAATAACTACACCTCTACAGAAATAGAGCACAACAATGATGAGAACTATCTTGAATGCATTTGGGTCAATATTAAAGGTTGGGGGGCGGAATGACATTGCCATAGGTCTATAGTACTACAGGCCACCCAACAAAGCAGAGGAAGTAGATGAACTTTTTGCTAATCAGCTAACTAAGGTATGTAGGAAGCACACCACAATAGTAATCAACTGGGAAACAAACTCTGCACCAAGTGGAAGATCCAACAGGTTCCTAACAAACCTAGCAGACAACTTTGTTTCCCAAAAAGTAGAGAAGGAAACAAGGGGATCAGCCATATTGGACTTAATTCTCACTAACAGAGAGGAAATGATAGAAGGTGTTGAAGCCACAGGAACCCTGGGGGCAAGTGACCATGCAATATTGGAATTCAACATTATGCAAACACAAGTAGTAGAACAAAGTCAAACTAGAGTCTTGGACTTTAAGAGAGCTAATTTCAATAAATTTAGAGAGAGCTTGGGAAGAATTCGATGGATGAGAATCCTCAAGGGGAAAACAACTCAAGAAACCTGGGAAATTTATCTCGTACATGTTTGACAAACCAAATAAATAAAATAAATAAATAAAATAAGTGACCATTCAGTTCTCCACACCGCAGGTGCTGAAACAAACTTTCATGCCCGAATGCCCAAAGAAAGTTTAACATGGATGACCAAGGCTGTGTGCGTTTGGTTATCCCAAAAGCGAGTAGCAGCAAGAGTAAATCACAGGATGGTTCTAGAATCAAGGATTGGAGGACGTGAGTCCATACCTACGCATATTTTCCTGCTCAAATTGACATTTTTCATTGGTTTGGTTTTTTGCTGTTTTATTCAGAACAGTTGTGTTCAACCTTAAGTCAAAAATCAGTTTTTACTATTTACAGACCAATTTCGTTGTATTTATTTTGTACAATGACAATAAAGGCTATGCTATGATGGAGTTTTTGGGGTCACAGTGCCATCTAGTGGATGACATTGCACAGGGATAGAAAAGACTGTTTTTCAACCATGCCCCCCTTAAGATGTTGTTGTTAGTTGCAAAGTCATGTCCGACCCATTGCGACCCCATGGACAATGTTCCTCCAGGCCTTCCTGTCCTCTACCATCCTCTAAAGTCCATTTAAGCTCACGGCTACTGCTTCGGTGACTCCATCCAGCCACCTCCTTCTCTGCCGTCCCCTTCTTCTTCTTCTGCCCTCAATCTTTCTCAGCATGAGGCTCTTCTCCAGGGAGTCCTTCTTCCGTCTCATTAGGCGGCCAAAGGATTTGAGTTTCGTCTTCAGGATCTGGCCTTCTAAAGAGCAGTCAGGGTTCATCTCCTCTAGGACTGACCGGTTGGATGGCCTTGCAGTCCAAGAGACTAGCAGGATTCTTTTCCAGCTGGAGTCTTCTCCATCTTCTCCTTAATATGGCTGGCTAGGGCATTCTGGGAGTTAATGTCCACCCATCTTAAAAGGGCCAAGGTTAAAAAAAAACATTGCTCTGGGGCAGCCCAAAATCAGGAGGAAACTGGTAGCACCTTTGCCAACTAACACAGTAGAAAATCACCTGGAAAGAGTAGAAATTCCAAGGAAATCAATTCTGCTTTAAGACCGCACGAATGTTTCCAGTGACGTCACCAGCCATCGAAACCAGCTTGAGAGAGTTTAACTGAGATTGTAGAAACTCAGTTGCAGAAGGAAATGGCTTCCTGCAGTGGGGTCAGTGTTGAATCTTCAGCAAAACTTCATTAACTTGGCTCTTCCTGGAACGCTTTGTGCCTGGGAAACCCCTAGATGCATTTCAAAGCAACTTGGAATTCGAACACAATAGAAGAAACTCAACTCTTCACATCTCCTCCTATTTGGAAGAGCTTCTCCTGTTGAGAAGCTTTCCTTCCATTTGTCTGAAGTGGTGTAGGGTTTCCTGCCTAAGTAGGGGGTTGGGCTTGAAGACCTCCAAGGTCTCTTCCAACTCTGTTATTTTATTCTAATAAAGTATTCTATTCCGTTAATAAATATAAAAATTGAGGTGGACACAAAGCATCCAGGAATTTGGACATTTTCAAGGCTCCCTAGAAACGCAGAGCAATTAGGATACGAATTCCAAAACTTGGTTTCACGTCAACATCTCCGCTCTCGGCTTCCCTTGCATTGTGTGGTTGTTCTTTTGTGCTCTCTGACCGACCCTCTCTGTGAAAACAACGGGATCCAGTTTCCCCTTGGCGGCATTTCAGCCCTGCGTGATGAAATATTTAGAAACAGACATCAACCTGCATCTCTCGGAGTTCTTCAAAGACTGAACGGTGCTCAGCCTGAAAGCAAGGACGATGCTGGTCTTCATCTTCCTTTTCTCTGTTTTTACAGCTTACCTGGCTGGCAATTCTCCGCTGCAGAAAGAAGGATGCAAAAATGGGTTGAATTGCAGGAGAAGACAACAGAACTCATCTGTCTGCCCTGAAGGTACAAGGAGCAATCCCAGAAGGATTCCAGATGTTGAGACTCTAGAAAGAGTGCAGAGAAGAGCAACAATGATGACGAGGGGACTGGAGGCTAAAAAATATGAAGAGAGGTTGCGGGAATTAGGTAGGGCTAGTTTAATGAAAAGAAGGACTAGGGGAGACATGACAGTAGTGTTCCGATATCTCAGAGGATGCCACCAAGAAGAGGGAGTCAACCTATTCTCCGAGGCACCTGGGGGCAGGACAAGAAGCAATGGGGGGAAACTAATCAAGGGGAGAAGCAACTTAGAACTGAGGAGAAGCTTCCTGACAGTGAGAACAATTAATCAGTGGAACGACTTGCCTCCAGAAGTTCTGAATGCTCCAACACTGGAGGTTTTTAAGAAGATGTTGGATATCCATTTGTCTCAAATGGTAGAGGGTTTCCTGCCTGAGCAAGGGGTTGGACTAGGAGATCTCAAAGGTCCCTTCCAGTTTGGTTATTCAGAACAGATGGAAACCCTACTTTAGAGGGTTTCCAGTCTGCAGATGTTTCCTGCTAATTGTTGGCTAATTATTGCTTTAAATTAATATTTCTCAACTTTGGCAACTTTAAGATGGGTGGGCTCCATCTCATTCTATGTGGCCAGATGCAAATAGGTTCCACTCAGGGTTTTGTTTTGCTTTTCAAGGTTTCTTCTGCCCAGCTGGCAGTAGCTCCCCCATCCCGTGCCCAGAAGGCACCTTCCGTTCTGCGGGATTGTCCTCTTCTCTCTCCTGCCTGGCCTGTCCGGTGAATTTCTTCAGTGCTAAAGTGGGCCAGGGCGCGTGCTTGCCGTGTGGCTCTGAGGCAAAGCAACCCAAAGAAGGCCAAAACACCTGCGTGTGCCTTCGCCAAGGCCGTGTTTTCCAGGTATGGGATGTGGATTTTGTTCTAAGTTACCACTTGATGTGGCTGTTTTTAAATGTTGGCAGACACAAGCAACTGTGGGGCCCTCAGTTGTTTTCTTGCAGACATTTCATTATCCAACTGGGTAACATCATCAGTGCTAGGAGGGGGTGGAGTTTGGTCTCTGTTTACCCCACTCCCGCTCCCTTCTGGCACTGATCATGTTTCCTAGTTGGGTAATAAAATGTCTGCAAGAAAACAACCGAGCTCAGAGAGCATCAAGGACCCCATAGCCTTCCTCATCCTCCTTCCCTCTACAAACCCCTCTCTCTTCTAACACTGATAGTGTTATCTAGTTGGGTAATGAAACATCTGCAGGGGGAAAAAAGCTAGAAGGCAGGAATTCCGACGATTCGATCTAATATAAATTCCACGTCTACAGCTGATCGTCGGAAATACTGCCTGAATAGCATTTTTTTTTTACTACCGGCTCAGGGGAACTGGCCCGAACCAGTAGCATTTCACCCCTGCTCAGGGGGATTCCCACGTCATGGAGCACCACCAGCACCCTTCCCCAACTTCTGTCTTTCTGCTGGTAGAATTGCGTGGACCTTCTCAGCATCCGTTTTTTCTTCCCCCTTCCTGAACCTCCGAGCTGCATCTTAACTGAGGGGTGGGCATTCCAGAGGGATGGATTTAAGTTTCTTCCCTTTCCAGCCCAGCGATGCTCAGTGCCCCTGTGCTCCCGGGTATCAGAGCCATCGAGAAGACAGGCGGTGGGATTGCGTCAAAGAGACCTATGATATTTGTAAGGACGATGCTGTCCGGAACCAAGATGGCCGGTGCTTAACTAAAGAGGAGTGGGCTCCCTACTGTTCAGATCAGGTGAGTGGAAGGTTGTGGGAGAAGTCTACCGTATGGGAAGGTTCCAAATAGCATCCAAAATTAAATCAAGAGTCCGAGGCAAAGGATTGCTCAAAGTTCCAATTGATGAAGGGAGCCATGTTGGCACAACTGGGAAAACCCGAATCTGAAAGCATCCCGGTTTCCCCACCCAGTTGAAAGTTCAAGATCTTGCCCCCACACCCACAAGTCCATCCCATGGTCCAATCTCCTACTGCCATGCTGGCAGTTTCACCCATCCAGTTCCGGTCAGGTGCAGAGGTGCAAAGACAAAGGATGACCTTGGCTTTCTAGAAAGAATTTTGTTATGGCTACATATCATCTAACTCCGTACGATCCCCCCTCCCATTTTCCCTCAATAGAAAATGCATAGTAGAAGAATAGAAAGTGTGGCAGGCCAAAGATCCAAAAGAAAAGATGGCTGCAGGGCTGACACCGTGGTTGAGAGTCTGGTGCAACTGCCTTTTCAGCCCCCATTTTGGCCACTGACCTTCCAGCTTGTTAGCATTTTCCTTGATTCGCTCAAAGGGTGCTAAGCTAGGCCCATCACTGTCGTAATTGGTGACAGTTGTCAGTTGGTGACTGACCAATGAGACTGACCTGATTTTATGATCTTTTTTTGCAGCAGTCATTAAACAAACATCACAATTGTAAAGGGGACCAGTGGTGAGTTGCAGGCGGTACACCCCAGTATGGGTGTACTGATGCCTGTCCAGAGCACCGGGTACCGTTCCGGTACAGTGCTCCGGAGGACCTACCTACCTGCCCATCATCCTTTTCTGTCTTTAAACTCTTCGGTGCTTCCACGCACGGTGCATACAGACCTTATGCAATGCTCCACCGAGCAGCTGGAGCATCGTGGTGGCTCTGGGAGGCATTGCTGGAGGGTAGGATGCATGTGCGAACTGCGTGCGTTCGTGTGGAGGACTCCGGGCCCCATTGCAATGGGATCCGGAACCCACCACTGAAGGGGACCAATGGGTCGCTACGGGCCCGCAGTAAAGGCTGGTTTTCAGTAAAATTGTTGTAAACTGCAGTTGTGCAATTGCAGGACGTTGAAAATGGCTGTAAGCCTGGCCTGGTGAATAAGTACTTGAAATGGGGTCATATAACCATATGGGGGTGGCAGTGGGGACTTTGAATCCCAGTCATAACTACCTCCAGGGAGGTCGTACGTTGAGGATCACCTCTACGGACTAAATTTTCATCCAAGGGAGCATTGACTGACTTCTGATCTTCCCGGATAGGTTTGTGACATCCCCCAAGACTATCGAGGTTATGACAAAGTTCTCGGGCTTTGCCTTTGTCAAGTGAGGAGCCTGGACAACACGTGTGGTCTCCTGTGCCGACGACAGCAAAGAGGCATTTTGAAATTCTTCTGTGGAGACGGTCCGGCCCAACTTTCCATCACATACAAAAATGGCAGGCAGGTAATGAAGGTCAAGAAGGAAGCCGATCTTTCCCAGCTGCTCATTTTACCAGAAAGCCCGAGGCGTAAGCTGAGCATCTTCCCAAGGGCCAGCTGAAGTCAGGGGCTTCCCTCTTGGGAAAGTGCCAGCCAGGCTGGAAGGAGGAGTCAAGTGAGGGCCTAGTTTGGAGTCCTGCAAGCAGCATAAAGTTTGACCTCCCCCAAGATTCATGAAACCTTATCTGGTTGTTCCTAGACTGTGATGGCGAACCTATGGCAGGCATTCCACAGGTGGCACACAGAGCCATCAGCTCCAGCATGCATGTGTGTGCCGGCCTGCTGATTTTCGGTCTTCTGGGGGGGGGCAGGGTAAGCCGTTTTCACCCTCCCCAGGCTTCGGGAAAGCCTCCGCATCCTGGGGAGGGTGAGAAACAAATGTTCCAAACTTCCAGTAGACCCATTGGGCCCGTTTTTAGCCCTCCCCAGGCTCCGGGGGCTTTCCTGAAGCCGGGGGAGGCTGAAAACGTCTCCCCTCCCCCCAGAGGAAATACCAAGCTCAGCTTGGAGACGAGCAGTGCAGTGCACATGGGGGTGGAAGCGTGGGGTGGGGTTTGTGCATGCATGCACGTGTGAGGGAGCACTTCGCATTATGGGTGCTGGAATGCACGCATGCTATTGCACATGCGGGCTTGCATTTTTGGCACCCAACCAGAAAAAGGTTAGCCTGTCAGCGTTCCAAATATCATCAACAATTAAATCAGGAGTCCAAGGCAAAGTATTGCTCTAAGTTCCAATGTATGAAAAGAGACATGTTGGTACATCTGGGAAAACCCGACTCTGAGCTTCCTGGGTTTCCCCACCCAGTTGAAAGTTCAAGATCTTGCCCCCACACCCACAAGTCCAACAAGGGGTACAATCTCCCACTGCCATGCTGGCAACTTCCACCCATCCAGTTCCGGTCAGGTGCAGAGGTGCAAAGAGAAAGGATGACCTTGGATTTCTAGAAAGGAATTTTATTTTGACAACAGTACATTCTACTCCTTACTATTCCCCCTCCCAATTCCCCACTAATGAAACAGCATAATAAAATAAGAGAGAAAGTGGCAGGCCAAAGATCCTAAAAGGAACCGGCTGCAGGCCGGACATAGCCATCACTATCCTAGGAGAAGGCTGCCTGGGAAAGTTCTTGCAACATAGGCGGTAGACAATAAAGTTACCGACTTTGTCTGTTGTGCTTGACACATCCTTTTCTTCTGGGTGGGCAGCTGGAGATGGAGGGAGGGCAGCTTCCTGCTAAGTCTGAACCCAAATTTAGGCTCCTGGGAACATTGCCACCTGGAACTGGGATTAAAGACGTCTTCACATTTTTCCTAGGTCGATGTTTTTCGGGAAGAGCTGGCAGCTTCTTTGCAAGGACTCATCTTCCACGCTCAAAATCTCTGTGCCTCAGAGACCCAAGAACCCCAGGCGGTCTACGTGGTAAAGACAAATGGTAAGGACCAAAGAAGAGAAATGGTCCATATTCTCTCTGCTTCAGATTTCCTCCCTGGTCTCGTTGCCAACTCTTGGGCCCCAAACCTTCGACGCAAACTGCTTTCAAACCCCTTTGGAAAAGACTCTGCTGCCCTAACAGGAAAGAGGACAGAATGTCCCGATTCGTAATTAATCTGACTTTAATGGGGAAAATGCCATTATTGCTTGAAGGGAATACAGTAAACCTAGTTTGGCTTCATGATTTATTTCTAAAGTTTACCCAAAGCAGTGGTGAAATTCAAAAATGTTCCGTACCAGTTATGTGGGTGTGGCTTGGTGGGCATGGCTTGGTGGTCACATGACCAGGAGGTATGGCTTGGTGGTCATGTGATGGGTGGGCGTGGCTGCACAACGGACTCACACACAATGCGAAAGCAACTGGACCTCATACAAAAATGTCCCCTGCACCAAACAGGAACATCACAGAGTAACAGAGAGCTCAAAAACCAACTATCACACCGTACACAAAAATAACACAAAAGCTACACCACTGACTCACACACAATGCAAAAGCAGCTGGACGTCACACAAAATGTCCCCTGCACCAAGCAGCAACCTCGCAGACAGTCAGGCACAGCTGATTGTTGTACGGCTGATCATCGGATTTTTTTTTTAACTTTTCTAAGCATTTTTTTACTACTGATTCGGGCAAACCAGCCCGAACAGGTAACATTTCACCCCTGACCCAAAGCCTTGCCACACCGGAGAGCAGCGAGGAGGCTGGAATAAAGCACGGAAGACGGATTCAGGTTCAGAGATTGTGGGGCTGACCAATTCCTTCTCCATCATTACAGGAAGAGGATTTATAGGTGTGAACGATCCTGAACCGGAAGCACTGCAACATCTCTTTGCCACACAAACCCAGATCCCACCAGCTCCCCGAAATGAATTGTGGGCTGCAAAGTCCTGGGAGATTTCATGTACGTAAGCATCACATTTGCATCCTTGTGCGTGTTTGCATCAACAATCAGGTGTGGAAGGTGTGTGTGTGTGTGTGTGTGTGTGTGTGTGTGTGTGTGTGAAAAGTGGTGATGAGCCACGATGGTGCAGTGGTTAGAGTGCAATACTCCAGGCTCCTTCTGTTGACTGCTGGCTGCCTTCATTTTAGCAGTTCAAATCTCACCAGGCTCAAGGTTGACTCAGCTTTCCGTCCTTCCGAGGTTGGTAAAATGAGGACCCAGATTGTTTGGGGGCAAGAGGCTGACTTTGTAAACCCCCTTAGAGAGGGCTATAAAAAGCACTGTAAAGTGGTATATAAATCTAAGTGCTATTGCTAGTCCTTCCTTCCTCTCTCTCTCTCTCCCTCTCCTTCCTTCCTGCAAATTGGTATATACAACATTTTTCACTCCATAAGACGATGCTGACTATAAGACGCACCCAGGTTTAGAAGAAGAAAACAAGAAAAAAAATATCTACCTCTGCCTCCCAGCGTCCATCTGGTATTCATCTGGCTAGCATCCTTGCAGCAAACAGCAAACAGCCTGCCTCCTCCATGTCTGCTGCCTCCGCTGCGGAACACTGGAGCCTTCGCCACCGAGCAGCTGATTGGCAGTTGGATTGGCCTCCGGGAATACTGCCGATCAGCTGTTCCAGGCGGCAGGAATTGCTGCCGCTGTTCTCCACTGCTGCCTGTTGCCCATATTCCGCTATATAAGACACACAGACATTTCCACCCACTTTGGGGGGAGGGGGATGTGCATCTCGTGGAGCAAAAAATACTGCAACTCTAAGTGCTATTGCTATTCTTATTGCTATTAGGAGGGCCCTGGAGGCCTCACGTTGTCTCTCCCTGCCGTGGAATTGGGCCATTGATGCTCCTTATCAAAGGTTATCTCCCAGGGGTTGTTGTTCTTGTTATTCATTCAGGGACTTCGGCCAAAGGTGGTTTTCGATTTTCCCAGCCAGAACCTGCCAATGCTACACCGAAGAGCATGTTAACCGGCATCCTTAACCCAACGGTCTGCCTCACAATGCACGAGATTCTCATGTTCGTTGTTTCTAAAGAGCACTACCCTGTTTATGATGTGTAAGTACAATAGCGAACCCTCATGAGGTGTGTCTTCCTACCTCCAACTGTGGGTCCCGCTGATTTTCAATGCTTTGCAGTGAGAAGCGTGCGGCCACTGACTCATTTTCCTGTGCTATTCTTAAAAAAGAAAAATGGCGAAAGAGAGAGTTCAACAGCGGTTTCTAAATTTGTCTAACAGTTGCTAAAATAAGTCACGGCCCGCTCAATGTCAGATTCTCAGCTTCCCGTTTCTAGACCTCTGGGCTTTTTCAACTTCTGCAGAGTAGAAAACTTTATTTATTTATGAGATTTATATGCCACCCGCCTCACTGGTCTTTTATATGTTGTTCAACCCTCCTGGTATCCTGGTCAGTGGTGGTTTTCAGCAGGTTCTGACCAGTTCTGGAGAACCGGTAGCGGAAATTTTGAGTAGCTCAGAGAACCAGTAAATACCACCTCTGACTGGCCTTGCACCCATCTATTCTCTGCCTCCCGAGTCCCAGCTGATCGGGAGGGAATGGGGATTTTGCAGTAAACTTCCCCTGGAGTGGGGAGGGAATGGAGAATAGAATGGATCTAAAGCCACCCTCTGTGTTTTGTTCCATTGACTGATCGTCATCCTTGGGAGGAATTGCAGATGAAACATTAGAGCAAAGACTTTTGGGGATGGAGCTCATGCTACACAACTGGTGCCTTTTGTCTTGTGTTTCTTCCTAGCAATAATTTATACAATACAAACCAAGATTTTGACTGGGGCGCTTTCCGCAAACTCGCAGAGGAAATGCGATTGGCTTCCCGCTCAACCAGCTTTTTCTTCTTCCTACACCAGTTCTACGGTCCCGGCACTTACGTCCTGAGGCTGAGTAGCAATCCGCACAAAAAAATGGTGGGTTTGGGGTCCCAGCAGGTTTTGGGATGCATGGATGGATAAATAGATGGGTGGGTGGATGCATGGATGGATAGAGATAGATAGATGATGGAAATAGGATAAGTAAATAGATACTGTAGATAGATAGAGGATAGGTTGATAGAGATGATGGATGATGGATAGATGGATAGATGGATAGATGGATAGATGGATAGATGGATAGATGGATAGATGGATAGATGGATAGATGGATAGATGGATAGATGGATAGATGGATAGATGGATAGATGGATAGATGGATAGATGGATAGATGGATAGATGGATAGATGGATAGTTGGATAGTTGGATGGATGGATGGATGGATGGATGGATGGATGGATGGATGGACGGACGGACAGCCCTCTCTTTACAGAGTCAGTCTCTTGCCTCCAACAATTTGGGTCCTCATTTAACCAACGTTGGAAGGGTGGAAGGCTGAGTCAACCTTGAGCCTGGTGAGATGAGAGAAACAGAGACAGACAGAGAGAGAGGGAGGGACAGATAGACAGAGACTTGACAGAGATGGGGAGATATAACTTTCTGCCCCTTTTAGAGGGTAGACCACGGTTGACAAGGGAATGCTGGGAGTTGAAATCCACCCATTGGATTTGGCAAGTTGCCACGGTTGAGTAGCACTCTCCTAGAGCACATGACAACATTGCACCTCCACATTCTGATTTAATTTTCCCTGCCCGTGTGTTCCTTTTGAGAAGTATATCCGAATGCTGCCATTTGGTGGACGGTGTTATGAAGAAGGACCGTTTTACCCAACAACTCCGGCTCATGTCATTCAAGTAGGCATTGCAAAGATCACTGATCTAGTTCTGAAACCCGATTGGCCAGCAATCATTGGAATATTAATCGCCCTCGTCTTCCTCATTCTCATCTATCTCATGCTGATTGTAAGTTGAGACAACAATGATGACAACAATCAACAAAAATGCATCCTTGTGCACCAATTTTCTTAGACGTTTTCTTGATTCTCTAAGCCTTTTTACCCCCCCCCCCCCAAATGTTGCAGATTCTTTGCCAAGCTTTTGGATGGGCCAACAGAGGAAGTTCCACTCCTCAATTCCAAAAATTGCAGTTGAAATGTAATCTGGATAAATATTCATCCCAAGAATCCAAAATTGTGGTCATTCGGAAATATCAATCCGGTACGCAAGCCAGAGGGTGTTTAGAGAAAAATTCCAACTGCGTGGAAAGAGGAGAAGGTAGACGTTATTTTTTGATGTGATAAAAATAAAACCGCACGTCCATAAAGAATTAGCTTGGATGAATGCTTCCCCTGAACGCTGCTAAACAAATTGCACTGTAATTATCTCCTCGCAAATCGCTCACTTTGAAATTAGCACAGATTGGGGGAAATCTACCAAAGGAGAAAGCTGGTGGGATCCAGCGGTTGGCGGATTTAACTGCAAAGATTTGGGCCCAAAGCCTTTTTCTTAGCCACATAGTCTCTAAACCAGAGGTCTCCAAATTTGGCAGCTTGAAGATTTGTGGACTTCACCTCCCAGAATTCCCCAGCCAATGTGTGGGGAATTCTTGGAGTTGAAGTCCACAAGTCTTAAAGTTGCCAAGGTTGGAGATCCCTGCTTTGGAGAACCTCAAGATGGGATGAGCTGATCTGCGTTGTACAATGTACAAGTTTGGAGAGTCTTGCTCTAAACCAAGATTTCTCAGCCTTAGCAAACTGACGATATGCAGACTCCAACTTCCAGAATTCTGCATAGCTGCCTGGGGAATTCTGGGAAGTGAAGTCCACACTGCTTACAGTTTCCAAGGTTGAAAAATACTGCTCTCAACTTTTATATTTCAAACTTGGGATATGGGGGTAGTACCGTATTATAGTCACTCTATACTTCTATTTGTCAGGGTTCCAAAAAGCATCCAAAAGTAAATCAGAGTCTGAGGCAAAGTATTGCTCAAAGTTCCAATTTATTAAGAGAGCCATGTTGGCACATCTGGGAAAACCCGACTCTGAAAGCTTCCCGGTTTTCCCCACCCAGTTGAAAGTTCAGGATCTTTCCCCCCACACCCACCAGCCCATCCCATGGTCCAATCTCCCACTGCCATGCTGGCAGCTTCCACCCATCCAGTTCCGGCCAGGTGCAGAGGTGCAGAGACAAAGGATGGCCTTGGCTTTCTAGAAAGAATGTTGTTATGGCTACATATCATCTAACTCCATACAATCCCCCCTCCCACTTTCCCACAACAGAAAATGCATAATAGAATAATAGAAAGTGTGGCAGGCCTAAGACCCAAAAGAAAAGATGGCTGCAGGCCTGAGACTATTATTATTTGCCCTAAGCAATATGCATTATGTGTCATTCTCTTCGTAGACCAGTTCAAACTATGGGACTCTGAAGACCTCATAGATCTTGACTCATTCAACACCAATGTGTTTTTCGAAATTCTGCTTACGCAATCTCTGGCCGTGACAACCAAACTGAGCCAATTTAAAGAAGAGGTGAGCTATCCCCACATAAACCCTGGTCAAGGTTGTCCCAAAGGTGCTTTTTCAAGAGGCAACGGATTGTGGGCATAAGCTGAGGAAATTGTATTCGTCAACGTCAGCTGAAGTGTCGCATTTAAGGATATTGCGGTTAACGCGAAAACCTGGAAAGACAAACCTGACTTTGTTCCCCTTCTCTACGTCCGTTTCGTTCGTAGCTGAAATCCATATACTTCAAGCTCCTGGAGGATCTGGCCTCCCTCCGAGACCTTTGGGTGGCCAAAATGTGCCTTCCCGATGGAGGGAATCCTTGCAGTGAGGCTCTAATGGGAGATTACAGGAAAGTCAAAGAAGAGGTAGGAGAGTCACAGGGACTTTTATGAGGTTTGGGGGCAGGGAGGAACCTGAGAATTGTCCCCAATTTTCCCTTAAAAGAGGATTTCTCAACTTTGGCACAGTTAAAATGTGTGGATTTCGACTCCTGGAATTCTGGGAGTTGAACTCCATACGTCCACATGGATAAAAGAACCAGGAAGAGATTCCTCATCCTGTACAGACCTCTCCTTTCCTTCCTTCCTTCCTGCCTGCCTTCCTGCCTTCATGCTTTCATCCCTCCCTCCTTCTTACTGTCTTCCTTTCTTCTTCCTTCCCTCCCTCAGCCATCCCCTTCCCTCCCTCCCTCCTTCCTTCCTTGCTTCCTTCCTTCCTTCCTTCTTCCTTCATGCTTTCATCCCTCCCTCCTTCTTACTGTCTTCCTTCCTTCTTCCTTTCCTCTCTCCCTCAGGCTTCCCCTTCCTTCCTTCCTTCCTTCCTTCCTTCCTTCCTTCCTTCCTTCATGCTTTCATCCCTCCCTCCTTCTTACTGTCTTCCTTCATTCTTCCTTTCCTCCCTCCCTCCCTCCCTCAACCTTCCCCTTCCTTCTTTCCTTTCTTTCTTCCTTCCTTCCTTCCTCTAGGTTTAAGTCACATTTTCTATCCAAGCACCCCAAAACAGAGTGCATCAAAAGGCTTGAACGTTGGAAATGATGGTCCCAGATGATGTGTCCCTCCTTTATGTTGTGATTTAGGCAGAGGAGGAAATTAGGTGCAGAAAGCATCGGGCAGCAGAATACGAAGAGAGTTTGACCTGGCAGATCAACCTCTTGACTCAGCATCTGAAGCATGAGGAGGAACACTGGGTGGCCTTCAATTCTGCTCTCCGGCACATTGTGAGGCAAGTGGAGATGTTGGATGAGGTGCTCTCTGGAGAAGAGCTTGGTCCAAATTCTAAACCAGAGCATCGGAGGTAAGAGCAATCCTGGAAAACTTGCCTGCACCAACCCAGCTCCTCCTGGTCCAGGGGTGAAATCCAGCAGGTTCTGGAGAACTGGTAGTGGAAATTTTGAGTAGTTCAGAGAACCGGCAAATGCCACCTCTGACTGGCCCCAGAGTGGGGAGGGAATGGAGATTTTGCAGTATCCTTCCCCTGCCACGCCCACCAATCCACGACCACAGAACCAGGAGTAATTTTTTTTAATTTCACCACTGTCCTGGTCTGCTTGACCACATCACTTGCGATTTCTAACAAGCCAATGGCGAGACTTGGGGGAGGGGGACTCTCTTTGAAGCATAGCTTCTTTGGGGACATATTTGCTGTCTTCTTCTCAGGTTGTTAAGCCTCATAGAAGCTGCAATTGAGAAGCTCACCAACGTGGTGGTCAAGGAGAGTCATCGGCTCACCCAGTGGGGTCTTCTTGGAGAAGGAACAGGAGCTGATCTCCTGAACAAAGAGAAGACGATGGTGCTCCCCAGGGACGAGCTTGTTGGTAAAATGTTTGCTTTTTTAAAAAAGTTGAACTTGTTTTTATCAATGTGGCTCTCCTTCGGACTTCAGCTGACAAAGGTCACAGTGCAAAATGTGTTCTCCATTCCTAATAATAAAGGTAAAGGTAAGGAACGCGGTGGCTCAGTGGCTGAGCTTGTCAATCAGAAAGATCGGCAGTTCAGCAGTTTGAATCCCTAATGCTGCATAATGGAGTAAGCTCCCATCACTTGTCCCAGCTCCTGCCAACCTAGCAGTTAGAAAGCAGGTAAAAATGCAAGTAGAAAAATAGGGACCACCTTTCGTGGGAAGGTAACAGCGTTCCGTGCACCTTCGGCGTTGATTCATGCCAACCACATGACCATGGAGACATCTTCGGACAGTGCTCATTCTTCGGCTTTGAAACGGAGATGAGCACCGCCCCCTAGAGTTGGGAATGACTAGCACATATGTGTGAGGGGAACCTTTACCTTTAATAATAAAGGTGGGATACAAACAAACAAACAAATATAGCAAAAGTTTATTAATGAAACTTATATCCAGCCATCTCAGCATGGAAGCAACTCTGTTCAGTTCTCCTGTTTGGATCTAGGCTTCCCAAAAGCATGAAGCCGGCTTCTCTGTCTGACAGCCTTGGCCCCCTCTCTGCCTCCAACACAGAGCCCTCATCAGGGCCTTCCCCAGACTCCAGGACCGGCCCATCTTCGTCTCCAACCTCCTCACTGTCCGAATCTGCACCAGTTCTGCTGGCCGCTGGCAGGCCACAACATCTCCATCTGCATTTCCGATGGACATCTCTCCAAATTGAAGACTAGTTTTGGAATCCAGTTAATGCTGCCGTTAAATGTCTGAATCACAAAAGATCTGTGTCTTTTCATTGTCTCCATCGCTGTTCCCGGAACCAGGTGGATCCTTAAAGACAGAAGAGCTTCTGCTGCATCAGGATCTTGCCACAGGACTGATAATGCCCAGCAAAGACGCCCCCATGCTTTTAGCCAATCGATCCATGAAATCTGCATCTCCAGATCACTTCCTGCATCCCGAGACCGGAAAACTCCTCCCGATAGCCGGGAATGTTGGCTTTGATCCCGTCAAATCCAAGCTGATCCCCATGGTTGATTTAGTATCTGGTAAGAATGCACCTTTCCAAGGCCTTTTAGGGAATGTTATCCTTGTGCTAATTCTATTTATTTGATACCTTTGACGTTTAGAAGCTTCAATTTGAATTCTTCATCCCTCTTGGTCAGGTCTGATTGTTCTGACTGTCTATCACCTTGATCCTTCTTGCTGTAGGGTTAGGTCTTTCCTGGTTTTGGGCTCTGTAGGTCTCTGATGGACTTCCAAGCCAGGTGGCCACAATGCATTTGAAGGGAACAAGCTGGGGACAACAACAACTACTACTACTGGATACGAAATGAAAACAGCGAAACTGAAGCAAGATCTGGGGGCGGGGGGGAAGCGCGAACTTGTACAAACATTTATCCAAATCCCTCCCCCCAGTTATCCCTACCCAATGTCCAATCTCCAACCCCCAAGGGTGTCATGTGGGGTGCATCTTCAGGTGATCTTATTCCGCTGGTATGCAGAGACAATTGGCCTTGACCAAACCCAAACATGAGCCGTCAGCTTGCACAGAAGATGGTGAGAACAAAACTCCCTTTTTCGAGATGCGTCCACCAGCACGCTTCCCCTCCCAAATACCACGAGCCCCTTCCCTCCATGTTACTATAGCAGCCAATAGCAAGCATGTAAGATAGAGGCTGACATTGGGTGGTTTTGTTTGTCCTTCTGGGTTCAGTTCCAAGTGGGGAAAAAGACACGGGAAACATGGAGGCTGCTTGAAAAGATGGTTTAATGGTGGACAGGATCACGTGGCTTGAACTCCTGAGCAGGAAAAGAGCAGAGATGCTGAGAGTCCCTGGTTTTTATGTCCTCTCTGGGGCCCCACCTCTCTGTTTCCTGTTCTCCCAGGGGTTAGAGGGTCTTAGCTAACTTTGTAGGCTGTCCTGAGACCCAAGCTTGCTTGCCTTACTGGCTGATATAATCTTCCTAGGTGCCATGTGGTGAGATGGGTAGAGGGTTAATCCTACCTTCGTTATGTAGAATAGACTGGCTCAGGACTAAATGCCCCGTTGACAAAAGAGAGGGGCAGGAAGCTGCAAGGAGCTGCTTTGTCTTTAAAAACATGTTTCTCCTTTTCTCGTCCAGGGAAATATAATATTCTGCTTTTTTAAAATATTTCATTTTCTAGGAGAAGGAGGGACGGGTGCTAACTTCCTGCAGTTCTAACACCAACTGTTCAATCACAATGCCCTTCAATGCTTGATCCTTGTAGGCTGTTCTTGTATGTTCTGTTTCCCCTTTTTGAGGTTTCTGCTTAGGAGAGATTCAACATCGCTCGGATCTCCCAATCTTCTCCTTCGTTCCATATCCTATTAATCCCGAAACTGGCCTTCCGGGAAGAATGAACTTACCTGTTCTGCAACCTGAGAAAGTATTTAAGTTTGGAGGCCTGATGCAAGATCCAGTGACTGGAATGGAAGTGCCAATCCTTGCCATCACTGCTCATCCTCAAACTGGCCAATGGTTGACCTTGGGTGGGACATACCTGAATCCTCTCACAGGGATGGTGACGCCTCTCGAAATTGGAGGGCCCATGAAAGCACAAGGAAGCGGAAAAACCGTTCCTATCCTTGGTGTCAGCTTGGACAATAATACAGGTAGAGAAAAGACTTGGTTGTTGGACTAGTGTCAGGTTTCCAAAAGATGCCCTAATTAATTCATTAGCCTCGAGCCAAGTTTCAAAAGAAATCCAGTCGATTATTAGGACCACCATTTCAGCAATACCGCTTTGCAGTCAGATCTAACCTCATTTGAATTATGGCTGAACTTTACCCCTTCCACTATTTGACAAGAGTGGAGCAGCAAAGACAAGGGGAAGCAAGGTGGCCCCTTTTTAGAGAATTGTGATTATTCTGAGGCCCCCACTTTTGGTGAGAAGCCCAGATGGTTAAGAAGTAGAGCTTTACATGGACTGCAGCAGGGGTGAAATCCAGCAGGTTCTGACAGGTTCTGGAGAACTGGTAGCAGAAATTTTGAGTAGTTCGGAGAACCGGTAGCAGAAATTTTGAGTAGTTTGGAGAACCGGTAGCAGAAACTTCGAATCATTCAGAGAACCGGTAGTGAAAATTTTGAGTAGTTCAGAGAACTGACCAAAGTTACCTCTGAGATTTTGCAGTATCCTTCTCCTGGAGTGGGGAGGGGGGAATGGAGATTTTGCAGTATCCTTCCCCTGCCACACCCACCAAGCCACGCCCACAGAAGCGGTAGTAAAAAAAATTGAATTTCACCACTGGACGGCAGCCTCCATACAAAGCCATAGAGAAAAGCCATGGATTTTTCAAAATATTATTTCAGAAGCTTCAGGAAAAAATCAATACACTTTCCAGCTTTGTCAAATACAGAAGGACAATGAATATAGAGAGAGAGAGATTACTTGGAAGAGGACAATGAAAACTAATGAAAAGACTCCATTTATTAAGTCAGCTGCCCCAGCTGCCTCGACTCTCTCAAAAAGTAGTTTAGCCAATCAATAAATATAATAAACAAGGCATTAAAAATAGGTTTGCTTTGCTCTTCTAATCTCAGAAGATTAGAAAACATTTCCCTTTCTGTCCAGCGTTGTACCATCAATTTTTAATAATGAAAATCAACCTATTTATGATTGTCTGAAAATTCAATCAACTCTATGATATGGATTAATTGGAGGCACCCCAAAAATCTAAGGGGTCTTGATTTACTCCAGTTCCAGATGAATTTCAGAGAAAACGAACTGAGGTCCACTTCCCAGAACATAACAGTCCACATCATCTGACTCCCTGCTGTGACTTATCATGGTTTATGATGGGTAGAAACATAGGAGGGGTGTGGTGGCCTCGAGGGGGAGCTCTTGCCTCACAGTCACGGGGCTGTGAGTTCAATCCTAGGGAGAGGCAGATATTTCTCTCTTTGGGCACAATGATGATTTATCTGCCGAACAAAACTCTGCATTGGCAACAGGAAAGGCATCTGGCCAGGAAACACTCTGCTAGCTCCATTCAGTTGCCCAGACACCACCCCACAAGGGATTATGGGGTTGTTAAAAGATGATGTTGATGGGTAGAAATAGAGTTGAAGGCATCTAACATCGGTTGTGGATCCATTCAGGATGAGCTGATGTGGACTAATGTTCTCTTGCTGTCCTCTGAACACACAGGAATGGCTGTCCCACTAGGAGGGCTACAAGGTCCTTCTGGGGACCTTCTGCTTCCTGGAGATCCCTTTGTGGAGCCCTTGAGTGGCAAGACGGCTCGCCTGCAGGGCCTCTCCCTTCGTCAGGGTGAAGTAGTGCCTCATGCAGGGGGCTACCAGGTACTGTTGGAAGCCAACGTTCTCGTCGCCCAGAACCTTGTGGTGAAAACTCTGCAGGAATATAAAGACTCCATCGGCAAGGATCCAAGCTCAATGGGCACTTTGCCAAAAAGTCTCGATGGGCCAGAAGAAGCCATGAAAACAGCACTGGCCCACAAGCTCGATTATTTGATGTACCAGCTACAGAACCTGGAGAAGCAACGAGATGGTGCTTCCGGGGTCAAGAGAACTGGTGGAAAGCTGGGTAGGTCTTGGGATGGATTTTATTTATTTATTAGCTTGCTTGTTGTTGTTGTTGTTGTTGTTTATATGTTTCATACTTCTTAACCATCCATCTCCCTGAGAGAGGGACTCTGGGTGATGTACAATTCAGTCAATAAAATTAAAACCAGAATAATTTAGACATAAAAAAATAAGATTATAAAACAAGATTATAAAAATTTCAAAAGGTGGAGTATTCTGAGATGGGGGGTTAGCAGTTGTTAATAAAAGTGGGGGGTTCTCCTGGCCCCATGGTTGTATGGAGCCCTTGTACACCACTGAAGGATACACAACCAAGTTTCCTTTGAGGAATGCCCAAGAGATTGAGGACTTTCCTCACCTCCGAGGGTGAGATTTTAGTTAGTTAGTTAGTTGGTTGGTTGGTTGGTTGGTTGGTTGGTTGGTTGGTTGGTTGGTTGGTTGGTTGGTTTGTCACTCATGTGCAAG
Organism: Natrix helvetica; assembly: GCF_964273705.1. Taxonomy (NCBI): domain Eukaryota; kingdom Metazoa; phylum Chordata; class Lepidosauria; order Squamata; family Natricidae; genus Natrix; species Natrix helvetica. The sequence continues at coordinate 26,095,766 of NC_138559.1, forward strand.
ATAACAGGAATACAAATAAAGATGGACATGGACAAAGGAAATGAGTACAAGTAAAATGGGGAGAGTAGGACAGGGCGGTAGGCACACTGGTGCGCTTATGCACGCCCCCTTTACGGACCTCTTAAGAATGGGGTGAGGTCCACGGTGGACAGTTTAAGGTTGAAGCTGTGGGGGTTTGAGGATGTAACAACAGTCAGGTAGAGCATTCCAGGAGTTGACCACTCTGTTGCTGAAATATTTTCTGCATTCGAGTTTGTAGTGGTTTACCTTGAGTTTGCAATTTATTTTGTGCTTGTGTATTATTGCGTTTGAAGCTGAAGTAGTCATTGACCGGTAGGACATTGTAGATGATAATTTTATGTACTACGCTCAGGTCAGACCGAAGGCGGCGTAGTTCTAAGTTGTCCAAGCCCAAAATGTTAAGCCTGGTGGCATCCTCCCACATACATCCCTGCGGCCAATTCGCTCACACAGGGAGGGTCTTCTCCTGGTGCCGTCCACTAGGCAATGCCAACGGGCGACACCAAGGAGTAGGGCCTTCTCTGTGATGGGCCCAACCCTCTGGAATGACCTCCCCCCCCCGACATTAGAACCACTTCTGACCTCCGCTCCTTCCGGCAAAAATTGAAGACCCACCTGTTCCGATTAGCAGGCCTGGCATAATTACAACTGTCCCTCCTGGCAAATGTATTATCATCTGGTTATTTTAGGGGTTTTTTAATTTATTGTGTCTATTTTAGGGGTTTAAAACTTATATTTATATTAGCTTTGTACAGTTCTTTTAATTGCATTTTAACCTCCTCCATGCCAACTGTACATATTTAACCTTTTTATTGTATTTTGTTATATTCTATATGGACTGTACACCGCCCCGAGTCCCTTTTGGGAGAGGGGGCGGTCTAGAAGCATCAAATATAAATAAATAAATAAATAAATAAATAAATAAATAAATAAGTAAAGGGATTCTGTTGCAAGCAGAGGAGTGGAGGACTCTTCTCGTGAAATACCTCTGGACTCGCTCGATTGTATTAATGTCTGATATGCAGTGTGGGTTCCAGACAGATGAGCTGTATTCGGAAATTGGTCTACAAATGTTTTGTATGCCCTACTTTGCAGTTCAAAGGAGGAGGAGGAGGAGGAGGAGGAGGAGGAGGAGGAGGAGGAGGAGGAGGAGGAGGAGGAGGAGGAGGAGGAGAAGGGGGAGGGAGGAAGAGAAGGAGGAGAGGAGGAGGAGAGGGAGAGAAGAACAGGGAAGGAAGGAAGGAAGGAAGGAAGGAAGGAAGGAAGGAAGGAAGGAAGGAAGGAAGGAAGGAAAGAAAGAAAGAAAGAAAGAAAGAAAGAAAGAAAGAAAGAAAGAAAGAAAGAAAGAAAGAAAGAAAGAAAGAAACTTAGCCACAAATATACATCTCAGGTAGGTTCTCAAAACCTTGGTCATTCATTGGCAGTATGTAGTTCCGATTTTAGTGATACGTTTTGTCTTTATTATAAACCAAATTAGGAATGATCAAGTATCTCAGCACAGAATTCTGGATCCCTGCTGTCTTTGGGATGAAGATTCCAGACCCTGGAAGTTCGGAATTGATGGTTCCAGTCCTTGGCGTGGACTGTGATTGGAAAACGGGTCAGCCAATACCACTAGCTGGGGTGACAGAAGATGCTGACGGAAAAGGTAAAATCTGTTTGGGGGATCGCTTTGGATATGCTTATTGTCACATCTAATTGGACCCCAAGGTTGGACTCCCATGGGGCCATGCAAGGGCAACTCTCTTCTAGGCTGTGTTTTGTGTCCAGGTTTGGTTGCCTTGCTGGCTGACGTTAATTTCCCCAGGTGCATGGTGGTGAGTTTCTGTAGAAGGCTAATCCTACCTTTGTTATGTACAATAGGCCGACCCAGTCCTTTAATGGCCTATTGACAAAGGTGGGGGCTATTAAGAGCGAGTCTGTTTCCTGCCTAAAAACACGTTTCTCCGTTTCTTATCCAGGGAAAATATAATATTCTGTCTTTTTCAATATTTCCCAGGATATTTCGTTTTTCTAGGAGAGGGGTGGGTTATAGCTTCCTGCAACACCTAAGTATCTTTGCCTGTCTTGTAGGCCTGGTTCCCATCACCATAGGCTTCAAGGCCATCGATCCCATCACAGGGCAGATGGGACCGGTGATCGGAGCTCAGATCAACCCTTGGACGAAGGCTGTCCTTCCCGTAGTCCAGTCCCAAGGATCCTTGCCGAGAGAAAATACAGACCCCGATCTGGTAATGCTCTTCTGCCGCCTTCGGAGAGGGAGCTCTCTCGCACGGATTCTCCAAAACCTCTTTGTGACGTGTGTCATATTTGCAGCTGGCCGCCTTGGCCAAGGAGCTGATGGCCAGGCGGGCTTATTGGAGGTCCCAACGCGAAAAAGAACAGGAGATATTTATGGAGGTGGATCACCTCTCTCGGGACATTCTCGATGCTGCCAAGGAAGGGAAAATTGGGAAGGTGAGCATGAAAAAAAAATACCCCACCCCCTGTTTGGAGCCTACAGGCCTCCCTGAAGCCTCCTGGGACCAAAAATGGGGCACACGGAGGATGCCACACACCCCTGTGCTCCCCCGCCCCCACCCATGTGCATACACACCCCGGTGTCTCCCGCATGCGCGGCAGAGACCCCAAAATCAGCTGGCTGGTGGGAGGCATGTGCACAAGCACGGTGGAACTGAGCTGAGCGAAGGCTTGCGTGCCAGTAGACAGGACTCCATGTGGCCCCTGTCTGTGCCATGCGTGCCATAGGTTCCCCACCACAAATCTAGGCAGAAGACGTACAAAGAATCTGGTAGGATAAAACTGTGGTTAAAAAAAAGACCTTGTGATAAAATGTAATGAGTGACAAAAGAACTCAGTTTCTGTGGATCCCACCTGTAGATGTTGGTGCACAGGCAATTTTGCTCCTTCGGGACAGGCACAACCTTGGCACTTTAACTCTTCTACCCGTCCCTGTCTCTCGGCCCACAATTTTCTCTTCGTTTTCCTCTCCTGCAGTCCAGGTTTAGGGAGAAATTAAAAGCTGCTGACAGAATTTGCCGCCTCCTGGAATCGTCTTCAGCCCGAGAAAGTCAAAGGCAGGTCACAGCAGACCTCACAGCCTTGGGGAGCCCGGAACCGTCTTTATGGTCGAGAGGTAAGGAAGGAATTCCGCAGAAATGAGGTAGAAGATGTGCAGGCTGGTTGGAGCGTTTGAAGCATCTTTATGAAGAGATGCCTGCTGCGGAGGGAGAGAGAGAGAGAGAGAGAGAGAGAGAGAGAGAGAGAGAGAGAGAGAGAGAGAGAGAGAAAGAACAAAAGAAAGAAAGAAAGAAAGAAAGAAAGAAAGAAAGAAAGAAAGAAAGAAAGAAAGAAAGAAAGAAAGAAAGAAAGAAAGAGGTATGGGAGAAAGAAGAGAGGGAAAGAAGGAAGGAAGAAAGAGTCCATAGACAAGGAAGGGGGGGAGAGAGAGAGAAAGAAGGAGGGAGGGAGGGATAGGAGGAAGGAAGGAAGGAAGGAAGGAAGGAAGGAAGGAAGGAAGGAAGGAAGGAAGGAAAGAAGGGGAAGGGAAAGGAAAGGAAACGAAAGGAAAGGAAGAACGATGTGAAATAGAAACAGTGATTTCAGGATATGTCTGCATGCATTGTGCAAATCTGAAGCAAAACAGGTGATTCAATTGTGAACAGAGTTTACTTATTTATTAAATTTATTTGCTGCCCATCTCATTATAACGGAGCTGCGTGATTAGATCAGAATAACCCTGAAGCCCAGGGTGTGAAGGGAGGAGACCATGATCAAATGATGGCTTGCTTTCCATGCCAGTTAAAGCTAGGTGGGGACTGCTTATTTTGCATATTCTGGGACTCATGCAATTAAAGTCACATCTAGCTTTGACCTCTGAGCTGGTCCATCTTTCCGGGGTTTTAAAGGGACAGACATTTGCACAGGGGGGGGGGGGGGGCGCAATGGTTAGTCCAGAAGGTGGATTTACGCTCACATCCTTCCCAATCTGGCTTTGGTGGCTCTAGTTGACAAGGACGAAAGAGAGCAGGAGGCCAAAGTCCAGCTTTTGCTCAGGAAAACTTTGGAAAAATTGGCGCAGTTCGTTCGGAAAACGCAGCTGGAAGATCAGCGGATCGGGATGCAGCTGAAGGAAGCTGAGCGACATTGGAGCAAGAACTTCTGCACCCGGGAAGCCATCCAAGAGAGATTCAGAAAGGTGATCCACCCCATCCCCCACAACCCTGATCTACGGGGATCTCGGTTTTTAATGCCTATTTCAAAAGAAAGTATGATGATGATGATGATGATGGTGATAAATTATTTAGACATGACTACCATAAATGAGACAGAAACACACTACATTTCTTTGCAGACCAAACTGCATCTCTTGGCAGAGTTCCAGCAACACGTCGCAACCCATCAGACTCGAGTGGAGACTGAATATTGCCGACTGGAACACCTGAGACTCTTGTCAGACATTGTGACCGTCCAAACAAAGGTATGATGTTCCTCAGTCAGGCTGGAGGTGCAACTTTGAGTCAGCCTCTCGCCAGGGATAGTAAGATGTTCATCCAGGATAAACCATCCCTTGTGGAAATCGTTGCTTCTCCAAACCAAAGCTTGTTCATAAAAAGAGGATATTTGTGACACAGGATTGAACTGTGGAGTCCTCGGGGAAACGTTTTCAGGGAAACACAGTAGCAGGAGATGGTCCATAAGGAAAGTTCAAAAAAAGGGCCACATTTTGCAGAATCCAAACCTCCTTTCCCATCTCAGGACTGTCTCTCCGGACCTTCTCAAGGCTTCATGAGCTACCCAGCTGCAAGGTTCTACAGCATGGCGGCTACTCCCTGTGGAAGTTGGGAGATCATCAATAAAAAATTGATCCCCTTGCTGAAATCCGTGCTGCAGACCCTGGAGGAGAACAAAAGAGATTCTTCCTCCCCTGAGGAACATCAGGAATCAGGAGGTACCAACCACAGATTATGTTGTGCTGGACACAGTGGCTCAGTGGCTAAGACGCTGAGCTTGTCCATCAGAAAGGTCAGCAGTTCGGCGGTTCGAATCCCTAGTGTAATGAAGTGAGCTCCCATTATGTGTCCCAGCTTCTGACAAACTAGCAGTTTGAAAGCATATAAAAATAGGAACCACCTTTGGTGGTAAGGAACCACCTTTGGCGTTGAGTCACGCCGGCCACATGACCACGGAGACGTCTTCGGACAGTGCTGGCTCTTCAGCTTTGAAATGGAGATGAGCACCGCCCCCTAGAGTCGGGAATGACTAGCACACATGTGTGAGGGGAACCTTTACCTTAATACATTATATGTGTTCCAGAGTTTTTATTTAAATAAATAAAGTGTTTATATATATAAATGGAACAGAAATGAATCCAATGCCTGCTTTCATTTTCTGGCAGAACTCCATCATTCTTTCCAGGATATGTTGGATCTTCAAATGCTTCCTAAATCTGGAGAACTTGTCCCTGTGCTCGTTTCAAGTCTTTCTGCGAGGGAATTTGTAACCTACCAGTATGGCATTGTCATTCTGCAATTTCTCCGACCGTATATTGGTGTAAGTGTTGAAAAATGCAAGCATCTTAAACAAAGAGAAGGACCAGGGGAAGCATTTTATTTATTTATTTATCTAGTTAGTTCGTTCGTTAGTTACTTAGGTGTAATTAGTTAGTTCATTAGTTAGTTAGTCAGTCACTTATGTACAAGATAACAGGAATAAGAATAAGCATGAATAAGAACACAGAAAACGAGTACTAATGGATGGGAAGAGTAGGGCAGGGATGGTAGGCACCCTGCTGGTGTGCCCCACTGACCTCTTAGGAATGGGGTGAGGTCAACAGTAGACAGTTTAAGATTAAAGTTATGGGGGTTTGAGGATATAATGATAGCAGTTCTTCCAATATTTGAGGGGCTGCCACAGAGAGGAGGGGGCCAAGCTATTTTCCAAAGCAACTGAAGGCCAAACAAGGAATAATGGATGGAAACTGACCATGGAGAGATTCAACCTAGAAATAAGGAGGAATTTTCCGACAGTGAGAACCATCAACTGATGGAACAGAAGTTGCCTTCAGAAGTTGTAGGAGCTTCATCCCTGGAGGCTTTCCAGAAGAGACTGGTCTCCCATCTGTCAGAAATGGTGTAAGGTCTGCTTGGGCACAGGGTTGGATTAGATGATCTGCAAGGTCCCTTCCAACTCTGTTAATGTAAATAGTTTCCATTTTGCATGGAATCTAAGATATTTTTTTCTTTTCAAAAGTTGAAGAAATGTTGACTCTAATCAATGGGTCAGCCTGGCATAAGCAGGATGGACTGTGCTACATTCTTGTTGCTCTCCCCTTCTCTTCCAAAGTAGTGGAAATACAATTAGGAGTAATTACTATTTTGAGAAGTAAATTTTCTTTTTTTCACATCACTGTCCATCTAACTGGCTCTCATTTCAATTTTCCTCTCTTTATGCAGAAGAAACTCTCCTCATAGGAGAGTTTCAGCCCTAATACGTTGAAACAACTTCATCTTCTACCAATCCAGATGTTTTCTCTGACCCAAAAAAAATGAAAATAGAAATTTCAAATTTTATTCAAGAGACAATAAAAAAGAAAAGAAGGAACAAAAAGGCCAGAACACATTCCCTCCAGCAGCCTACACTCAGATAAGCAGGGATTAACTCCAGACAAACAACCTAAAACAAACAATACCCTAATCAAGAAGCTACCAAGGGGAAAACCACACACCTATACAAACACTAGGAGAGCAAACTTTTGTATACAAAGAGGGAGAAAACCTCACACACCTCACACTAGTTGGGTAATGAAACATTTGTAAGCAAACAACCAAACCCAAAGAGCATCAAGGATAACCCTGAGCTAGAAATAGTCTCTTCTGTTGGAATTTAATTTCCTCATTGAAAATTTTGAATTTCCACTTTACTATCCTTGATTGGGATGTGGTGACTCAGTGGCTAAGACGCTGAGCTTGTCAATCAGAAAGGTTGGCAGTTCAGCGGTTCGAATCCATAGTGCCGTGTAATGGAATGAGCTCCCATTCCTTGTCCCAGCTTCTGCCAACCTAGCAGTTCAAAAGCACGTAAAAATGCAAGTAGAAAAATAGGAACCATCTTTCGTGGGAAGGGAACAGCGTTCCGTGCGCCTTCGGCGTTTAGCCATGTTGGTCATATAGCCATGGAGACTTCTTCGGACAGCACTGGCTTTGAAACGGAGATGAGCACTTCCCTGTAGAATTGGGAACAACTAGCACATAGTTGCGAGAGGAACCTTTACCTTTATGTTATCATCCTGGATTGGAAACTGAACTATAGCCACTATTTCCTGTTACTCTTAGGCTCCAGAGGTGGAATTGTGTCTTGCCTCCAGAATTCCTTCTAGCAAATCTCCTGGGAATGCTTTCAGAAACACCTTTTATTACCAGGTAAGCTATGCTGAGTGGAAAAGATAACTGGTTCAGAGTGTTTAAAAAGGAAGGTGTGATGGAGAACTTCCTAAATAGCAATAGCCCTTAGACTTATATACCACTTTACAGCCTTCTCTAAGTGGTTTACAGAGTCAGGCTATTGCTCCCATCTTTGGGATCTCATTTTACCCACTTCAGAAGGATGGAAGGTTGAGTCAAACTTGAGCCTAATGGGATTCGAACTGCTGAACTGCAAGCAGCCGGCAGGAAGCAGAAGTAGCCTGCAGTCCTGCACTCTAACCACTGCACCACCATGGCTCAAATGTTAGAAATCTGAAGATCCTGGATGTCAAAGCCTCAGAATCTTATTGGTCTCCACTTTCCTTTTTGGCAATCATTTTTAAAGGGATTTTGATCTGCTTTTTCTTCAGATTCCCGGCAATCAACTCTTTGTCTTAAGAAAATCTCTGGCCTGTGCTGGGAGCTTTGTCCTGCTTCTTGTCCACTGCCTGGCTCACATCACCGCCGATGACTTCAACCAAGATTCCAAGCCAGCTTTTCGAAGGCTGTTTTACCAGGTGAAGTATAACTGATTTAAAACCTTGGGATCCCCTCTCTGTCCTTTCCTTTTTTTGCAAATGTTGCTTTGCCACAAACCTCTTTCATCTCTAATCTAGCATTTCTCAACCTTGACAACTTTAAGATAATGTTGCGGCCCACCAGTGGAGCTGGCAGCCAATTCGGACAGTGAGGAGGTTGGGGAGGAAGATGGGCCAGTCCTGGAGTCTGGGGAAGGCTCTGATGAGGGCTCTGTGTTGGAGGCAGAGAGGGGGCCAGGGCCATCTGACATTTATCAGCTGCCTTTGGAGTCAGACATCAGTGGGGCAGATGAACAGCTGGAGCCTGTTTCCAGTGTGCGCATGCACAGAGTGGCCAGACGAAGGGAAGAGCTAAAGAACAGGGGTCGACTCTGAGGTAAGGCCACAGGTGGACGATGAATGGCCCCTCCCAGAGGAAATAAAAGAGGAGCGAAAGGGGAGTGGAGTTTGCAGGAGACAATTAGTTCACTTAATTGGTTCGTTACTCTCTGAGACTCCTTGCCAAGTTTGCAGATAAGGTCTATGACTGTAAATGCTCCCTTGAAAGACTTTGCTGGAGGTGAATGAGCAGAATTCACAGTAAATTAATAAAAGGGTTTTTTGTTGGGACCAGGAGTTTGCTTCATGCTCTTGGGAAGCCTCGGTCAGAACAGATAGGTGGACTTCAACTCCCAGAATTTCAGGTCCATGGTTCATCCAACTGAACAATGCTCAGTATTTATGACTTCCCTCCTATACGCAGAGAGCCACTGATACCCTGAGCTACAAATAACCTCTTATCCTTTCCCTGCTTTGCACCTTAATGCATTTACTTTCCTACGAAGCTTTCTGAATCAATGCTCTCCAGTTAAGATATTTTCTGAAAGGTCCAATTTTTATTTTTAGTTATTATTTTTTTTGCCTCTCAGGCCCTTAAAGCCTGCCTGGGAGAAATGTTCTCACTGAGGCTCCAAGTGTCAGCATTTTCAGAAGAAGGTAAATCTGCAGCCGCTGTGATCCAGGAGGCTTTGGAAAAGAGCGAGGAGGCATCTGCTGAGCTTCTGTTGGAGCCCCTGCAGGCCCCGGCCAAGGGCTGCATGGACTGCCAAAAGGTGAATGCTTCAGGTATTCTCCGCTTCCTGTAAAGATGTCCTGGTTGGAGTGGTTTGTTCCCACAAATATCCTCTCTGTGGGTGCATGTCCATGTACGAGTGTGTTTGGGGGTATGAGCTAAGTCTTAGAACTAACAGTGGAACTTAAGGCGTGATTAGGGGAATATATATGCAGTTTGGTCTGGAAAGAAATTTGGTGTGTTTCTGTCTCACTTATGGTAGTCATGTCTAAATAATTTATCACCATCATCATCTGAGGTGGCGCAGTGGTTGGAGTGCCACACTGCAGGCTACTTCAGTTGACTGCTAGCTGCAGTTCAGCAGAAGGCGGACAACTCCAACTAAGAACAAGTATTCCACAGATCTTCCCTACCATTCTCCATTAACCTCTCCCAGCCAGCTTCCTAAGTCTATGTAGATCCTTCTGGTCTTCTTACGCTTCCTCTCTCCTGCTTCAGGATGTCTGCAGAGCGAAAGAGAAAGAGCAAAGGGAGGTCCCGTCCCTGGAAGACCAATGGTTGAGCCAGGAAATAGAGAGGCTTCATAGGAAGCTTCGGAAGGACCAATGGCCTGAGTGAATTTTGGAAGCTCTGGTAGACGTCATCAAGGCAGAGCAATGGAAGGACCTTGAATGACGGCCTTTCTGCATTACTGGAGCACAACTATTGGAAAATAAATGGTCAGGAGGAGCCTGAAAGTAGAAGGAAGATTGGGGTTGTTTGAATTTTTTTAAAAAGTTTTTATTTTTAAAAACAAACATACACAAACAGAACATAAAACATAAAAGCCTCTTCCAGTTACATCCAACGTGTCGGTTGGTTACAAAACCTTTGTGCATCCTCTCCATAGTCCTCACTTACAATTAATATAAAATCTCACATTATCAGCCTAGTATATATGTATACATTATTATCATGATTGATCGTTTATTTTGACTAAAACTATTCTTGCTTCATTTTACACAAGATACACGAGTCCCTTTTGGGAGAGGGGGCGGTCTAGAAGTGCAAAGAAATAAATAAATAAATATTCTAAATTTTCAATTAATTTGTGTTATAACAATTCGTTACATCCTCCTAAATCCATCCAATAGTAGTATATCTTTATATTATACTCCGTGTCATTCCATTATCCTTGTATTGTAGAATTCTCTGTCATATTTCCTTTCCATATTTTTTTGTCTAACCATTGATAAAATAAGTCCCATAGGTTATAAAATTGTTTTATCTTCTTGTTCTCTTATTTCAAATGTCAATTTGCTCATTTCGGCACACTCCATTATTTTCTGAATAACTTCCTCCTGCATTGGTATTTTCTCATTTTCCCAGTTTTTAGCTAATACAATTCTAGCCGCTGTTAACACATTTAGGGGTTGTCTGAATTATTAATCCACACGGAGCATATACATCATGCTGACAAGAGTGATGATGATCGCATGTTGGGTTGGGTGAACTTTGGAAGGCAGTAGGATAACCAGAGTCTGGTGTCTCTGTGGAAGATTAAAACTTGTATCTTTGAAGGGGAGGTGTTCTTTTGAGAAAAACCATTGGAGATTCCAGCTGTGATGTGGGTGGGTGTCACCTTTCTTCTTGTCTTATCTAATTTAATTTAATCAGACTAATCAAGGAGAGAACCAACATGGACCTAAGGAGAAATTTCATGACAGATGGGACAATTACCCAGTGGAATAGCTCCAACCCTGGAGGTTTTTAAGAAGAGATTGGACAGCCATTGTCTCCTGCTTGAGCAGAGGGTTGGACTAGAAGACCTCCAAGGTCCCTTCCAATTCTGTTACTCTGTGTAACAAATGATTCAGTCTATATATTCCTTTCAAGTGATGAAGCAATAATCATGTAGAAGCGGTTAGATAATCAGAAGGGACTGCTTAAGGAGACCATATCTCAGAGATAGCATAGTTAGTGTGCTGACCTCGTAGAAAGAGATAAATAATAATGTCACGCAGATGCATTTATCGAAAACATTTCGGCATTGTTCTCCAGTTTCCACCTTGGCTGTTGTTGGTTTTTTTCTCTTGCTTTGCAAGGTCAAAGATATGCAATCTTGGTTCTGCTTTGATTCATGCCTGTTCAGCAAAGGGCCAGAGCTTTGCTGGGGGCTGTGTGCTGTGCTGACAAAATGATATTGTATCTTCAAAGGGTTTGGGTTGCTTCAGGTGACCACACCACCAGCATGAAAAGAAAATGTGAACTCCAAATAAACTGGAGGATGGATCAACAAATGATTCAATCACAGTTGTTTGGATTTACGGGGAGCAAGAAGCCAGAGATCACAGCAACCAGGTTCACCCAATATGCTTAAGCTCAAACTAAACCAACCACTTCCCAGTTTAGTAGAGGGAGGGAGGGAAGATTGCTTGGCTTTGCCTAACGTGTGTATCAGAGATGGATTGGTCTTGGTTCTGCCCAGTTCAGCCGAACCAGTAATGGCGGCAGTGGGAGGCTCCCCCCACCTGCCCAGATGCTTCTGTGCATGCGGAGAAGCATCACGCGCGCAAGAGAGAGAGAGTGCGTCAGCAAATGGGCATTAAAATCAGTACAAACCCACCCTGATGTGTATGTATGTATGTATGTATGTATGTATGTATGTATGTATGTATGTATGTATATGTAAGTCTTGTATATAGACCACTGTTTAAAAGACAAACCTCTGTGTACTGTATTTTGCTCCTCTGTTGTCTCAAAATAGTATCCACGTTGGTGGGTGCTCTGACATAGTCTTTCTCCAATAATTTCCCATCTGAGCCCCATCCGGTTTAGCTTTCGTAAGATCGATAGATCACCAAGGCCCAGGAGCAGATCTATCTGCAAAATTATCTTGGAAGCACAAAAGGAAGAGACCTTCGGATGAGGAGATACCAGCTGAGAAGGTTATCCAGATAGAACATCGAGTTTTTCCACAAGGCAGAAACAAAAGGAACCAACTTTATGTAGAAAATTTAGGGGATTTCCCTACAGCACTGCCTGGTCTTGAGACTTTAGAGCAGGGGTGTCAAACTCATGGGCCGGGGGCTGGATCTGGCTCACGGGGTACTCAGATCTGACCTGTGGGGCCACCCTGGAAACAGCAAAGGACCAGCCAGCGGTGCCTCTGTCAGGGAAAACAGGCTCCTAAGCTCCGTTTTCAGCTGCCACGGCCTCCTGCAGCCCTCTGTCAGTGGAAATGGAGCTCGGGAGGGCCACACAAGCTCCGTCTTCATTGGCAGAAGGCTGCAGGAGGCTGTGGCAGCCGAAAACGGAGCTTGGGATCCTGTTTTTGCTGGTAGAGTGCTTGGGCCACCACAGGCGCCCCCGACAGGAGTGATGTTGAGCTGGCCACGCCCACCCTGGCCACGCCAACTCTGCCCCCTACAGGTCAAGCACAACCCTGATACGGCCCTCAATGAAATCAAGTTTGACACCCTTGCCTTAGAGGAAACAAGGTTTATTGAACTGGCCCACTTTGCCAGACGATTCCCCCAATATCTACAGTATGTCCCTCTCCTTTCTTCACGACAGAGTAACTGGTTCTTTAAAAAGCAACCAAGAAAACATTCCATTTTATTAATAAAGAGAATTTCCTTTTCACAGTTTTCCCACAAGCACAGTCTTCGCAGTTCATTTTTCATTCATCGCCATTTTAAAAACAGTATTAAAAATGTTTAAAAGAGACCGCCGCTTGTGAGCATGCGTTTAAAAAAAAGCTTACAAAGCAAATAATTTTTTAAAAGTTCGCGAAAACGAGAGAGAGAAAGAGAGAGAGAGAGAATGAGTTGGGGAGGATAATTGTCTTAAGTGCTCCAAATGAAGAGTTTTGTCTCCTGGGAAACGATTGCCAGCTGCCTTCCAGCGTTCCAGCCGCCCGCTGTCCAGGCTCTGGCCTGGGTGCAAATCGGTGCTTTATCGACTGGAACTGACCCAGTGGTACCTGTCCACTCGCGGGAAACTGAACGGCAGCGATGGGCGGCAGGCTTTGTACCCCTTGTAGTGGACATAGTAAGCAGCAGCGGGGTTCGGTCGGATGCCATCAGGAACGAAGCATCTTCGATGAGAATACTGGGACCAGAAGGGGAGGGGCTCACTGCACTGAAAGCAGATAGAGACGATGGGGGTGAAGGTTGGGGAGGGACGGTAACCGTCTTCTGTCTGTCTCTTGCAACTCTCCTGCTCAGCTCCTTCCCTCCCATCATTCTGACGGAGCTGCTCTGCATAGAACCCTGGACAGTTTCTAAGAAGTGCCATCCGTTTTCTTCTCCTCCCTCCCCGCTTCACATTCTCCTGGGTTCAAGCACTCGTGACCCTCCCCATCAACAATTACTCACTCTGGGTCAATGACTTCCAACCCAGGTGGGACTGGCCCTGGCGCTTCGATAAATTAAGGATTTCTTTCTCAATTTCTTGGAATGGAGCCCCAGGAAGCGAGGTGTTGCTTCTTTCTGGGAGGGAGGGAGAAATAGGAGAGAAAAGAGAGGGGAGGGAGGGAGGGAGGAAAGAGAGAGAGGGAGAGGGAGGAAGGAAGGAAAGAAAGAAAGAAAGAAAGAAAGAAAGAAAGAAAGAAAGAAAGAAAGAAAGAAAGAAGGGAGGGAGGGAGGAAAGGAGTGGAGAGGAGGGGAGAGAGGAAAGGAATGGAATGGAATGGAATGGAATAGAAAAGAAGAAAGGAAGAAAAGGAAGAGAGAGAAAGAGTGAGAAAGAGTGAGAAAGAGAGAGAAAGAAAGAGAGAAAGAAAGAAAGAAAAAGAAAGAAAGAAAGAAAGAAAGAAAGAAAGAAAGAAAGAGGAAGGAAAGGAAAGGAATAGGAGAATAGAGAAGGAAGGAAGGAATAGAATAGAATAGAATAAAGGAAGGAAGGAAGGAAGGAAGGAAGGAAGGAGGGAGGGAGGGAGGAAGGAAGGAAGGAAGGAAGGAAGGAAGGACGGAAGGGGATGGGATGGGATGGGATGGGAGAGAGGGAGATGGGTATATCTCAACGTTGGCAAGTCTGAAGGCACCTCAGTGGCTGGGGAATTCTGGGAGTTGACATCCACCCATCTTAAAAGGGCCCAGGTTAAGAAATCCTGGAGTCAAAGCCCCCCGCAGCCCCTTCCTCTCACCTGATAGATGCTGTTGGGATTGCTAACAGTTGGGATGCTTTTGGGTTCCCTGGTGGTGCCGTCCTCCTCAGAAGAAGTGCCGGAGTGATAATCGGAGGTGGAGGAGGAAGCCTTCTCCACCGCCTGCCGGATGCCCTGAGACACGTTGTCGTCGGTCTCTTGGCCTGTGAAGTGAGCCACGGTGAATGCTGGGTTTTTCTCGCCGTATCTAAAAGGAGGGTTGGGTTAAGCAGGGCAGAAAACAGAGCCTCAAGCAAGGAATAACTTGGTTCTTCCAGCAAAGTTTCCCAAACTTCTTCCTTCATTGCTCCAAACCACTTATATTTTTTATTTACTACTTGTTCCTCTTTCCTTCCCTCCTCCCTCCTTTTCCTCCCTTCCTTGCTCTCTTCCTTCTACCACCCTATTTCCCATTTTCCTTCCTTCCTTCATGCCTTCTTCCTTCAATTCCTCCCTCCTTTTTTCCTGCCTTCTTCCTTCCTTCCTTCCTTCTTCCTTCCTTCCCTCCCTCCATCAGCCTTCCCCTTCCTTCATGCCTTCTTCCTTCTATTCCTCCCTCCTTCTTACTGCCTTCTTCCTTCCCTCCCTCAGCTTTCCCCTTCCTTCCTTCCTTTCTTCAGGCCTTCTTCCCTCAATTCCTCCCTCCTTCTTACTGCCTTCCTTCTTCTTCCTTCCCTCCCTCAACCTTCCTTCCTTTGTGCCTTCTTGCTTTCATCCCTCTCTCCTTACTGTCTTCCTTCCTTATTCCTTCACTCGGCCTTCCCTCCTTCCTTCCTTCCTTCCTTCCTTCCCATCTCTCTGTCACCCATATGACACATACGACTCTGGGAAACACACCATAAAATAAAAACACACCTACGACATGCTAAGCCCCGCATCAATTGCTTGGTTGGCTCAACACCTGAAGCCCAAACTAGAAGAAAACCCAGCAGACTGTTTGGGTCTGGGTAGAGTCGGCTTAAAGGAGGCCATTGCATCTCCTCTTGGGCTGTGCCCATTTGTCAGGCTAATGTTTGGCTTAATGCCTCACACCACCACAGTGGGTTTAGCAAACCAGCGCTAACCGTGCCCTGACTTGGCCTGGGTGCCAAAACACCAGCCCCAGGGGGCAGAGAAAGATCCCGGAGCACAGTAGACTCACCTGCAGCAGACGTCAAAGGGGTCGACCCAGATGGTCATCTCTCGGGGTAAACCCAGGCTCTGAAAGTCCACGTTGCTCGCAGTGCACGCTTGGTCCAAGAGAGGATCCTTTGCCTGCAAGGGGTTTAGCCTGATGCACCTGAAAAGAGCTGGGCGGATTAAAACGCTCCCCCCCGCCAGTGGGAACAGGAAGGTCATCAAGATGTTTTCCTCTGAGTTAACCCCCGCTGAGAAGGAGAGGCCAGGCAAAGGAGCGAGAGAACCTGTCAAAGGCATCTTGGGCAAGGGAGCCCTGAGCTGAGATCCAGACTGACCCAGTTCCCATCCATATTCTGTTGTGGCCCACCAGCTGCCAGTGGAGCTGGTGGCAGACTCAGACACTGAGGAGGTTGGGGAGGAACCTGGGCCAGCCCTGGAATCTGGGGAAGGCTCTGATCAGGGCTCTGCGTCGGAGGCAGAGAGGAGGCCAGAGCACACTGGGAACAGGCTCCAGCTGTTCAGCTGCCCCAATGATGTCTGACTCCGAAGGCAGCTGATATCTGGTATACGACTCTGTCCCCCTCTCTGCCTCCGACGCAGAGCCCTCATCAGAGCCTTCCCCAGACTCCAGGACTGGCCCATGTTCCTCCCCAACCCTCCTCACTGTCTGACTCTGCTGCCACCTCCGCTGACGGGCCACAACAGACCCCAAACCATCTTCTAACTGGGGAAAGTGGGGCAATGCTACTGCTGCAACCGCCACCTCACCAGCAAGTACTCCATTGGGTTATCCAACAGTAGGGCCTGGCGTTGACTTCAAACAACTCCCTTCATACGTATTTTGGGGAGGAAAACTCCAGACTGCGATTGGCTGAGAATTTTGCTGGGCGGGTGGGAGATGTCAGATGGGGCTGTTTTAGGGAGGGGCAGGCCCCACTTTTGCAAGAGAACTAGACCAAAAGGGGCTCCCCTTCTCTTACCGGAAGCCTTGTCCTTTTGAGGGATTGTCGAGATACCAGTGGTTTTTGTACCTCTCGAAGAGAAGCGTGGTCAGCGTGGATGCAAACTTCTCCATCTGCTGCTTGTTCAGCTTGTTGTGTTTTTTGGCCAGGCGGGTGATGAAGAAGACGGTGGCTGCTATTTCGTCCTTCATGCCGTCCCTTCTGCAGGAGGGCCTCCACTGTAGGAACACAACTGGGAGGTGGGTTGGAGCAGAGAACCCGCCGTCAGCTCTGTTCCTGTACCCAAGAGGACTTGTCAGGCCTCACAACTATCTTGACCTGGTCTGCCAAAGGCTTTGGAGCAGGGGTGTTCGGTGCTCTCTGAGCTTGGCGGTTTTCTTGCAGATGTCACATTACCCAACTCAGTAACATAATCAGTGCTGAAAGGAGCTGGTGGCTGGTTTGCAGATGTTTCATTACCCAACTAGGGAATATCATCAGTGCTAGAACTGATAATGCTACCTAGTTTCAGGGGTGAAATCCAGCAGGTTCTGGCAGGTTCTGGAGAACCTGTAGTGGAAATTTTGAGTAGTTTGGAGAACCTGCAAATGCCGCCCTCTGGCTGGCCCCAGATTGGGGAAGGAATGGAGATTTTGCAATATCCTTCCCCTGCCATGCCCACCAAACCACACCACGCTCACCAAGCCACGCCCACAGAACCGGTAAGGGGGGGGAATGAATTTCATCACTTCTTAGTTTGAGTAATGAAATGTTTGCAAGAAAACAAGCCTAGAGAGCACCAAGGACCCCCCCCCCCCATATCAAGCTATAGTTTGCTTATTCAATTGGGATCTAAACCAACATTGACTGGACTCAGAGATCAAGCTATAAACGATGTCTGCAACCATTTAGGAGAAGATTTCAAACAACCTAAGCCAGGGGTGTCCAAACTTGGGAACTTTAAGACTTGTGGACTTCAACTCCCAGAATTCCCCAGCCAGCCTGGGGGTTGAAGTCCACAAGTCTTAAAGTTCCCAAGTTTGGACACCCCTGACCTAAGCCAACGACAACCTGCTCACACACCATCTTAGGGTGAAATGTGATACTTCTTGGCTACAAGCACACAAACCAAGAAGAAAGTTATTTTTTTAAAATAGGAAATATCCAGATCTTCCCATCACTGTCATTACTTTGTGCTGGCATGTTCAGAATCTCCCAACCTTGTGTCTGCCATGAAGCTTTGGATGTGAACCATTTCCCTACTTTTGGTAGTCAAAGGAAGCCAACATTATTCCCAACCAGTTGCTCTCCAGTTACCATTATTAAAACTTGCTGGCTAGAATAACAAGCCCCATCCTCCCCAGCCAATACAATCATGGAGTAGACAGACATAGCATGTAAGATACTTAACCTCTGGCCAAAGGAGAATGAAAAATTTATTACCAACTCCATGTTTGGCCTAGACCACAGATTCTCAACTGTAGCAGCTTGAGACGGGTGGACTTCAACTCCCAAAATTCCCCAGCTAGCCATCTTCAAGTCGCCGTTAACAGACAAAAGCACTCTCAAATATTCAGTATTGCATGGCAATGCTCTGCAAACCTGGTTTGTACATTCTATTAAGCCAGCGTTAATTTTAACCATCATTGGTTGAACAGTTGGCAAGAGCTGTGTTTTACTCTGGAAGTTAAATGAATGTGGACTGGTGGAAAGAGGTTAAAACATCCTTACACGAATCCATATTACAGCTGATACATAAGAGCCAAGTCCCCAGAAAAAAAACAATATTACACACAGACTGAGATAATCTAGAATTACCTTCAGAAAAATAGTCTTAGCTGAGCTAGTCAAATTTACACAGATTGGCTGAGAATTCAGGGATCCTGGCTGAGAAATGGATAAACCAGTTTTGGTTTGAGATTATTCATCAACCATCTGCACGTGTCTTTCTCTCAAGCTCTGCAAGGCTTCTCCTTGTCCTTAAGCAAACACTCCTTCTGTTGGCCAAATAGCTTTCTTGCTCACCTCTGAGGCTTATATAAGGAGAGGTGGAGCTTTTGCAGCCCTAACAGGTGTGTGCCCTAGAGGTGAGTGAGCAGCTAAATCAAGGTAGTCCCCAAATTAAATGTTGTCTCTTTTCCCCTGCAGCCCTGGGGCTTGGATCTGAAATCAGTGGGATTTCCATCACTGGAGGCTTTGGAGAAAAGAAGGCACCAATGTAAACAAAGTCAACCCTTCCAAACTCGATTGCAGAAAATACCTTCAGCAACAGAGTGGTCAACACCTGGAATGCTCTACCTGACTCCATTGTTACATCCTCAAACCCCCCACAGCTTCAACCTCAAACTGTCTACTGTTGACCTCACCCCATTTCTTAGAGGTCCGTAAAGGGGGCGTGCATAAGCGCACCAGTGTTGCCTACAGTCCCTGTCCTATGGTCCCCATTGATATGTATTCATTTCTTTCATTCATGTCCATGTTTATATTTATACCTGCTACCTTGTACATTTTTGACAAAGTAAATAAATTAATTAATTAAAATGAATAAATGTCTGTCTGAAACGGCCTAAGGGTCTCCTGCCTCAGCAGGGGGTTGGACTAGAAGACCTCCAAGGTCTCTTCCAACTCTGATTGTGGCCCCATTTCTGAGAAAGATAAGATGAAGAGGCAACTGTACCTTTCCCCCCCCCCCAGTCTAAGCCTCTTATATTTAGCCAAAGGAAAGGGTCAAAACTGCTTTAAGAAATGTACATTATAGCAGTAGTTCCTCAGCTTTAAGATGTGTGGACTTCAACTCCCAGAATTCCCTAGCCACAGAAGGGGAGGGGGGAACAGCCAGACAACCCAACTTCAAGGTCACTTCACCTTGACCTCTTCAAATGGATCTTCTTGCCTCTCTAAAATAATTCTCAGCCCTCTCTGCACCCTGTCATATTCTTTGAAAATTACAGGGGAAGGGAAGGGAAAGGAAGGAAAGGAAAGGCGTCCCAGAGGAAGGGAGGGAGGGAGGGAGGAAAGAAGGATGTCCCAAAGGTGTTTTTTCAACCATGTCCTGGATGACTGAGAATCTCCATAGACAAGGGAGGGAGGGAGAGAGGGAGGGAGGGGAGGGTGGGGAAGGGAAGGGAAGGGAAGGAGGAAGGAAGGAAGGAAGGAAGGAAGGAAGGAAGGAAGGAAGGAAGGAAGGAAGGAAGGAAGGGCTCCACCTTTTCCAGATTTTGGATGGAGTACCGATCTCAGTCCCAGCATTCCTTAATGGATTAAATTCTGGGTCTCCCTCTTCGGCAGGGCAAGTCCAGACAGGACTGTAAGCCAAGCCATGCATCTGTTCTCTAGCAACAGCAGGCTTGGTTTGGAGCAAACATTGTCCTCCTGAACACAGGAAGATGGTGGATGGGACTTTCTTTGGACTTCCCTTAGCCCAGGAGAAAGGCTAAGCTAAGGTCCTACCTGAGACTCTCCTTTCTATCGTCTTCACCTTCAGCAACGTGGCACAGAGGTCTCCAGAGATGGGAAACAAGAGTGGGATGGGAAAGAATAATACCTTCTTGGGGTTGGGATTGGGAAGGAAGATGAGAGAAGAGCAGAAGATCAGATGGTCCTTTCCGGCAGGTAAGATGGGCAGCAGGAGGAGAGGTCATTGGGAGGGACATGGCATGGCTTGGCTGAAATCTGAAACACGGTTCAGGTGGGATCTCAGTGGTTTAATATATAAGTATGTGTCTCTTTTCATCTTCTGCGCAGTTCATAAATAGACAACTTCTAAATATTTTTTTTTTTGTATACTACCCAAAGTCTCTTTGTGGGCAGTTCCTAAATTTGATAAATAAATTGATAAATAAAGAAGAGGGAGTCAAGCTATTCTCCAAGGCACCTGAGGGTAGAACAAGAAGCAATGGGTGAAAACTAATCAAGAAGAGAAGCAACTTAGAACTAAGGAAAAATTTCCTGACAGTTAGAACAATTAACCAGTGGAACATCTTGCCTCCAGAAGTTGTGAATGCTCCAACACTGGAAGTTTTAAGACGAGATTCGACAACCATTTGTCTGAAGTAGTGTAGGGTTTCTTGGTTAGGGGATTGGACTAGAAGACCTCCAAGGTTCCTTCCAACTCTGTTATTCTATTCTACTCTATTCTACTCTATTCTACTCTATTCTACTCTATTCTACTCTATTCTACTCTATTCTACGCTACGCTACGCTACCTTACTCTATTCTATTCTATTCTATTCTATTCTATTCCAAATTGTTCTTTTTGGCTCTGCCATTCAGGGACAACTTTTGATGGTAGCATTGGAGCATTAATGATAGACCATATCCATCTGGAGACCAATGTTTTATAACTTTACTAGTCTCCTTTCCGAAGCAATAAATTGTTGCTTAAACAACAATTGCCTGGATTCCAGGCATTCAAAGCTTGCTTCCTTTTCGGTGGCCAACCCTAATGGAAACTGCATTTAAAATACTTTCCATATTTAAACCCTAATAAGGTCTGTGTCAGGTGGCTCAGTGACTAAGACACTGAGCTTGTCGATCAGAAAGGTTGGCAGTTTGGCGGTTCGAATTCCTAGAGCCGTGTAACGGAGTGACCTCCCGTGACTTGTCCCAGCTTCTGCCAACCTAGCAGTTCGAAAGCACATAAAAAATGCAAGTAGAAAAATAGGAACCACCTTTGGTGGGAAGGTAACAGTGTTCCGTGCGCCTTTGGCATTTAGTCCTGCTGGCCACATGACCACGGAGACGTCTTCGGACAGTGCTGGCTCTTCGGCTTTGAAATGGAGATGAGCACCGCCCCATAGAGTCGGGAACGACTAGCACATATGTGCGAGGGGAGCCTTTACCTTTAAGTTCTGTGTCAAATTTTAAGATGCTTGTTCTTGGCAAATACAGAATCACTTCCTGATCTGCTCTTCACCGTTTTCCTGCCTTAAAAATATTTCATTTGACCTACCAAGGAATGTATGCCACATTTCTGTTTTAGAAATGCTACTATTCCGATTATATATTTACACACTGATCGGATGGATTATATATCCAGGTGGATATATATGTTTGCTTGTTTGTTTATATTTTATAGAGCCGACCATTTCACTTGTGTGACAAAGACTTACCTGGCTGTGAAGTTTTTGCACTTGGATATATTCTGTAAAACTGCACAGAATTGGTCAACCTAATTTATTCTACTTCAGAGTTTCTCAACCTCCACCACTTTAAGATGTGTGGACTTTGACTCCCAGAATTCCCCAGCCAGCATGCTTTAAGAGGGAGGGACTTTCAATTCCCAGAATCCCCCAGCCAGCAGTAACCGGCTGAGGAATTCTGGGAGTTGAAGTTCAAATGTCTCAAAATGGCGGAGGCTGAGAAAAGCTGTTCTAACTCGTCTCCTTACACTAAACCTCTTCCTGGCATTTTGCCTCATGCAGGGTGAAATATACATGAGCAGGACTCTTGGAGTTAAGGGAGATTCGCATTTGGTGCCTTCGGCTCTTTGAAAAAAGAGGTAACTATAAATGCAATTCCATCCATCAGTCTGAATCCCCCAGGTTCAATCTTAAATCCTTTAGCTTTCAGCACTGCCAAGCCATCATTCTTCATTTAATGATAGTCTAGACAGTTGTCTCAGTGGAAGGCACCTAAGAGATACGGTCAGCCTCTTCTCCGCTGGCATCGTATCTTCACTCTGCTAATTCCGGTCCTTGACTTATGAACACAATGGGGACCAGACTTTCCGTTGCTAAGCGAGACAGTGGTTAAGCAAGCCACACCCAATTTTGCAACCTTTTGCCAGCGTTGATAAGCAAATCATGGCGTTAAATGAATCACGTGGTCGTTAAGCAAATCCAGCATTCCCCTCCCCCCCCCTGGACTGCTGGTTGGAAGCCAGCTGGGAAGATTGCAAATGGCGACCACGTAACTCTGGGATGTTACACCCGTGGTAAACAGATGCTGGTTGCCAAGGGCTTGTATTGTTATTTATATTTTTATTATTATTATATACAACTAAGTATATAGAACACAGTGTGACCATCCAGGTGTTTCATCCTCCATAGAAACTGAAGTGCAATCCTTCTCCTGGGGGAAGGATACTGCAAAATCCCCATTCCCTCCCCACTCTGAGGCCAGACAGAGGTGGCATTTGCCCGTTCTCTGAACTACTCAAAGTTTCCACTACCGGTTCTCCAGAACCTGTCAGAACCTGCTGGATTTCACCCCTGATGTGAAGTATTAGGTATATTGACCCTTTGGTGTAGCCTTCTGTAATAATATCTAATAGGAAGCTAAGGATTTGTATTGTGATCACATGGCCACAGGTTGCAAGTGAGAGGACTGGTCAGATGTCTCTTTTCTGAGGGCCATTTTTTAACCAGTCGGTAAATGAATGGTGGTCAGACGAAGCCACCTGTCATAGTGTCAGATGGATTTCAAAAGACCTGAAATCCTTCTTCCTGCTCCTGGTGTGTTTGAGAAGTCCATGGAAACGTCGCCTCATTCTCTCGCCGCTGGGAGAAGTCAACCTGCCCCCTTTCAAGAGGGCTGAGCTAAGCTTGGTTTGTAAGCCACACCTGACCATCCATGGTTACAAGAGTGCATACAAATCCTGGGATTGAGGCTTTGGGGCCCAGCTCAAGAGCAGAGACGCAAGAGTGGAGATGGCTTGGATCTGCCTGTAATCTCGGGTCTTTCTCTTAACCAGGTTTAGAATCCCTGGCTGAAGTGATCAAGAATGCTGGTTTAGAGATCCATCCTAGAAGTCCTCCTTAAAGGTTCTGGGATATCTCTGCTGCTTTCAGAAGAAGCCAAGAGGACGCAAAGATTATCCTTTGGGGAAGAAAATGGAAAAGCACCACTGGTTTATTTTATTTTTAATTTCTTTCCAGCTCAAGTTTTGAGCCAGTCTTTCACATTTAGTTACCCAGGTGGCTGATACCACTAGCATTACATCAAGGTAAGCTTCTTATGGGCCAATTCTAAACTCCCGTTTATGGTCTTGTTCCAGAAGCTTGTGTTTGAAGGAATTGCTTCAATCTGTAAACCAGACGCGTATGAGGAATGCACAATGGGGTTGTTGTTTTTTTGAGCTCTGTTCTAAATGCCTTTGCTGTTTTCTGTCGCTTCAGAAGCATTTGACTAAGGACTAAGGAACGAAGTTGGCCTGGCAGGGGACACCACGCCTGGGAGAGGGGAGATGGTGAAGGACTTGTGATCCTGAATTCCCCGTGTTGTGAGGCACAAGGTGGGCTTGGAGAATGGACGCCACTGTCCCTGATCCCTTGGCCTGCTTGGAGGATAAGCTGAGATTAAATTTGGGGTGAAGCTTAGCTGGATAAAAATGGCTGAGCGATAGAGCAATTGCAGATTAGTTTAGCTTTATTGTCTAGTTTAATGGAAAGAAGGAGTAGGGATGACATGATAGCAGTGTTCCGATAGGGGCTGCCCCAAAGAAGAGGGGGTCTACCTATTCTCCAAAGCACCTGAAGGCAGGAGAAGAAGAAATGGGTGGAAACAAATCAAGGAGAGAAGCAATCTGGAACTAAGGAGAAATTGCCTAACAGTGAGGATAATTAATTTGTGGAGCTTGCTTCCTCCAGAAGTTGTGGGTGCTCCAGCACGGGAGGTTTTTAAGAAGAGATTGGACAACCATTTGTCTGAAGTGGTGTAGGGTTTCCTGTCTAAGCAGGGGGTTGGACTAGAAGACCTCCAGGGTCCCTTCCAACTCTGTTATTTTATTCTAATCTAATCAGCAACCCTGCCAGCTTGAAGGGAAGACTTGCTAACTACAGATTTGGGACGCAACAGATTAGAACAGATAAACAGTAACAGAGTTGGAAGGTACCTTGGAGGTCATCTAGTCCAACCCCCTGCTCACATAGGAGACTTATACTAGGGATTCGAACTGCCAACCGTGATCGACAAGCTCAGTGTCTTAGCCACTGAGTCACCTAGCCAGTAACTAGGTTGTTTAACTCTCTGTAGAAAAACACTGTAATTTTTACAGGTGGAGTTGCTTTTTCCTTCCTTAAGTCTATACTTAGTCCCTGGCACTGTTCACTTACAGAGGACAAAATCTAAGAAACAGATTGATTCAAGGACACACTAGACTGGGGTTAGATTGGTCTTTGGTTTCGGGGGTCTTAGGAACAGCAGAGCCTTTGAGAGTGGTTTTATTTATTTATTTATTATTTATTTTATTGAACTTATTAGTCGCCCCCTCTCCCCACAGGGACTCGGGGCGACGTACAGAGCAATAATCAAGATAGCACCATAAAATCGTGCAGAGGAGGTAAAAATAAGTCCATAAATAAGCATACTTACAAAGTTTAAAACCCCAAAAATATTAAAAACAAAATTTCCCATTGTAAAATGACCTGGGGTGGCAAGATAGTAACGTTATGCCAGGCCGGCTTGACAAAACAGGTAGGTCTTCAGCTTCATACGGAAGGAGCGAAGATCGGTTGTTGTCCGGATGTCTGGGGGGAGGTCATTCCAAAGGGTAGGGCCCACCACAGAGAAGGCCCTACTCCTGGGCACCGTCCCCAGGCACTCTCTAGAGGACGGCACCCGGAGTAGCCCCTCCCTGTGTGAGCGAGTGGGTCGCAGGGATGTATGGGGCAGGACGCGATCCCGCAGGTAACTAGGCCCTGTGCCATGGAGCGCTTTGAAGATGGTAACCAGTACCTTGAAGCGCACCCGGTAGGCCACAGGAAGCCAGTGCAGCTCGCGCAGGATAGGTGTTATATGGGAGAATCTCTTATGTATCACGCTTAGCAAAACTAGCATGCTTGATTAAGTGGGTATTTCATACTAAACATATTTATAATGAGTGTTGCAGAAATGAGTAAAGAGTTGAGGTATTCAGCCTCCCCCACCTCTGAAGACTCATGAGACAGGGCCTGCAGACTTTCAAGTCTATTTGGGGCAATCGTGATGTCTAGAAACTTCAAAATACAAAGGGGATCAACATGGCAGGTTGTTGTCACAAGATGTTGAGGTCCAGGAATGTGACATTTTTACTGTCATGAATTGCAAAGGAACAACTGCTGAGCCCTGGGTGTGTGTTTCTGTGGTTTTTTTCCCCCCAGGTTGTCTCCTCCAGATAATCACGCTTGGTTTGTAGGCAGTGTAGTTAGCTGATTGTGTGTCTCACCAGCAATCACTAGCTTCACTGTCAACAAAACAATCTGCAGAATTCTTCAAGCTCCAGGAAGCTTCCCGGAAGCCAGTTTCCAGATGGAGCCCAAGAAATTACGCCTAGTATTCAGATCTCCTGATCCGTGTTGGAGGTCACCAATTCAACAGCGAGGAAGACAACTATTATGGAATAGGAAATGCTGGAGCAGAGAAGTCATGGAGACACACCCAACGTCCGCATAGCTTGGTGATGTCCGCACCGTGAAGACGGTTGGGGAAATGTTCATGGTTCTTTTGCGGCAGATTTCTGGCAGGGTTGATGGGATGTTCTGGTTGACATTCAAGGCCTAAAAGGAAGGCTGGCATGAAGAGCAGCTGTTGCCTTCAAGGCCCTACCAAAAATGGAGAACAGGTCCCATGCCTACAAGACCTTCCAAAAGCCCATGGGAGGGTCTCCTTCCCTGATGGGGAATTGGGTGATGGTCCTGCTCACGGTACCAGATGGTGAAGTTCAGAAAACAGAATCTAGAGCAGCTTTGGTTATTCTCTTGTCCTCTACGCATTGGACTGCAATTTGATCTGGGTATGCATGAAATGAGTCTATTAAGACAGAAAATCCAGATTTAATGCGTTTGGAAACCGCTGAGGGAGCCTGGATGAACTCTAAAGACAAAGAAGGGGGAGAGAAGTTAGGCCCGAGCCTGATCCTCTGCCTTGTCACCAGGCAGTGTAGTTAGCTGATTGACCAAGGTAACAGTCGCTAACAACACAGCCAAGTGAAAAGGTGGCCTCTCCCTGCAGTTTTGCTGAATGGACTAGTCAACGTCTACAGGTTGAAGAGTAGAAGCCACCCTGTGTAGGACGGTAGAGAGGTGTTCTTCAACCACAGAGGCTTTAAGAGGGGTGGACTTCAGCTTAGCTGGCTGGGGAATTTTAGGAATTGAAGTCCACCCACCTTCAAGTCTCTAAAGTTGAGAAACTTTGTATCACGCAGATCAGCTCATCCCATCTTGAGGTTCTCCAGAGCAGGGATCTCCAACCTTGGTAACATTAAGACTTGTGGACTTCAACTCCCAGAATTCCTCAGCCAGCAAAATTTTACCTCAGGACAACCCAAGTCCTTCTTAGGCCAGAACTTTGTCCCACTTATTCTTAAATAATTGACTCTAATCTCCATGTGAACAGCTACCTGGACTTTCCTCTGCCTGTGCTAGGAGGATCTGTTTCAAAAGCATCTCATGCAAACCTCTTCAACTTTCTGAAGCTCTAATTAGATCTCTCCATAGCTTGGGAGCTTCTTGCTTGTCCAAGTTTATTTTTTTGAGAAAATGGAGGCTGGGGCTGTGCTTTGGGGACAGTGTGGCTCTTTTGTATGAAAGCTATCATGTCCACTTTCCTGGCTGGTGTAAATGCAGGAAGTGTGGAAAAAAGATGGAGAAGGTGGAGGTCAGAATGGATTGCGATAAGCTATGGCCGTCCTTTTAACACAAGGGTCTCCAACCTTGGCAACTTTTAAGACTTGTGGACTTCAGTTTTGGGAGTTGAAGTCCACAAGTCTTAGAGGCCAAGGTTGCTGGCCGAGGAACTCTGGGAGTTGAAGTCCGCAAGTCTTAAAGTGGCCAAGGTTGGAGACCCCTTCTCCAAAACTTTTGAGGTTGCTCTTCTCAACATTGTCTAGCCAACATAGCAACTGGAGGACCCCGGGTTAAGGAAAGCTGGAAAGGTTTGAGGGATACATCCCTAAGAGTAAGTTTTATCTCACTCCTCATCAACTATCACTTTACTTAATAGGAAATCCCTGTTCTGATTTATTAACTTTTCATTCATTTAGACTGCAGTTCCCTGTCCAGATGGGTGGTAATTAAATTTCTGTTTAATCAATGTGGGTCATTTACCGGCAACGCTACAGTTTGACAAGAAGTGCTGACAGCCCATAATATTCAGCTGACGGTCAGTTCCTAGAGGAATTTGATATGAGCCAAAAAGACAGGAGACTAATGAAAGAAATGACTAATTCTGCTTTCCTTTCCCCATTAGCCAGCCAACGCTATACGAATGGAAAGAAGAAAAGATTTTTTTAAATGTTTAGGAAAAAGGGTTTTGATTTAAAAAAAAAAAAGTTTTGCATGCACCTTAAGAAGACTTCTCATTGACATTGTCTTTATTGATTAGTCCTTGGGCCATATCAAAGTGCAAAGTTCCGGAAACAAATTATTAGCAAAATTTGATAAAAGCAATATAAAAGAGAATTTGATAAAATACAATTTAAAATGGGATTGGGATAAAATACGATTTAGAACGGAATTGGAATAAAATACAGTCTAAAATGAAATTGGAATAGAATACAATAATTTAAGATATAGATAAAATATGATAAAATTATATTTCGGCGTCACCCCTTACAATCTACCCCCAATCAACCCCATGTATGCAGATCTCAACTGAACCATTTTGTTTTAAGTCCTGTGCTGTGTTAAATGTTATTTTCCGGTTCTGGCCGCACATAAAGTAAATTGTTTTGATATGGGGATCTCAATGGGTCATTCGTTTGGTATATGGACCCAGGTACCTATCTCTCACCCCCTTCTACAAGCAACAATCAAACCAGGATGTGATCCAGGTCTTCTACCTCTGCCGCTCCGCAAATGCAGAGACGCTCATGGTAGGGTATAGAATGAAGTAACAAGTCTTCTCTTCAACACCTCCGTCTCTTGTACATCTGACATCTCTCTCTAATAAATGCCAACATTAAAAGTCTTTGACCTCTTTTCTAAGGAACTATTGTTCATCTGGTTTCCCAGAACTTGTGAGGACAGGTAAAAGGGGAACAATATTTTACAGACGGTTGCTAAGTTTATGACTTGCTCACTTAGCGACCATTTTCAGTTAGGACGGACATCCCCCCCCCCAAAAAAAGGAGCGTGCGAGCTGTGTTTGAGATTCCGAGGCCCACCCTTCCTCCAACCCACAGTCGCACGGTTGCATTTTGAGCAAGCAGCAACCAGCTCGCATTTACGACCACTTGGAGGGTTCCCAAAGTCACGTGACCAGTATTTATTTTAATTTTTTATTGTTTTAAATAAACAAAAACACAAAAAAAGAATCATCCATTACATCCTGTTGAAAGCGTGTCGATTGGTTACAAACAGTTTTCGTGCGTTTCTATCATAATTGTTACATATATTTCCTTCCCATTGAATAGTGCATTTTACATCAAAAATCTTCTTGTATTTTACTATCAGTACACCACCATTCCCATTTAGCTAAAATTATTTAAACGTGCTTTTATCTGATATCATTTGCATTCAAAAAACACAACCACCCACTGGCATTCATTGGCAATCTCAACAAACCTCCTGTAACATTACATCTTATAACATATTCTAAAAAAAAATCAATTAATAAAATATCTAAGCATTTCCCCATTTATGACGTGTTGGGTCAAAAAACGATGGTTTCTGGCGAAAAAAAGGCCCCAGCGCAGACGGTGGGTTCGCTTTAGACAGCAGTGTCCGTTTAAACCACCGTGGCCAAAAAAAAATATTGTAAAAATCAGGCAGGCAATAATAAAGTAGTAACAAGGATACCCATTTTCATCGGGGCACTTGGTACCATGCCCAAGAGTTTTACAAAACACATAAAGAAATTGCAGCTTCCTGCAATAACACCAGCGGAACTGCAAAAATCTGTGCTACTAGGAACATCATATATTTTAAGAAGATACCTAGTTGATACCTAGGATGCTGGCAACAATCTGTATCAACCATTAGCACCAGTCAGTGGTATTTGCAACACATCTTTAAATGATCACTTGACTGAGTTTCATGTTTAATGAATAAAAGAAATAACAACAACAACAAAAACAAAAAAGCCTGAATACATTCAGCCTCCCACTCTCTATTGCTACAGAGGCAATAAACTAGAGTAGGGGTCTCTAAACTTGGCACCTTTAAGCCTGGCAGCTGGGGACTTCTGGGAGTTAAAGTTGCCAAGGTTGGAGACCCCTGAACTAAGACGATGTTGTGCAACCTTGCGCAAATTTGAAGACAAGTGGACTTCAATTCCCAGAATTCCCCAGCCGGCAGGGTTTCTCCACCTTGGCAGCTTCGGTGCTTGGCTGGGGAATTCTGGGAATTGATGTCCACCTGGCTTAGTTGCCAAGGTTGCAAAAGACTCACCTTGGCTGCTTAGTTGACAGGTGAGAGAAGGCTGCTAACCTGGGCCACCGGATGCAAGAGATCATGGACGAACCCAAGCAAAAGCCCACAATATTAAAAAAAAAGATGTGGAGACTCTAGAAAGAGTGCAGAGAAGAGCAACAAAGAGGATTAGGGGACTGGAGGCTAAAACATATGAAGAACTGTAGCAGGAACTGGATATGTCTAGTTTAATGAAAAGAAGGACCAGAGTTTCCACAAAGAAGGTAGAGTCAACCTCTTCTCCATAGCACCTGAAAGGCAGAAGCAATGGATGGAAACTAACCAAGGAGAGAAGCAACTTAGAACTAAGGAGAAACTTCCTAACAGTGAGAACAATCAACCAATGGAACAGCTTGCCTTGTGGGTGCTCCTTCACGGGAGGCTTTCAAGAAGAGACTAGAGACTAGATCTTCTAATCCAATCCCCTGCCTGAGGTTCTCCTGTGGTACAGGTTTTTCTCCTCAGGCAGGGGGTTGGACTAGAAGATCTCCAAGGTTTTCTAGTTGCTACTATCGACTAACAGTTGGAAGGGACTTTAGAGGTCTTCTAGTCCCAACCCCATGCTGGAGTAGGAAACTCGTTCTCATTTCAGATAAATGGTTGTTTGAGCTCTTCTTAAAAAGCTCTAGTGATGGAGAAGGAAGGGAGGGAGGGAGGGAGGGAGGGAGGGAGGGAGGAAGGAAAGAAGGAAGGAAGGAAGGAAGGAAGGAAGGAAGGAAGGAAGGAAGGAAGGAAGGAAGGAAGGATAACAGAGTTGGAAGGGACTGTGGAGGTCTTCTAATCCATCCCTCTACTCAAGTAGGAGACTCTACCATTTCAGACTGTCCAATCTCCTCTTTAAAACTTCCAGTGATGGAGAAGGAAGGAAGGAGGGAAGGAAGGAAGGAAGGAAGGAAGGAAGGAAGGAAGGAAGGAAGGAAGGAAGGAAAACAGCATAACAGCCTATGTAACAGCATAATAAAATAACAGAGTTGGAAGGGACCTTGGAGGTCTTCTAGTCCAACCCCCTGTTCAAGCAGGAGAGCCTCTACCGTTTCAAACAGGTGGCTGCCTAATCTCCTCTTTAAAACCTCTAATTGATGGGGACTAAAGGAAGGAGGGAAGGATAACCCAAGGGACCTTGGAGGTCTTCTAATCCAACCCCCTGTTCAAGCAGGAGACCCTCTACCATTTCAGACAGGGGGCTGCCCAATCTCTGTCTGAAACCCTCCAAGGTCTGTGACTCTGCCTCCCCCAGCAGCTCCCTCCGCAGGGCAGTCGGGTCGGGGGAGCGGGGGCTGCAGGCGGCGCCGCCTCCCGAAGGCCGCCCCCGCCCCCTCGGGCCAAGCAACGGCCGGGCCGGCCAGCGGGAGCCGCAGCGCGCGGAGCCATGGAGACCAAGCGGCCGTCGGCCATGGCCAGCTCACCGCCCGCGCCCGCACCCTCGCCCGCCGCCTCCCCGCTGGCCTTCGCCGGCTCCAGCGAGCAGGACGTGGCGCTGGCCAAGTCCTTCTGGAACTCCGTCACCCTCCAGCCGCCGCTCGAGTCCCGGCTGGGCGTCCGCGGCGGCTCGCTTTGCGACGGCGCCTCTTGCCCGCGACGGAGCTCGGCCGGTAGCCGGGGCGGAGGGGCGGGCGGGCGCGGAGGCACCCTCCGTCCGTGCTTCGGAAATGGCGGGGGGGGCTCCCGTCCCTTGGCTTCAGCTTCGGCCGAGCGGAGATGCCCAGCTTTGGAGAAGGGAGCGGGGGACGCAGCGCTGGGCATCGGGGCGGCTCAACGGGAGAACCGAATGACGGGGCTGGAGGGGGGCTTGGAGGTCTTCTAGTCCGACCCCTGCTCCAGCAGGAAGCCCTATGGCGTTGCAGATCAAGGGTTGGCCAATATTAAAAGTCTCCGGTGATGGAGAAGAGAGGGAGGGAGAATGAATAACAGGTGGAGGGGACCTTGGTGGTCTTCTAGTCCAACCCCCTGCTCAAGCAGACCAAGGGTTGACCAATCTCTTGTTAAAAGTCTCCAGTGATGGAGAAGAGAGGGAGGGAGGAAGAATAACAGATGGAAGGTCCTTGGAGGTCTTCTAGTCCATCCCTCTGCTCAAGTATGAGACCCGCTACCATTTCAGACAAATGGTCCAATCTCTTCTTAAAAGACTCTGGTGATGGAGAAGAGAGAGAGGGAGGGAGGGAGGGAGGGAGGGAGAAAGGATAACAGTGGAAGGGACCTTGGAGGTCTTCTAGTAGTCCAATCCCCAGCTCAAGCAGGAAACCCTATGTCATTCCCGGAGGGAGGGAGGGAGGGAGGGAGGGAGGGAGGAAGTATAACAGGTGGAAGGGATCTTGGAGATCTTCTAGCCCAACCCCCTGCTCAAGCAGGAAGCCCTATATCATTTCAGACAAGTGGCGGTCCAATCTTCCTTTGCCTGGCATTGTGGTGCTTCTTCTGCTTGCCCCTCCCTCCCCATTCTTGGAGGAGTTCCTTTTCCTTGGTCGCCCCTTCAGCACCCACCACCCCCAGAATTTCCTCCTAGGAATTGGCCTGCATTGCAGGGGGGGGGGGTTAGCACCTGCGACCGCAATGTCTATGGAGGTTGTCAATTAATGTGGGGGAAAAGATCCCATAAATGTTCAAAGACAACATCTCAATCGGGGATTTCAATCCGTTGCAATATTATTTTTATTTTATTTTTTAGGGAGAACCAGCTATTTGTCTGTTTCATCCTCCGTGAGTGACAGTAAGTATGCCATTTTACCCAAATGGAAATTTTGGAGGGCACCCTGATACTTATCGTCATAGAATCTTTAAGCCAAACCACTCAAAATCCTTGTAAAAGGCACTCTGTGAATGCCAATCCAGGGGATGCCAAGCACGTCGGGTGCCAATCAATTTATTCAATCCTATGCGTGACCTGGGAGGTTATCTTGCCCCAAGCAGCAGATGGAAAGGACAGCATTTTTAATTGGCATTATTTGAAAAAAACAAATACACTTATTTTTATTGCAAGAACACGAAGGAGGGAGACACTTCTCTCTGGTAGCTTTCTGCACCTGAGTTTCCTAAATGTTGTAACTTGGGTGAGCAAATACGGCGCCTTTAAGGACCTTGGACTTCAACTCCCAGAATTCCTGGGTCAGCCTTAAAGGGGCCATAGTTGCCCACCCCTGCTCTAACCCAAAATAGAATGTAGAGATCGAAAGAAGTAATATATGTATTATATTATGTAAATGTAACATGTATAAGGAGTGAAGTATGTGTATATAATTAGTAATGTATGTGGAATGTATAAGATATTAATGTTATACTTTAGTTTTTATATGGCGGAGATAACACCAGGATGATTGCACCATGTCCAACTTTTATTTTTAACAATAAAGGTTTTTTTTTTTTAAAAAAAAAAAAAGAGGACCAAAAATGAAAAACCTAACTTTTTGCAGGATTTTTAGCAAGGAACCCTGTTCTTCCTTTTAGCTGCCCTTCTTGTTCTTTCGTTGGGCTAACCTGTGCATCCAAAATGTCCTCCGATATCTTTGTTTACTGTAGTTAAAATAAAAATAAGGGTTACTCCAGAAAACCAGGAGTCTGGAAGCACCTTTTCGGACTAACCAACAGCCCACGAAAAAGGATGCCTTTTTCCAAGCCCTTCTCGTTTTGGGCTGCCATAAACACTCTCTGACTACAAATCTCACATTCAGGGTTGGAGTCATTCCGCTTGAAAAATGATGAAAGATGGTTCACTTTTAAAATGAATTTTAAAAGATTTCTTTGAAAATGATTGTTTAGAACGAGAAGAAGATAGACAATTGGACACGGAGAAAGATGTGTGGAAAGAACACTGCCTGGAGAAGGTGAGCGAATTCTGATGCTTTAGTTTAGTTTAGTTTAGTTTAGTTTAGTTTAGTTTACCTTAGCTTAGTTTATCTTAGCTTAGCTTAGCTTAGCTTAGTTTAGTTTAGATTGTCATTGCACATCGTACAATGAAATTAGTAGGGCTGGTATTGCTGTGGCATGTGGCTGCCAGCCACTGCAACAGGTGAATCAGAGGAGGAGGAGGCATCATAGTTAGGGTAACCTGAGAGCTCCGAGGGGGAAGAGGGAATGGAACTGGCAGAGAGAGAGAGAGAGAGAGAGTCAGAGTCAGCCCTCAGATGGAGAGTCAACAGTCCCCAGTTCTGGAGGTGGCTGATGAGGAAGAGGAGGAACAGCTGGGCACAGTGTCTGATGTGCAGGTGTGCAAAAGGAAGAGGAGAGGGGAGCAGTGGAAATCTATGGGCTGATCCTCGGGACAGAAGAGCCACTCCTGCTAGCGAAGGCCCACCCTAGCGCTGGGGGTAAAAGGCAGGGGGCAGAGATAGGTGTGGCAGATAACTATCCATCTCCCTGCTGGACAGACTTGTTAGTCTGCGATGAGAGAGAAACCTTAATTAGGCACTCCTAATTAAAGGAGTCATTGATTCAACTACAAAAGGTTTTGGGGAGCTGGGTCAGAACAGGAGGCAAATCGATATTTTTAAACGGGGGAGAAAGCTGCCAGGGCTATTCCATGCTCTGAAAAACAGCAGAAGATTTTCCATCTTCTCCGGAGCTCTCCGCTTGATTATCTCCTTCAGAAAGGAGCTGAGATGATTAGATGGCAAATCCGAGAGAAAGGAAAAATTCAGAGCAGAAACATAAAAGGGCAATGGAATTCTCATGGCTTCCACGGGGCTGATGCCAGCAATACCCTGCGAGACAAAGAAAAAGAAAATGTTTTTACAATGCTGGATCATAGACTGGTAGAGCTCCATGGGTGTGCACATTTGCACTAAAAAAGGAGCACAACATTTAAAAAGGGGGGAAATTACATTTTTTCAACGAAGATTGTTCTGCGCATATGCAGAAAATCAAGATGGCGCTGCCGAGGATAGAACCAGTACAGTCACGTGTCCGGCCGAGTTACTACCTATTCAGCACAACTGGGCCGAGCCCACCTCTGCCCTGGCCCCCTCTCTGTGTCTGACGCAGAGCCCTCGTCCGAGCCTTCCCCAGACTCCAGGACTGGCCCATCTTCCTCTCCAATCTCCTCACTGTCCGAATCTGCTGCCAGCTCCGCTGACCTCTGGCGGGCCTCTACAGTGTGCATCCCTTCCGGAAACAGCTGTTGGGTCATTTCTAGACTTGTTGGACCTTCATCCTGGATCAAGAATGCTGCAGACTATGACGGGAAACCAACCCCAGGTCTACGGACTCTCATGGACAAACCCATTAGCTCTCGGTTAATTAACTCCTGAGGTCCAGTGTGGAACCCAACATCTTTGGCCTCTTGGCTGACCGCCGCATAAATAAATCATTACTCCGATCGATAGGAATAAATAGCGCGGTTCTCCGGCTAATCCACATCGTGTTACCGCAGTTTGCAAAAGTTAAGAGCTACATTAATACAGTCTTAAAGGACTTTCTTTACACACACACACACTTGTTAAAAGAGGAAAAGCTTTGCCGAGTAAGCGTGGGAATGGAGCCAGAGGCAGCCGGTCCCTAGCAAAAGCCGAAATGTGCTGAGCTTTGCAGTGGCTGCCGGCAAACTGGCATTCGTATTCATGGCAATTAATAACCCCCTAATGGATTTGATCCATTAGACCTGGCTCAGAGAAATGGGATTATCTGGAGAAGGGAGACTAGTCCCTCAATCTGCCACAGTTTCTCTTAAATAATTCTGCTCAAAGAAACAGCTGCAGGATTGTACGTTTCATCAACTAGTTTAAAAGCAAAGTTTGCAATCCTGGATGCTTGGGCTGGGCACCCCCACCATGGCTAATCCCTAAATTCATCCTCCTTTCCTAGGACTGAAGCCCTAGTCAGCTTCCACGCAGCTCCCCTCTCCTCAGTTGAGTTTAATATCAATCCAGATTTATCATCATCTGATAAATTGCGCCCCCTATTGGACCGGGACGCCCTACGCACAGTCACCCATGCGCTGGTGACGTCTCGCCTGGACTACTGTAACGCTCTCTACATGGGGCTTCCCTTGAAATGCACTCGGAGACTGCAGTTGGTCCAGAATGCGGCCGCGCGGGTGATTATGGGGAGTACCAAGTACTCCCATGTGACACCTCTCCTGCGCGAGCTGCACTGGCTTCCTGTGGTCTATCGAGTGCGTTTCAAGGTCTTGATTACGATCTTTAAAGCGCTCCATGGCTCAGGACCTAGTTACCTGCAGGATCGTATTCTGCCCCATACATCCCTACGACCCATCCGCTCGCACAGAGAGGGACTTCTCCAGGTGCCGTCCACCAGACAGTGCCATGGGGCGGCGCCTAGGAGCAGAGCCTTCTCTGTGGCGGGCCCAGCCCTGTGGAATGACCTCCCCCCGGATATTAGGACCACTACTGACCTCCGCTCCTTCCGTGTCAAGCTCAAGACCCACCTTTTCCAAATAGCTGGCCTGGCTCAACCATAACTTCGTATCGCTCCTGATGGGTTTTTTAATTTAGTAATTTTATTTAAGGGGATTTTAAATTGTGTTTTTAATTGTGTTTTTAGTTGTGTTTTTTAATTGTCTTTCACTTATAAGTCAACTCTCCTCCATGCACATATGTATATGTCCCTGTTCTTTTTGTATATATGTTTGTCTTATGTGTATTTTTATTTGTTTTGATTGTACGCCGCCCCGAGTTCTTCGGGAGAGGGTTGCGGCTAATCAAATAAAAATTATTATTATTATTATTATTAAATTTGGAATCTGTAGGAGATTACTCAGCTGATTATTCTCCAAAGCACCTGCGGGCAGGACGAGAAGCAACGGGTGGAAACTAATCAAGGAGAGAAGCAACTTAGAACTGAAGAGAAACTTCCTGACAGGGAGAACAATTAGTTAGTGGAACTACTTGCCACCAGAAGTAAATGCTCCAACACTGGAAGTTTTTAAGAAATGATTGGATAACCGTTTGTCTGAAGTGATGTAGGGTTTCCTGCTTAAGCAGAGGGTTGGACTAGAAGACCTCCAAAGTCCCTTCCAACTCTGCTATTCTATTCTATTTGTGGATCCTTTTTGGAGTCTGATGAAGTAAACCCCATGTGTTGGTTATACTAGGGTGCAAGAGTGGTTATATTTGACTGTTGGTTGCGCAAATCTCAGCTATGCTTCTCAGCCTTGGCCACCTGAAGATAAGTGGACTTCAATTCCCAGAATACCCCAGCCAGTCTCTTTCTTAGGGCTCTAGATCATATGTCAAAACTGCCATGCTGAGCTTCAGCCTTGCTTTGCTAGAGGCCAGCGGGAGCTGCTGGGAAAAGGAAACCAAGACTACTCACCATGCCTTCCAGAGACCTGGGAAGGGAATGCAATGGTTTACCACCTAACCTGCCAATGCAGGAAACATTACCAAAACGTCTAGTT
Source organism: Natrix helvetica (assembly GCF_964273705.1). Taxonomy (NCBI): domain Eukaryota; kingdom Metazoa; phylum Chordata; class Lepidosauria; order Squamata; family Natricidae; genus Natrix; species Natrix helvetica. The sequence continues at coordinate 26,132,704 of NC_138559.1, forward strand.
CTGACTTTGCTGTACTGTCGCCACTTGGCTTCTAGTAAAAGTATACCTTTTGCACACATGGAATCGAGGGTTTCTCTTTCCTAAGGACCCAAGTCAGGGCAGGTGTGACACGGTATTTCCCAAACCTGTTCGCTTGAAGATGTGTGCACTTCAACTCCCAGAATTCCCCAGCCAGCATGTCCACACCAGGGGTGGGTTCCTGCCGGCATTACTACCAGTTCGGTGTGCAAAGAATTTTGTACCTGCTCTGCGCGTGTGCTCATTTGCACCTTAAAAGGTATGCGCATGCACACAACATTAGAAAAGGAAAAAAAGTACATTTTTCACATGAAGATTGTTCTGCGCATATGCAGAACAGGAAATTAAGATGGCAGCCCCGAGCATAGAACTGGTCCAGGTCCATGTCCGGCCGAGTTACTTACCTACTCAGCCGAACCAGGCCAAACTGGTAGGAACTCACCTCTCGTCCACACCTCTTCAAGCAGCCAGTCTCTGGAATTAACCAATACACTTCCTTCCTTCTCACTGTTGCAAACAATCTTTCTTCACAGGCTAAAAAGAGAGAAGACATCATTGCATTGCTGAAAAGACAAAGGGAAGAGAGAATATCGGTAAGATGGCTTTTTAAATTGTCCGAACCTCCTGTTGTGGCCCGCCAACGCTCAGTGGAGCTGGCAGCAGATTCAGACAGTGAGGAGATTGGGGAGGAAGATGGGCCAGTCCTGGAGTCTGGGGAAGGCTCTGTTGAGGGCTCTGTGTCGGAGGCAGCGAGGGAGCCAAGGCCGTATGCCAGTTATCAGCTGCCTTCGGAGTCGGAGATCAGTGGGGCAGAAGAACAGCTGGAGCCTGTTCCCAGTGTGCGCATGTGCAGAGTTGCCAGACGAAGGGAACAGCTAAAGAACAAGGGTCAATTTGGGAGTAAGGCCACAGGTGGACAATGAATGGCCCCTTCCAGAGGAGATAAAAGAGGAGCGAAGGGGGAGTGGGCTTTTGCAGGAAATAATTCATTTGGTTGGTCGTTCGGTCATTAGATTCGTTTCAGGAGTGTGAACATCTGTCCGTGAATCTCAGAGACTCTGTGCCCAGTCTTTCCTTGCACAGCACTGCGTTTGGAAAATATGTACATGGCAGCTTTCCAAGCCAGATAAGGTCTGTGGTCATAAATTCACCTTTGAAAGACTGTTTTCAAGGCCTTTGCTAAAGGTGAATGAGAGGAATTCACATTCGTTTAATAAAAGGGGTTTTGTCTGGTCCAGGACTCTGCCTCGTGTTTTGGGGGGAAGCCTGGGTCAGAACACCTCCTCCTCTTCCGAAAACCAAGCATTGCTTCCACGCTCAACTTTCCTTTCTCGTTTCTTCCCTCCTGCCAGCTGCAGCACGAAACACAGAAGAAGGAACTGAGCCAGGAATCCTATTGAAATTTGGCTAGTTTACTACCGAGGCTGTAATTCAGTCCTCCATAAAACTGGAAAAGATGCCAGAAGCCTGGCATGAGTTGAGATGGTTCTGCTTTCTGCGGAAAGCTTTGCGGAGAGAGAGAGAGGGTTGGGGAGAGTTATTTAAAGGAGATGATTGGTGGGGAGAAGCTGCCTTAATTATATGGAGCTGGAAAGAAGATCTTTAGTGCATATGGACTGGAATCTGTCAAGGACCTTTCCATCCCGTTTTCTCCTTCTTCCAGTTGTGAATCGGTTTCACCAGAGTTCTTCTTGCATTTCTGACTTTATTTTATTTTTTCAGCTCGCGGGACAATTCCTTCGCATTTTTTGTGAATGTTTTGCGTCTAACCTGCCAATGGTGTTGCGTATTTAAAGCTGTAGATCCTATTGCAAAATTCAAATCCATGGGAGTAACCCACGAGAGAATATCTGTAGCTCGAGGCTGAATTGTGGGGTGCTTGGTGCTCTCTGAGCTTGGTGGTTTTCTTGGAGATGTTTCATGACCCAACTGGGTAACAGCATCAGTGCTAGAAGGTAGTGGGGTTGAAGGGCAGGGAGAAGGGGAAGAGGGAGAGGGGGAGGAGGAGGAGGAGGAGGACTGTGGGGTCCTTGGTACTCTCTGAGCTTGGTGGTTTTCTTGCAGACATTTCAATACGCAACGAAATCCGTGCTAAAAGGAGTGGGGTTTGCATCAAAGACCTCCCAGAACCCCCACAAATTTTGCACTGCCCCCCCTCCCCCCCTGCAAAAGGACAGTTTAAAACGGGGGAAGTTTTTAACAGCATTTTCTTTTTCTCCTTTCTCAGAAAGAGTCCTTATCTAGTCCACACAAGCCAAAGGCCAAATCATCACAGAGGTAATATCAAGAAGACAAATTTCTCCCTGTTTGTTTTCGTTTTCGTTCATCCCGGTTGTAGATAAACGCTTATCTACTCATTTTGAAAGGTGTAACTTTTCCCCCCTCTCTTCTTTCCATCTGTTTTTTAGTTTCAGGGACCAGGAAGATGAGAGGTAAACCTCCTGTCCAGTTTAGAATTTTTTTCACGCAAACCAGAGAAAAAAAAATGTGTGCTAAAAAATTCCTGGGATTAAAAATGAGCCAAATTGTTCAGGGTTTTTTTTTGGGGGGGGGGCAAGAAATCAACCTGGCCTCTCCATATATTCTCCAAAGGTTCATTGCCCTTTTTTACTTTTAAAATTACCTCTCTGAAAAAGCTGATTTGGCCCCTTCCGTTTCTCCTCTCAGCAGTTTCTGCCTTTAATTTGTTACCCATTTTTACGGTAGTTCAGGTCCTTGTTTCAAACCTTGGCATTTCTCTTGACTCCAGTTATTTCCCCTGAGTTACTGGGGACAACCCGGATCTATCCGGTCAGTTGGGCTCACAAATAAGTAAGCGAGTCTTGTTGAAATTACTTGCTTAGGTATGGTTTGCCAGTTGACAGGTTCTCAAGAGCCTGGGAGTTGCACCCACCCACTCACCACCCCACAGGGGTTTCCCAGCGATTCCTGTTAACTGAGAAATCCTGTGAAAACCTCCTTTATTTTTTAAAAAAACTGTATTTCATAGAGGAAAAAAGTAACCTTGCTACATGAATAGAGTAGAGTAGAATAGAATAGAATAGAATAGAATAGAATAGAATAGAATAGAATAGAATAGAATAGAATAGAATAGAATACCAGTGCCAGAAGGGAATAGAATAGAATAGAATAGAATAGAATAGAATAGAATAGAATAGAATAGAATAGAATAGAATAGAATAGAATAGAATACCAGTGCCAGAAGGGAATAGAATAGAATAGAATAGAATAGAATAGAATAGAATAGAATAGAATAGAATAGAATAGAATACCAGTGCTAGCAGAGAGGAAGAGGAGGAGGAGGGAGGGAGGGAGGAAGAGGAGGATGACGACTGTGGGGTCCTTGGTGCTCTCTGAGCTTGGTAGTTTTCTTGCAGATGTTTCAGGACCCAGCTGGGTAACATCATCAGTGCTAGAAGGGAGTGGGGTTTGCTTTCTGTTTATATGCAGCAGCTTGAACAGCAGTGTTGGTGGGAGTGTTCAGCCCCCAAATAAGGAGAGATTACCAAGATTAACCAGACCAACAATCAAGCAACAGACAGCATCCCAAACAAGAAATTACCAACCCAAACAAACAATCAAGCAGTAAACAACAGCCTAACCAAGGAACCACCAAGAAACATTCCCACCCCTACTGACAGGGCAAGCCACCTCTGTATAAGAATAAGAGCGTACTCCGCTCTCATCTAACGCTGTTGACGTTACCTAGTTGGGTCATGAAACGTCTTCAAGAAAAACAACCAAGCTCGGGGAAGACCAAGCACTCCCAAGCTGAAAGATGCTTTGAGATTGGGAGATTTTCCTGCTGGTGTTGGGGAGAAGGAGACGGGAAGTGTTCCCAATGACTCCAGGGTGTCTTAATTCCTTTTTCTTTAGTTCCAAAAAGGAGAAGGAAGAACAGTCGGAGGACGAAGAGAGCGTAAAGGCATTACCTTGAGGATCCCGACCAGGGACACCAACGAAGAAGGCCTGTTGGTATTTTCAGCCGGACTCTCCTTGGTGTCTGACAGCGGCTGTGGCTCATTGGGGTTTTTTTTAATAGAAAGTTTTTTTATTAGAGAAACATTAAAAACATTGGACACAGTGCGACATTTCTGGCATAAACATTTCCATATAGTGATTAGATCTTACAACAATTACATTTTATAACCATTACATAGGTATGTGTAGTCAGTCAGATTACCTGTCCATTAATCCCTTCCTTTAAAGAATTACTAACCATACAAATACATATCCAATTCCTACCTATCACACAATCTTAATACGGTGTTTTCCAATTCTGAACTTGTCTTGTGTTTTTCTGTCCCAATCTTTTCCCCTCGTTTCTAACCATCGGAGCCACTTGTCCCAGATTTCGTGGTATTCCGTCTCGTCCTTGTCTTTGAGCTATAGAGTCAGTCTCTCCATCTCTGCTCACTTCAGTATCCTATTTATTGTTTCTTGTTCCGAAGGAGTCCTTTTGTTTTTCCATTTTTGGGCAAAGACCAGTCTTGCCGCCATTAAAATATGCAGCATTAGATGTAATCCACCTTTGCCATGTTTTTCTTTTGTGATCCCTAATAGAAATAATTCTGGCCTCAACGCCATCCTTTGATTTAGCATCTCTTCCAAATACTTTCTTATCTGGTGCCAAAAAGCCCTAGCTTTCGGGCACTCCCACCACATATGGTAGAAGGTCCCTAATGCAACATTACATTTCCAACATCGCGGCGATAATTTTTGTTAATTTTAGCTAATCTTGTGGGTAAGAAGTGGGCTGTGGCTCATTGTTGATGTAGTCTGTCCCCCGCCCTCCCCTGTTTGACAGACTAGCTCTCTGCAGGGCTGGGATGGCCTTTCTGGAACCCATTGCCCTGTGGGATTTTACTTCTCCGCAAGAAACCTCTGAAGAAATACCCCATGCGTTAAACGGGCTTTTGATACACCGTCCTGCAAGCTGAGATGTGAATGTCTGTTTGCTCTTAATACTGACGTTTCTATCACCGTTTCTAGCACTCGTGTTTCAGTTTTATTGTTTAAAGCAGGGGTGCCAAACTCAAGGATCCTGCCTGCGGGCTGCTTACATCAGCCCATTTTCACTACAAGAGCTCTCGGGCCACCACAGGCACCTCTGACACGAGTGACGTATAGCTGGCCACCCCCCACCCTGCCTCCCGAGGTCAAACACAATGCTGATGTGGCCCCTGATGAAATCAAGTTTGACACCCCTGATTTAAAGAGTCAAGGTGTTGCAGTGGTCAGAGTGCAGTACTGCAGGCAACGTCTGCTGACTGCCGGCTGACTGGGATATAAGTCTACATTCTATTGCTAAGTGGGGAGGGAGGGAGGAAGGAAGGAAGGAAGGTGATGACACAGTGGTTAGAATGCAGTATTACAGGCTAACCCTGCAGACTGCTAGCAGTTCGATCCTGAATGGCTCAAGGTTGACTCAGCCTTCCATCCTTCCGAGGTGGATAAAATGAGGACCCAGATTGTTGGGGGGACATGAGGCTGACTCTGTAAACCGCTTAGAGAGGGCTGTAAAAGCACTGTGAAGCTGCATATAAGTCTAAGGGCTATTGCTATTATTCGTTTTGTTTTTTTGAGCCCCATCTTGGGATTTGAATTTCCAAAATACCCAGCCAGCGGGAGGCATTCCAGAGCTCCCAAAACCTCTGGCGGGCACCAGGCGGGAGAAAGCCGGTTTCCATTTTAGTACAGCACATCACGTTTTCACTCTCTTCTGAGTAAATGGAACAGCGTGCTAAAAACAGCTGGCTCTTTCCCAACGCCCAAGATGGCCCGGTTGAATTTCTGCCTTGTGTTTTCTGCTTTTGCCTCCCAGTTTCCCTTCTAGCCTTTTGACATAAATATGCTGAGGTGAAATTGCTGGGCCTGAATCCCTTCCCTTCTTTCCCCGGCATGCAGGAAATGGTACCGTCCTTTGCCAGAAAATGGGTTTGTGTTGTTGGTGGTGGTGGTGGCTTTTTTCTCTCTCCTCCTCTTCCAACTTTCAAAAATTGGCCTTCAAGAGGTTTTGGCACTTCAAATTGTGGGAAGACGGCAGGGGCGAGAAATGCCACTCACCCCTCACTGGGTCAATAAAAGGTCAATAAAAGGAATTGCTCCTGTAATTTAGCTTGTTTTGACTGGGGTGTTCAATCCAAGTTCAGAGCTCTCGGTTAACCAAATGCCTTGCCCGTAAGCCAGGACTTTTCTGGCTGGTGATGGATTGTCCTGGGATGGCCAGTAGATGCCACTGACCAAGTTTCTGTGTTCTGACCCAGGTTTTCCAAGAGCATGAAACAAACTCCTTGTCCCGACAAAACTCCCTTTTATTAATCGACTGTGAATTCTGCTCATTCACAGCCAGCAAAGTCTTTCAAGGGAGGATTTACGGTCACAGACCTTATCTGGCTGGGAGAGCTGACAGGCCCATATCTGCAAAACTTGGCAAGGAGTCTCGGAGAGTCACGAACCCATGAAGTCAACTAATTGCCTCCTGCAAACTCCACTCTCCTTTTGCTCCTCTTTTATCTCCTCTGGGAGGCGCCATTCATGTCCACCTGTGGCCTTACTCCCAAGTCGACCCCTGTTCTTTAGCTGTTAGTGCGTTGACCAAACCTGGATGCAGTACTCTAGGTGTGGTGTTACTAAGGCTTTACAGAGTGGTATTAGTACCTCCCTTGATCTTGATTGTATCTCTCTGTTAATGCAATTTAGGATTACGTTGGGTTTTTTGGCCGCCGCTGCCACACACTCTTGGCTCCTATTTCATTGTTTGATGTGCCCTGGCACCCAGCTCCTCTTTTCGTGACAGCGGACGTAACTTGAAGGCCCATTTCTGCTAGTCAGCATGAACTGGAGGCAGATTTGGGGGGGGGGGGTATTCGGGAAGGAATGAGTGTGCAGGCGTGAATGCGCACATGCACTCAGAGATAACACACACACACACTCTTCATAAATCAGAAAGCCACTTAGGAAATTGCTGATGCGGCTTCCAACGGCCGGCCAGATTTCAATAGGAGTTGGAATCGTTCAAGTCCAGCCTTCCAAGAAATTCCTCCGACGTTAATAAGGAGACGAGATGAAGCAAATACTGTGTTCGCCACGGCCTCCTCCCCAGCCATCGGAAGATTACAACACCACACAGCCAGAGTTTTGACAGTGTGGGATAGCAGTTTAGTCTTTTCTGAGCGGCTGGGGTCACGCATTGTTCTGAGCTGCTGTTGGTTGGGAGCACGGTTTGTTGAATCCATCCATGAAAGAAACATTGGGGTTGGACTAGAAGACCTCCAGCACTCCTTCTAACTCTGTTATTCTGTTAACCGGGGTGGCACAGTGCTTAGTGTGCAGTCTTGCAGGCTACTTCTGCTGATCAGCAACTGACAGCAGTTGGGCAGTTCAAATCTCACTAGCCTCAAGGTGGACTCAGCCTTCCGTTCTTCCGAGGTGGGTAAAATGAGGACCCAGATTGTTGGGGGCAAGATGCCGACTCTGTAAACTGCGTAGAGAAGGCTGGAAAGCACTGTGAAGCGGTATATAAAGGGCTATTGCTATATCTGTTATATGTATATATGCAGATAGACAAACATACACACACAGAGGGGGGCATGGAAAGGAAAACTTCCATGCTTTTGGCTGCTCCCTCCCAACCCCAAAGCCAAAATAGCATGTTTGCAGCTGGACTCCTTTCCTTCCTCACCCCGGCTGGGCATCTGGAAGCTGTTTCCAAACCAGGATGAGTGGAAAGTTGGCTCGGGATCCCGGAAGCTCAGCCCGGTCCAGCTTCCCAGCGCTCAGGAAACCAGCAGACAAATGTCTCCCGTCAGCATCTGGGCAGGAGCCGATCCTGCGACTGGAGCTTTCCGTGTGCATTTCCTTCTCTGTTCCCAAGCAGAATCTGGCCCAGGCCTGTTGCAAGATCCCTTGCAAAGATGCAGACTTAAGGCTGCTGGGAAGATGTGGAGACTCTAGGAAGAGTGCAGAGAAGAGCAACAAAGAGGATTAGGGGGCTGGAGGCTAAAACATATGAAGAACGGTTGCAGGAACTGGGTATGTTTACCTTAAGAGAAAGAAGGACTAGGGGAGACATGATAGCAGTCTTCCAATATCTCAGGGGCTGCCCCAAAGAAGAGGGAGTCCAGCTATTCTCCAGGGCACCTGAGGGCAGAACAAGAAGCAATAGGTGGAAACTAATCAAGGAGAGAAGCAACTTAGAACTAAGGAGAATTTTCCAGATACTGAGAACAATTAATCAATGGAACAACTTGCCTCCAGAAGTTTTGAATGCCCCAACACTGGAAGTTTTTAAGAAGCAGTTGGATAACCCTTTGTCTGAAGTGGTGTAAGGTTTTCTGTCTAGGCAGGGGGTTGGACTAGAAGACCTCCAAGGTCCCTTCCAACTCTGTTATGCCCCGCAACTCCTCTGAATCCATCCTAGGTTCACTCCTCGGCGTTTCGGGGGGTCCAATGGACACGCGTGAACGCTGCTACACACACACACACACCCACACCCACACCCGTCCCTCAGCCTCGCCGACTGCCAGCCAAGGCTCGCCCTCCGCCCCCGGGAGCCCCTCCAGCGGCCTCCCTCCTTCCCTCCCTCCCTCCCCTCCGGGCTGGCCCCCGGCCCAGAGGCGGAGCCGCTTCGCCTCGCCCGGGCCAGACGTTCGGCCGCTCCCGGCGACTGCACTGGCTCTGGCGGCTGCGGCCATGTGGCTCCCGGGCTGCGACGGGGGAGCGGCCGGTGGGCTCTGGCAGCTGCCGCTGCTGCTGCTACGGCTGGGCGCCTTCTGCGAGCCGGCGGGCGGCCAGGAGGCCAGGCTGCCCAGTGGTGAGTCCGGCCCCCCGGCGGGCGGGCAGGCAGAGGCTGGACGGGGCTGGCAGAGCGAAGCGCAAAGGACGGGGATGGGCGGGCGGCGGGGCTGCTCGGCTGGAGCGCAAAGGAAACTTTGCAAAAGTCGGGGAGTCTAGAATCGCGTCCCCACTTAGGGCCGCGCTGGGAACGGCGGTCTGCTAGCGGGGGCGGGGGATGCCAAGCGGGAGCCCCCTTCCGTCCAGCCGGGAAAATGGGGGCAGAGGGGTGGAGGGGGGTTCAGCTGCAAGACACAGCCCCCCTCCCTCAAGCTTGCCCTCTGCCAGCCTCCTCCTTGGAGGCTCTTTGCCACACAACTCCCGCGTGGTCCTTTTTTTCAGGGTGGTAGTGGGCATCCTTCCAAAGCTCTGGCCGCAGCCCTCCGCCCTCTTTACTTGGGGGGCCTCTACCTGCAGTCCAGAAGTGCAACCAAGCAGCCAGACTGCCAGTTGCCCTGGGTTCATTGCAAGCCCCCAAGCCAAGAGATGCCAACTGAAGGCAAGTCCTGTTGGACAACTGGTGCCTACTGGGGCTTTGCTGTCCACCCACCCACCCACCCCAGCCCGGAGCCGCCCGCAGAGGAGGAGGTTAAGATGAAGCAGCTAAAGGGGCCGGGAGGGGGGAGGCTGCGGGAATCGAGGGGCAGCCGTCGGCCCAACCCCCCCCCCCCCGCATCAACCGGGCAATCGTGCCCAGCCAAACCACGGTTCGTAAATCGCGAGTGGAGTGTTTGAGCGCTCCCGCGACAAGGAGGGGAGGGCAGTCCCGAGTGGGCTGAGGAGAGGAAGGGGGAGGGCAGAAAGTCCCCTACTTTGTCTGCCAAAGCTGCGGCCGGACCGGAACCCCCCCCTCCCCCGCAGCTTCTTTGAAGGCGTGGGGAGGGGTCGTGTCTGCTGTCGGGCGGTGGGCGCGTTTCCAAGTCCGGGGTGGGATGGGGAGGGGGGTCTCAGCTGCCGGAGTCCGGCCCTGAGCCAGCGAGGGCCCCTCCAGTCTCCCGTCGGGCCGCTGGAATGTTTGGGGGCGGCCAAGTTGGGGGCACAGAAGCCCCCGTGCCTGTGAAATCCCGACGTGCTGCGGATCACCTAGGCCTAGGGCGTCCCTGCATTCGGGCTCCACAGCCGTCGGAACCTGAACCCACTTCCCTTCGGGGTGGCAGCCAAAGGACTAAGCCGGAGAGCGTCATAGCTGGGATTCCCGCAGCTCCCTAAGCGTCTTGGGGAGCGGGGTAGAATCCTGGCACTGGAACTGGACCATAGCTGGTTCTATTTCCACTCTGGATCAGAAAGGTCCCTTTAGCTGCTTTATCTTAACCTCCTCTGCGGTCTGCTCAGAGCTGGGGTAGGTGGGTGGGTGGGCAGCAAAGCCCCGTAAGACAGCAGATACACCCCTCCCCATGCCTTTAAAGAAGCTGTGGGGGTTGTCTGGATGCAGCTTTGGCAGGTAAAGGAGTGGAATCCTCCCACCCACCCCTTCTGGCTGTTCCCCCTCAGGACTTTCCTCCCCTCGTTGCCCACCTACCTTCAATGGGTGAATAGATTCCCAAGGCTGGGACAGTCCATTTATTTCTGTTTTAGCAACATCCGTCCAAAGGAGACTGAACAATGGAGCAAGCAGCGTCTTGGCAATTATGCAAAGGACCCTGAGAAGATCCAGTCACTTAAGGATATCTCATTAAATGCAAACTCTGATGATTTGTCTTCTTATTTTAAGTTTTGAATCAGTTCTTCCTGACATCCGGCATTGGGTTATTATTTTTGATTATTCTAATTTGTTGGGTTTCCATTTGCATGCTGCCCACTCACTGCCGTACAGTGGGAGGCCTTATAAATCATGGGAATAAATCAAGCATTGAGATAAATGACTGCCAACCTATGGAGGATTTCTGTGAATGGAAAAGAAGAGAAGAGAAGAAGGAAGGATAGAGAAGAGAAAAAGGAAAGAAGAGAATAGAGAACAGAACAGAACAGAAAAAGGAAGGATGGAGAAGAAAAAAGGAAAGAAATGTAGAGTAGAGTAGAGTAGAGTAGAGTAGAGTAGAGTAGAGTAGAGTAGAGAAAGTAGAGCTGGGCTGGGAGGGACCTTGGAGGTCTTCTAGTCCAGCCCCCTGCTCAAGCAAGAGAGTACATCTGAGGATCCTCACTTGAGTCTCAGTTCAGATTTGAAATAAACCCAAAGGTGCTTTTTCATGTTCCAACTGGACTTTCTTGTTTTTCTTTGGAGATGTTTCCGCTTCTCATCCAAGAAGCTTCCTCAGCTCTGAACTGGACAGAAGGGAAGGATTGGTACTCCTTGCAGACAGATGGTCATTGGCATCCTTTTAGAGAGTCCTTGAAGCCACTTGGAGGTTTATCTGTGTTCTCACAGTCACCTGAGTAGGGCAAATGGGTGTGGAGCCTTGAGAAGCAAAACGTCTTCCCCAAAAAAACCCTAAGAAAATCCAGTTGCCGCTTGAAAAAGCCCCGTTGGGACAACCAGGCCCTGGATGACAGAGAATCTCCATATAGACATTTAAAATAAACATTTTTATCCCATTGCCAAAGTATTACAGGCCACCGGTTTCTTCCCATAATATTCAGCAACAAGAAAAGAAGGCAGAATTTAGAATATTGCTGTTCCTTTTGTGATGCTGGGAAAAATTCTACATCGTGAAGTTGTGGATGTCAAGAATTCTTTCTCTGTCTAGTCCAGGGATGTCCAATATGGCGACTTTAAAATGTGTGGACTTCAATTCCCAGAATTCCCCAGCCAGCCTGGCTGGGGAATTCTGGGAATTGAAGTCCACAAGTCCTAAAGTTGACAAAGTTGGACCATCCATCTCTCCTCCTTCTGAGGCTGTTTCTGCTCCACAGGGCAGACCGTCTGCCTGAGAGGCACGCAACGGCCTTGCTACAAAATCGTTTACTTCCACGAAGTCGCACGCAGGGTCGGCTTCCAGGAAGCGCTTCAAACCTGCCGGAGAGACGGCGCAGACCTGGTCAGCATCGAATCCCAGTCGGAACAGGTGTTGGTTGAGAAGATGATCCAGCGTTATTCAGCCTCCGATGGTGATTTCTGGATCGGCCTCCGGAGAGAAGATGAACCCGAGAACGGCACCGAATGTCCGTCTTTGTACACCTGGACCGACGGGAGTTCATCCACCTTTCGGTAAGCCAGAATGAAGTTTCCATCAAGAATTTAGGACAGTGAGGGCGAACATTTTAGACACCAAGTGCCCAAGCTGCGTGCTCGGGGAGCTCTGCTTGCCACCTCTGGCATGCGTGTCATAGGTTCGCCATCACAGATTTAGGAGGCCAGGCAGACTCTCTCTCTTTTTAAAAAAATATATTTATTGTACATTTTCCTCTGTTCTACATCACAATTTCAATTTTGCAGCAGTGGTATACTGGTTGTCTCTAATTCTTTTTAAATATACATAATGTTATACACTCTAATCACGACCATTTCCCTCTTAATCATACAGTGTAGTCCTCGGATGGCGAACCTATGGCACCATGCCCAAAGTGGCACACGGAGTCATATTGCCTGACATGCACGGCGTCGCCCATTCCTCTTCCAGATTTCTGGTGCGCATGCGCGCATGATGATCAGCTGGCCTTTGTGCATGCGGCACTGCCAAAAACTGGAAGAGCTGGTCTTATGTTTTCCGGTGTGAGTGTGCGCACCGATCAGTTGTTCATGGTGCGCATATGCGCGTCAGTAACCGGAAGACTAGCTGGGTGGCTGTGCATTTGCACACCAGAAAACAGAAGTTCATTTTCCATCATGTGCATGCCCCCTGGGCAGCTCCTCTTCCAGGTCACAGATGAGACATGCGTGCAAAGCAGACACACTCGCTCTCTCCCTTTTTGGCCTTCGGTGCCGAAAAGGTTCGCCCTCACTGGTATAGCCTCTTTTTAAATACATAATATTGTACAACATAGTTTTATCCATCGTTTCCATGGTTATAACGTAACTCTATGCATTTATCTATGCATTTTGATTTACAGTTGTATACAATGCAATAATGATATAGCTTGCAATATGTATTCTTCTATATAATTTTGTACCGTTATTTGTTTCTAGTTTGTTAATCTTCTCTCATTATTAATTTTCTACCCGCTGAGTCTATTATCTAGCCATTTATACCATAAGTCCCATATTGAGTAATATTATGTTTCCCCTTTATCTTTAAGTTCCATCGTTAACTTGTGCATTTTGGCACATTTTAATATTTTCTTTATAACCATTTTATCTGTAGGTATACTTCTGTTTTTCCAAATTTGTGCATATGGAATTCTAGCCGCTGTTATGACGTGTAACATTAAATATGTAATTACGGTATTGCATTTCCCTGGTAGCATGCCTAATAAGAATAAATCATCTCCTCTAACCACTCATTTATCTTTAACTAATATTTTTTTGCCGATGGATAACTCCACCATATATGATAATAAAATCCCTGTGCCTTTTGCAAAAGCACCTTTACACATGTCAATATACCTCTAAAAATACCTCTATACTACTTACTTTCCTTTCAGATAAAGTTAATACTAACATTATTTAATTAATTGCTTAGTTGATAGCTAGTCATCAATAGTTAATAATAAATAAGTCAATTGTTTCCTTATCTGTCTGAAAAATATTCTGTACAACTATTACCTTTGTATTATCACTTTTTCATTCAATGCAACTGAATTCAATGCCTTAAACAATAGCATTCCTAATATTAGTTAGTTGTTAGTCTATAACAGGGGTGTCCAAACTTGGGAACTTTAAGACTTGTGGACTTCAACTCCCAGAATTCCCCAGCCAGCTGGCTGGGGAATTCTGGGAGTTGAAGTCCACAAGTCTTAAAGTTCCCAAGTTTGGACACCCCTGGTCTATAATTTGTTCCCCACAACTTTTTCCAGTTATCTAAATTCTGTAGTGTAACCAACTTTTTTGTGTGTGGAGGCCAGGCAAACTCTCATGATTTGCTTGTCCTTCCTACAGAAACTGGTACGCGGATGAGCCCTCCTGTGGAAGCGAGTGGTGCGTGGTGATGTATCACCAGCCCTCGGCACCTGCCGGCGACGGAGGACGTTACCTGTTCCAGTGGAACGATGACCGATGCAACATGAAAAACAACTTTATTTGTAAATATTCAGAAGGTAACATTCCCCCTCCCAGCCCCAATGGAGTGAGCTCCCGTTCCTTGTCCCAGCTGTCAACCTAGCAGTTCGAAAGCATGTAACTATGCAAGTAGAAAAATAGGAACCACCTTTGGTGGGAAGGGAACAGCGTTCCGTGCACCATGCCGGCCACGTGACCATGGAGACGTCTTTGGACAGCGCTGGCTCCTTGGCTTTGAAACGGAGATGAGCACCGCCCCCTAGAGTCAGGAACGACTAGCATGTATGTGCGAGGGGAACCTTTACCTTTGCTTCTCGCACACTGGCTTTAAAGTTCCTGTAATCAAATGTAGGATTTGGTTTTTCAGCATCTTATGCCGTCTTATGATTGTTTTTCTTCTCTTTGCAGAAAAGCCAACGGTTGTCCCTGAATTGGCTGCTTCTCAAACAGGTAACATTTGGTGTTAGGGAAAGGAGGGGGAGGTTGAGACTTTTGCTGGGAGAAACGCCAAATCTAGCACAAATAACAAACAATGCCAAAAAAAAAGCAAAATAAATTGTTAGAGGCGTGAGAAAGACAATGAGGTATATTAAGGAGATGTAGATTGGAGTCCACGTTTAACCATGGAGCTTAGGAGTCTTCTCGCGACTTCAGAAGGTCTCTGCATTCCAGCCAACCTTCCTCACAGGGTTGTTGGTATTGTTTATGGGAAAAGAAGGAGAGATTTGTCCCCACTCTGCAGTTTCTTCCACTCCGGAGTTTCCTCCACTCCAGGGGTGAAATCTAGCAGGTTATGACAGGTTCTAGAGAACCGGTAGCAGAAATTTTGAGTAGTTCAGAGAATCGGCAAATGCCACCTCTGGCTGGCCCTAGAATGGGTGGGAATAGAAATTTTGCAGTATCCTTCCCCTGCCATGCTCACCAAGCCACGCCCACAGAACTGGTCGTAAAAAAAATTGAATTTCACCACTGCTCCACTCCCAAAGGAAAGACACAGTTCTCCATTAAATTGGTGTTTCCCAACCTTGTCAACTTTTTAGCTGTGTGGATTTCAACTCCCAGAATTCCCCCAGCCAGCTGGCTGGGGGAATTCTGGGAGCTGAAGTCCACACATCGTAAAGTTTGCAAAGTTGAGAAATGTTGTTTCAAATAATAAATAAGCAAAGCTCGCTCTTTTGAACCGATGACTCTCAATTGCTTTTTCGAATGTTGGATGTTAATTGATCCTTTTCTAACTGATTGACCCCAAAATGTGGACATTTCGGCCAAATTTGAGTCTTATCCTAGTCCTAAATCCTCTTGCATCATTCTTAGGGCTCCTTAATCTTGAATTATCCAAATCAACTATTTACATTATTGAGACAACATCTTTAAGTCGTAACACTCAGATTTTTTCCGTAGGGTACATAACAGGGTCTTCAACATTCACATCCCCAGAACCCCCCATGCAGGAGGCTGTTGCTAACAAGACCCTCCCAGAGGCCAAAGGTAAAAAAAAAACCACTGTAATTTCTCGAAATTTTTAACAAAGGTTTTTTAAATTTTTTGTTACATCTTTAAAGTTCTGTATAAGCAAAGTGTTGTCCAAGTTTTCCCCCCTTTACATCTTCTATTTATGCATAGTACATTTTACATCTTATTTCCATTTTACATTTCAGTCATTTTATTTTCATTCCATAATCTCCCGCTTAATTTTAATTTCTTCTTAATATATTGACAATATCATTATTTGCCTCTCCAAGTTAATCACATTTAACATATTATTCCATCTATTATTCTGTTTTACTGTTAGTAACATATATTCTCAAATTTAGTTTTATATATTACACATTTGATTTGCTTAGTTATCCACAAGTAATAGTTTTAATCTATTTCCCACACATTGCATTAAACATATAACTTTGGCTATATTTACTAAATTTCATTCTATTCTACAAACAAATCCTTCTCTTTCTTTTCTCCTTTTAACCATTTTCTCTTAGTCACTCAGGAACTTCATTTCTTGTAATTTTAATGAGGATGGAAAAAGAATAAGTTTGTTGTCATTGCTGCAAAGAAAGTTGGAAGTCTTTTCTTTATGTATCTTTTCTTATTCATATGTCTTAATCACGTTTCTTGAGTTCTGAATTCACACTTTTCCTTTTATTTAATCTTACTTTATATGATGTCGTGTCTACTGTTGTGAAACTTTCTAGTAAAAAAAAATACTTTAAAAATACAGTTGCAGTTTCCTTTCTCCAAAGCTGTTTTAACAATACCTTGAATTTCTCGGAGAAGAAATGTCTTTGCCGCACCCGAAGAGAATTAATATACATTGTTCTTGTTGCTTTATGCCCTACACAGAGAGTATCTCCCCACAACTCATAAATAAATGGGGGTTTGAAAGTCACAATTCCACTGTGATAAAACTTTGTTCTCAGTAACACATTGAAACTCTTGGTTTCTTTCCTCTTCAGAGTCTGCTTGGAGCCTTCTGTACATCTTAATTTCAAGCATTCCTGCTTTTCTTCTGTTGATCATCATCGTCGTTTTTATCTTTTGGGTTTACTCAAAAAGGCAAGTGGCATTATTATACAAGCTGGGAACAATTTTGTGGGCAATGCCTCAAGGACAAGGAAGAAAGTTGCCCAGGTTGGGGACCCCTGCTTTAGTGGACATGGGGGAAGGGCCTTAAAAGACAGGAAGAAAAGTTGCTCCCATGGCCAGGATTAGATAAGCGTGGCTTGAGCCCACGCCAAGACAAGAACATAAGAAAACAAGTCCCGCCCCGATTCACACAAACTTAAAGTGAAGAAGAGAGACACACATTTGGGTTTGCAAGATCCTATTATAATCAAAGTCACCCAGAACTACATGCCATTGGTTTCTTGATCTGGTCTGTAGGGCTAACACACACTTTCTTTGGACTCGAGAGAGCTTGCCCTTAATTTACACCCAGTTGCAAGTAAAGTCTTTTCCTGCCCCAGAATCACTCTTTTCTCCATGGGTTGAAGAGGGGAAGGATTGCATCGGCGTGGTTTCCAGATTTAGCCTCCCCACCCACTCACAGGAAGGAGACGCTTGCGAGCCGGAGTCAAAAAAGGAGGAACTTAACCTTCCTCTGGACAAGTCATCTTTTGTTGCGACATCTGAGTTGTTCTTAAACTAAAACTCTTATCTCCTGGCATCTCTGCTGTTAAATTTGGGTGCATTTTGATCTCATAGCAGAGGTGGGTTCCTACCGGTTCGGCCCAGTTCGGCCAAATAGGTAGTAACTGCCATGCCCCCAAACCAGTTCTCTCGACGGCGGCATACATGGCGCCATCTTGTTTTTGGCTTCTATGTAAGCACAGAAGCATTTTTAGTACTGCACATGTGTGTGTAGTGCGCATCAAGCACACATGTGCGGCGCATCCCTGAGCGAACCGGCAGTAGCAGCAGCTGGAACCCAATACATTAGATTGACCTTGGGGCTGAAGCCAAGGGGGGGTTGCTGCCGGCGTTGCTGCTGCTTCGCTTTGTGCGTGCTTCACATGCGCAGAACATGAAAAAATGTATAAAAACATGCCAGCAATGGCAGCAGCGACTGGGGAACTGGTTTGCGGGCGTGGCCAGCCTGGGTTGCTTCCGGTTCTGCGATTAAGGCCAAAATACCACTACCGGTTTGGCCAATACTACCAGGAGCAACCCACCTCTGGCTGAAGCGTATTCTACCTCTGTGGGGCCCCAACCTATTTTTAAGGGGGTGTTTTCAAAAGCATTTTATTCATATGTTATGGAGGAAATAAGGAAGGTTGAACAAGTGAGCCCTGCAATTTCCTTATTCTTGGAATCACCTTTTCTGATCCACCCTTTGCCCCTGCCAATTTTTCCTGGTGGTCTCCCAGCCAAGTTCTCTTGAGTGAGTGTGTGTGTGTGTGTGTGTGTGTTCCACCATAACTCTGGAATGCCTCAAGCAATTTCAACCAAACGTGGTACACAGATGACTTACTCTCTGGAAACAAATACTGTTGGGGGTAAGATACCTTAACACCCCTGTGTTAAGATACAGCCTGTTGTGCCTTAAAATGGCTTCTACTCTACAGCGCAGTGGAGTTGCCATGGTAACGGCTTCACAGTATTCCACAAGGGGGCTCCCACCGGTAAGGGGGGAAATCCAACATTAGAAATTACTTTTGGTCCAGACATTTTACCTCTATAAATAAATACCCGGGCAACGCCAGGTTATCAGCTAGTATTTTAATTTAAAAACTATCGAAAAGCAAGGCTACCCCTTCTTATCTGTCTGGATCACCCAAGCATCCAGCAAAACCATGGAGTTCATTCATGACTAACCCAAGTTAGAAAATAGAAGAAAACTCAGTCAGAAAATCAGAAAGAAGTTAATGTATTTTTCCTTCCTTCCTTCCCTCCCTCCTTCCTTCCTTTCTCTTCCTTCCTTCCATTCTTTCTTTCTTTCTCTTTCTTCCTTCCTTTCTTTCTTTCCTGGCCAAGGAAACGGGAGCAGAGTGAGGAGAACACGAAGGAGAAAGACGCTTGGTCATCTACCAAGATGCGAAACAGCCCCAGTTTAGAGATATATAACGTGATTAAAACCCAGGGGGAAGTCGATCTTGGTGAAACGAGACCACAGACCCGGAACTCCTCTTTCCGTGTCCGTCTTGGAGGAGAAGACCTCTGTGGAGACTATGACAAGGTCAACAACTCCGAGAGTGGCTTTGTGACCTTGGCGAGCACCGAAAGCGGGTTTGTCACAAACGACATCTATGAACTCTGCCATGACCAAGTAGGGCAAAGCAAAGAGTCGGGTTGGGTAGAAAATGAAATTTACGGATATTGAAGAGCTGGTGGCGAGAGACGGATTCAAGATGGGCTACTTACCCATTGATACAAACTTTAGCACACAAAAACGTGGCTGTTGCATTGAAGAGGGGGTTTGATGGATCTAAACAAATCGATTGATTGGTTGATTGGATGTCATCAAGTTGTTTTTAATTTCTAGCAACCACGTTTTCTCCATGAAGATCTGTCCCTGGTCTGGTCATTTAGATCTTCCACGGGTGAACCCATCATCTCTGTCATTGAGTCCATCCAATTGGTGCTGGTCATCTTCTTTTTCCATCCATCTTTAACCATGAAAGCAGAGATCTTATTGACCAGGAAATGGTCTTGGGAGAACTTGATTTCCTTCCTTGTTACAGCCACCTGATCTGTTCTGATCGAGGCTTCCCGAGAGCCCGACAAAAACCCCTTTTATTAATTGACTGTGAATTCTGTTCATTCACATCCAGCAAAGTCTTTCAAGGGAGGATTTATAGTCACCGACCTTATCTGGCTTGGAGAGCTGCCAGGCTGATATCTGCAAAACTTGGCAAGGAGTCTCGGAGAGTCACGGACCAATAAAGTGAACTAATTGTCTCCTGCAAACTCCACTCCCCTTTCGCTCCTCTTTTATTTCCTCTGGGAGGGGCCATTCATCGCCACCTGTGGCCTTACTCCCAAGTCGACCCCTGTTCTTTAGCTGTTCCCTTCATCTCTCAACTCTACGCATGTGCACACTGGGAACAGGCTCCAGCTGTTCTTCTGTCTCACTGATGTCTGACTCTGAAGGCAGCTGATAACTGGCATACGGCCCTGGCCCCCTCTCTGCCTCCAACTCAGAGCCCTCATCAGAGCCTTCCCCAGATTCCAGGACTGGCCCAGGTTCCTCCCCAACCTCCTCAGTGTCTGAATCTGCTGCCAGCTCTGCTGGCCACTGGTGGGCCACAACATTTACAGCCGCCTGATCATCTAGAACCTGGCAACATCTTTCGCATTATAATAAGCACATCAACTAATTGATGATATCCAGATGGAATATTTGTGAGATACGGCTAAATATAATGCAGGTTTCATTTCTCGCCACCTGGCTTTGATCAGCTGCCGAGTTTCCATCTTTACCTGTTTGGCAATCCAAAACATTTTTCCAGAAAGGAGGGAGTTTGTTTCTGCTCTTCTATTCTTCACGTGGTATTTTTGCAGGATGATCCAAGGACAAAGGAAAGGACATGCTCTAACTGCAGTATCTTCCGTATTGATAAAGACATTTTTGTTTTGATTCAGAAATGAGGCAAGTGATAAGAACTCCTTGGCAGTTGTGGGCAGGCCTGTTTCTTGGAAGCGGAATTAAAAAATGGGGTGAAGTCGGTCAGGGGTGGGTTGCTGCCAGCATTACTGGCAGTTTGTTGCACATGTGCTTTGCATGCGCAGTTTCCTGTAAGTAGGTCTGCGCATGCCCAGAACATTTAAAAATGCCAAAAAAAAACATGCTGCAGCAACTGGGGAACCAGTTTGGGGGCATGGCCAGCCTGCAATCCCTACCAGTTTGGCAACCCCGTTGCAATTTTCACTACCGCTTCGCCTGAACTGGCGCAAACCGGTAGCAACCCTCCTCTGAAGTTGGTGCTAGTTTCAAAAATAAAGCTGCCAAAGATTGTTTCCTTCATATATCAGATGTTTTCTGTCCCGGATGAGATTAGCAAATTTGAGAAACAAGCCACGTCCTTCTGGTTCTAAGCAACGTAGTTTCTAATTCTGAAATCATGTCCAGCTTTGCCTTAGTAAAACATCCTACTGTTCTTAGGAAAAAACTAAGAGCAAATAAGCAATGCATTCTTTGAGATCATTCGCAAATTTTGATACCCTTATAATTGCACTTTTCAACTCAAAATATCAGCTCTTCCTGTGGCTGTCCCCACAGAGAAGCAACAAAATAAGACATAGAAATATTTTCTGGTATGTTCCTTTGTTATTTGATGTGTCAGATGAAAAGTGGGGGGACTTTAAAAAAAAATTAACAAGCCGGTGTGATGTTCTGTGCATGTGCTACTCTATCACGTTTCAAAAGCTTTTGATACGTGCATGTGATGTCATCGTCATGGACTGAGAGGTTTCATCCTGGTGTTGGATGCAAGAAGCCTGTGGCCGTGCGGTTGAGTTGCTATGATGTTGTGGGATGTTGGTGGGAATCTCTGAAGGACCAAAAGTCTAGCTCAGCGATGGCGAACCTATGGCAGCATGCCACAGGTGGCACGCGGAGTCATTTCTGAGGGCACGCGAGGCATTGCCCTGTCAGCTCCAATGCGCATCCATGCATTGGACAGCTGATTTCAGCCTTCATTTTCGGCTCTTTTTTGCTACCTGAAGCTTCCGGAGGGAGAAATACGGCCCAATGCGCAAACCGGAAGTCCGTTCCTGAACTTCCAGTTTGCATGTTGGGCTGTTTTTTTCTCACCCTCCTGAAGCCTCCGGAGGGAGAAAAACGGCCCAACACGCAAACTGTTTCTGATCTCCAAGGGCCCCTGGGCCCCTAGAAAGCCTCTGAAGCCTGGTGAGGGCAAAAAACAGACCTACCGGGCCCACCAGAAATTGAAAAACGGGCCATTTCCGGCCTCTGGGGGGCAGGGGAGGTCATTTTTGCCCTCCCTAGGCTCCAAGAAAGCTGTGTGCACATGTGCGGGGCAGCAGAGGTAGAGTCATGCATGCATGCGCAGGGAGCATGACTCAGGGGGGGGGGCATTAAATTATGGGAGTGGGCACGCTTTTGGCATCCGAGGTGAAAAAGGTCCACCATCACTGGTCTAGCTTGACTAGAACTTTTCCTTGTGCTTTCCCTTCTAAGTGGAAACAGCAAAGCTAAACTTTTGGAGAGAACGTCCGCAAAGATTGGAGAGGAGAGGAGAAAACCCCCCCAGAAACAACAATGGCCAGGGGAAACTCCTGGTGGGACGTTGAAGCTCGGTGCAATTCACATCACTCAAGGATTACGCAACGTTGTGGGATGAAAAAGACACACCGAGGAAAAAGATGGGGAAGGTGGTTTTGAAGTGCCATGCTTGGACATGATCTCCTGACACCACAAGACTGGCAAATGTGTCATTGTTCTTGGCTTCCTCTGCTGCACAAGCCAAGTGGTGTCCCACATTATGTCTCTCAGTCATAGGAACTGCCGAAGAATGACTACATGGGGCAGAATGAGGTGAGGCACCGCTTGTGGTTGCTTAATGCCTGGGGCGAGTCGGGGTGGGTCTGAAGAGCCTTACTCATGACTGACAGACACCCGAGCATCTGGGGGTAAAAGAAACCACTGGCATTTGCACTGTTTTCATTTCAATCCAGGTGTTTTTCCTGCACTTCGGTATTGCCTTACTCGTGTTTCTCTTGTGCATGTCTGAATGAAATGTTGGAAATCTCTTGAGCTAAGAAATAAACGTGTTTGGTTGCAGAGCAACAACAGATTAAGATTATAGGCCTCTTTTTTTGCGCTGGGTCTTTCTCAGTGGTGTTGTCACCTAGGCTTCCTGAGACAGTAAAAAGCACATACTTAGTCCCAAAAACCCTCTTTTTATTTCAAAGGTGTAAATTATGTTCATCCACAGCCTGTAATGAGTCCCAAATAGTTGTAAAGAATCCTACAGTAGCTGCCAAAGTCTTTCGGGATAAAGCTGATAAGCACCTGCCTTTATCTCCCTTGAAACGCTGCCAAAGAGTTAATTAACAACTAGATTTGCTAGGCCACACATAGCAAAGAGTCAAAACAGAGTTGCAGAAGGTAAACTGACCAGCATGAACCAAGTTGCTTCCTGCGAAGGCACATGTGCCTTTGCTCTTCCTTTATGTCCTATGGGAGGGGTCAATCATCTCCAAGCCTTACTCCCAAGTCGTCCCTTAACTGTTCTTGCCTTCTGGCAGCTCTGCGCATGCGCGCACTGGGAACAGAGGGAATCTGTTCCTCTGCCTCGCTGCTATCTGACTGGAGGCTCTGAAGGCAGTGCATAACTCCCAGATGGCCTTGGCCCACTCTCTGCCTCTGACGCAGAGCCCTTGTCTGAGTCTTCCCCAGACTCCAGGACTGGCCCATGTTCCTCCCCAACCTCCTCACTGTCTGACTCTGCTGCCAGCTCCGCATGCCGCCGGCAGACCACAACAAGTGGCCACTCTCTAATCTAGCAGACTAGATTAGTTCTCTTGCACAGACTCAGAGCTACATAGGTAAGCCACGCCCTGGCTCCAAGCCATCATCACCAAATAATTCCCATTGGCTGACCCAGTTGCCGTGTCTATACATTGGCTGACCTTGTCACCATGTCCTATTCCAGCCAGTCCCCAATGGCTGACCTGTTGCTATGTCCTATTCCAGTTCATGAATATTCTGACAAGGAACTACCTTGGGAAACGTGTATTGATCCTCCTAAGTGCCAGGTTTTCTGGAAAAGGGGTGATAATATGTGAGGGAGACAGGATTAGGAGATGGAGAAATGTTTGCAAAGCAAACTTGGCTCTGGCTGCCAAACTATCGTGGATTAAGCCATAATAGCCAGCCTGAACGATTCTCCAGTTTCCCCATCTTTATTGGTTATATTTTCTGCAAAGCTGTTGCAGCTTTGATGGTGTTGTCATAGCTGCTCGTTCTCAGTTGCTTTGCTTTCCTGGCCGGTCCAGAATCATCTCTTGTTGATTTAGGAGAAAGAGGAAATGAGATGTGTTTGGAAGAATCCCTGGCTTCAACCTTTTCACATCTTATCAATCGCTGTCACGACGGGATGACCACATTTTTGAATGCTGCCAGTGACGGGGTGGCCCATGCAAAGATCAAGCTCGCTGTTTCGCACAAATGTTTTCTAAGTCGCGAACGGGTGCAAAATGTTGCAAAGCGAGGGCATGAAAATGATTTATTTTTAAAAGCTAAAGTGGAGTGACAATGTCAGCTGGAAATGAAGAGGGTTTCCAAGTATGGAACAAGACAAAAGGATGGACGCATGCGAGACAGGATCAGTGCATAGTTGCAAATTCAGCGTTAATTTTATCTGTGGTGTATATTTGTTAGAGGGACGCAGTGGCTCAGTGGCTAAGATGCTGAGCTTGTCGATCAGAAAGGTCAGAAATTCAGGGGTTCGTTTCCTTAGCGCCGTATAAGGGAGTGAGATCCCTGCTACTTGTCCCAGCTTCTGCCAACCAAGCAGTTCGAAAACAGGTAAAAAATGCAAGTAGAAAAATAGGGACCACCTTTGGTGGGAAGGGAACAGCATTCCATGCACCTTCCGCATTGAGTCATACCGGCCACATGACTATAGAGATGTCTTTGGACAGCACTGGCTCTTCGGCTTTGAAACGGAGATGAGCACCGCCCCCTAGAGTAGGAAACGACTAGCACACATGTGCGAGGGGAACCTTTACCTTTATATATTTGTTCTATATATTTGTCATACCAAAGCACTGCGTTAGTCTGGTAAAAGAGGGGGTTGGTGTTTGGTTTTTTTTTGGAGTTAGGTAGGAGTACAATTTGGGTGAAATTTCTCATAAAATAAGGATGTCCATGCCGTCTCCAACACTTCCCCTTTGTCGAAATCACTCTGAACTGTGGAAGAATGAAGTATTCAAGGAGGTTAAAAATAGGACATTTTTGAGACTTTTTTGGTGTTTTTTTTTTCCAAAACCCTAAAATGTCCTGGAAAAAAAACATGTACCGCTAGAGGGCGCTTTTTATTTTGTACTTAAAATAGCTTCAACCTGCATTTTCTAAATAGATGGCAGACTTCTGACTGGAAAAGGGGTTTTATTAAAATCTAATTGGAAAAGCAGCTGTGGCCTTTTATGTATATATATTTTTTCCTTTCAAAGGTACCCCGGACATAATTAAAGGCTGTTTATTTGGTGGAGTGCCCTTTCTCCCCATGGAGGGCAGCAAATGTGGTGTCTAAGCTACTCGATGATTGGCGTGACGTTTTGATCCCCAATCTTGAGTGACAGTTAAAATTTTAAAAAGCCGTTGACTTAAATGAGATGTTTCTTTAAAAAGGTACGCGTGATGACAGCTCCAGAACAAACTTAAATTGGAGCTTTTCAGAGGAATTTGGTAGCATGAAAGAATAATAACAGATTATCCAGTTTTGGTCCCCACACTATAAAAAAAATGTTGAGACTCTAGAAAGAGTGCAGAGAAGAGCAACCAGGATTGATGAGGAGACTGGAGACTAAAACATACGAAGAACGGTTACAGGAATTGGGCATGGCTCGTTTAATGAAAAAAAGGACCAGGGGAGACATGACAGCAGCCTTCCAATATTTGAGGGGCTGCCACAGAGAGGAGGGGGTCAAGCTATTCTCCAAAGCACCCAAAGGCCAGACAAGGAATAATAGATGGAAATTGATCAAGGAGAGATTCAATCTGGAAATAAGGAAGAATTTTCTGACAGTGAGAACAATCAACCCGTGGAATAGAGGTTGCCTTCGGAAGTTGTGGGAGCTTCATCACTTGAGACTTTCAAGAAGAGACTGGACTGCCATTTGTCAGAAATGGTGTAAGGTCTCCTGCTTGGGCGGGGGAGGGGGTTGGACTAGATGACCTACAAGGTCCCTTCCTACTCTGTTAATCTGTATCTGTATGTACATTCATGCTAATTATACAGCGCAGATCAGGACCTTGAATGCGTGAAATACCCTGCCTTCTTTTTTCCCAGCAGAAGGAATAATGAATGGGTTTATGAATAGACTGGTAGGATATCATTGTCTGGTAGAACTATTCTTAGCCGCCTCTTGGTTGTCTCCAGCATCTCTGGGGGAGAATGCTGACTAATCCTACTCTGCAGTTGCTCATTCACCGGAACTTTCTAAAATAGCTAAATCAGGAAGGCAATAAAGCAACCGGTAAGCACAACAGAATAAGTCATCATCGACAGAAATGCAAACAGCATCTCACCAGCTCCACATGGCCTGGAAAACTGGGGGCGGCGGAGAAGGATGCAAAACTTTTATTTCCATTGTAACGTGGGAACTCTGGATGTGGACGTGGGACCAGGTATAAAGTTAGTTTTCCAACAAGCAAAGGTCGGAACTGAGCTGTTCTGTTTTTGTTCCGCAGTAGGCCTCAATTTACGACCACAATTCAGCTCCAAATTTCTGCTGTTGAGTGAGACATTTGAGTTTTGTCCCATGTTACGACCTTTCTCACCTTGGTTGTTCAGTGAATCACTGGAGTGGATAAGTTAGTAACCCAGTCATTAAGCGAATCTGGCTTCCCCAAAGGGGATCACGTGACTCTGGGACACTGTGACCGTCATAAATATGAACCAGTTGCCAAGCACCTGAATTTTGGACCACATGTTCATAGGGATGTGGCGATGGTTGTAACTGTGAATAACGGTCATAAGCCACTTTTTTCAATGTTGTTGTAACCTTGGTCACTAAATGAACTGTTGTAAGTCCAGGACCACCTATATTCCATCTTCCATTTGGTCGGTACTGGGGAAAGGGGCGGTCGTTTCAAAAAGTTGAGCATGGTGGGTGATTAAATCTTTATGTTACAATTCAAGGAATACGTCATGAGCATTTTTCCTGCAGGATTCTCTCCGCAGCTAAGCCAAAAGCTCTCGATTGTGTGGTCACAGAACCGGAAGGCAAATGGTTGTTTGTTTTCCACAACAGACTGGCATTGTGGGAGCCCCACCCCCCAAAGACTAAAATATTTTGGGAAATATTAAAAGAAGCAGGATATCATATTTCCCCAAAGGAGAAATGGAGAAACATGCTCCAGCCCCAATTCCCTTCGTAGTAAAAGAACTTCTGGCAGAAATCTTTATAGAGATGGAGAATTTGGGATCCGTTAAGAAATCTCGGCCAATATTCATAAACAAAACATTTCAGCTTCATCAGGGAGATGGGATTAAGAAGGGCAGGACAGGACCAGAGGTAGTATTCTGCCAGTTCAACCCAGTTCGGGCACACCGTTGTAATGGTGGCGGTGGGAGGCTCTGCCCACCTGTGCAGACCTCATGATAGATGCCCTGCGCGAGAGCTCCCAGGGGAGGAGTTTCGAGAGGCCAAAAATACTGTATTCAGTGTATAAGACGCACCCAGATTTTCACCCTCTTTTTGGGGTGAAACAGGTGTGTCTTATATTTTGAAAAATATGGTAATAGAATTAACCTACCACCGTTAAGAACAAACCCCTTCATTGCACAATCCCCAGAACAGTTCAAAATCCGAAGCCACTGAAACCTTTAAAGATCCATCCACTCGTTCAACCGTTTGTTCAGCTGTCCCAGAACTACATGCTGTTAGTCCTGTTCATCCTTAAATTTTCTTTCCAGTCAGCCTCCATGTTGTTTCCAGCGTCTCTCTCCCAGTTTGGAACTGAACCAGATTGGATTTTCCTTTCCAACAGCGTGGACCACACCTCTGTTCTTGTGTCTGGAGACAAGCAACTAATCCGATCTTCAAAGGAGCCAGAGCTTCTGGCAAAGGGGATGGGAGGAACACCCAAGTTTATGTTGAACTTGCATGTTGCAGATGAGTTGGCAAAAGCTTCTAAATTATAGGTGTCTAACCCTGGTAACTTTTTAAGGCCTCTGGACTTCAACTCCCAGAATTCCCCAGCCAGCTATGAATTCTGGGAGTTGAAGTCCACAACTCCTAAAAGCTGCCAAGGTTGCATATCCTGGCTCTTATCCAGGGGTCCCCAATCTTTCGGACCTCTGGGACCACTAAATGCATAATTTTAAATCCCGCAGACTACTAATATGATCTGCCTAATGACCGGCTGGGTGGGCGTGGCTAGGTGGTCATATGACTTGGATGGGTGTGGCCAATTTGATGTCACTCACGTCGAGGGGCGCCTCACCGGCTTCTATTCACCCCTTCCCTCCCACCCACTCCTCGCCTGTCTGCCCACCCAGGCCCCTTAGGGCCCCAACAGGAAGCAGTTGCTGGAGCTGAGCAGCCCCCAGGAGAAAGAGTTGGCAAAACAGCTCAGTTCAAATTGGATCTGACTGAGAATGAGGCTCAGCAGAAGCACCTCAATGAAGACTACGAGCATAGGCATTCCAAGCAGAGGAAAGACCTGCGGGAGTGCAAGGCCAGGGACCGGTGCCCAGAGGCTCAGTGGGTGGGGATGGTCAGCCACTTCCAGGCCATGATGCAGTCCCACCTGAACGAGGCCGTCCAGCTCTTCGCCACCAGTGGCGCTTCCCTCCAGCCTTTGCCCAAAGCCCCAGGAGGCTGAAGCAGACCCCAAGTTAGAATTTCTGCCCCCCTCTGATCTGTACAAAGACCCCAAAGGGGGAGACCCTCTGCAGCAACACAAACGTTCATTGCACATATCTGACCCAGGGGCTGTAGTTTGAGGACCCCTGATTTAGTGCAATATAAAAAATGCAAACAATCATGCTCTAAACACTCAGCTTCATGATGGTTTTGAAAATCGCCTCTAAAAGACCTAGGAATCTCGCCATCCCAGAATTGGCTCTTTTTTTTTGAGAAAACGAACAAGTAAGAAAGCAACGATGGGGTGAATCTTCTTCCATTCGAAAATCCAGTATAAATGTTACTGCCTACCCCCACCCCCCCACCCCCAGCCTAAATTATCTCTTTTAAGATACATGCAAGGCAAAAACAGCTGTTGCCAAGAATTGATTTGGCTTCCTGTCAGATTTAATTATAGAAAACTTAAGCATGGCACGAAAGAATACCAGAAATTGACCCATTTGGCTGGGATAGGGGAGAGGGGAAGAGGTCAATGGCTGGATCACAAATACATAAATAACTTCGTGTTTTAGAATTGTTCAGCTTATAAATATCAGTTGTATAAAGCTAAAGCAATTGACCTTGCAGATGAATCATGAAAAGAAAATGATCCTGAAATTACAAAAGGGAGATATTTTATTAATGGACAATTTTCTTTTGGGACTGATGGACAAATAGTTGGAAAAAAGTCATGGAATTTTGTTTTTCTATATGACAATGGGAACAACCAATTATCTGCACAAAGATGGAAAGATTTGGCGGTGGAAGAATGGAGGGTGAAGGTAGGAAAACTTGCCGAGATGGCAAAGTTGACTTGTTTGAGCAAATACAATGTCCATTCATTTATCACATTTATTTGGCCATTGTTGGATAGTTCTCTGGGCTTTGTACAATAAGTCTATCTCCATTTATTGTTGGCTGGAAACACCATGTGGATTTTTTGCTTAAAATGAAAAAAAAATGGACATGATTTTGTTTTTTTGTTTGGATTAGACAGATTACGGAAAGAATAGAATTATGTTGAAATCATAGAATAAGAGGTAAATAAATAACTATATTTATTTTTGCAAAGTCCAGAAGCTGCCTCTTTATATCTTTTAAATATTTTTTTTTCTTTTCTTGCATTGTTAGCTCTTCTTTTATTTTTATTTTTACTGTTTGTATATTTGTATTCGTTTTTAATCTTCCTTTTGAATTTTTCTAACTGTATTTAAAAACAGAATTGTTCAGTTCACAATTATAGTCAGGGCTTCACATTTATTAAAATGCTGAACCCAAGGAAATACTTAGGTCACGACTGGACATAAGCAGTATCCAGTATATAAACATGGAGTCCAATCTATGCTTAATGTGTCTCCCATTCTGTTGAATGTTACTTTCCTTAAATGGAAGAATCCCCAACTAGTTTTTAGTTACAAGCAAGTCCCAAGTCACCACTGCCTTCGCGTTACTATATAATTGGGAAGAGTTTTGCAATCGCCCAAGTGAAAGTCCCAAAGGCTGTTAATTGTTTTTGTGAATTATAGGATCACATAGAAGAGTTAAAAAAAAGAACAGTGGCAACGCAGGGACGGACTTGTTTCATTAGGCAACCATTCCCTTTGGCCAATGGCTGCTTCTCTCCCATTAAATCAAGACAGGATGGAGGGGCGTATAAGTTATCTGGTGTGATGTAAACCTAGGATGCGTTTGTTTGGAAGCCTGCATAGTCTGCAACTAAACACACCGAAGAATTGATTCTTTTTTTTATATATAAACAAGTTTTTTTTTTAAGTTTTAATTTTCAAAACAAACACAACACATCCTTTTTTACATACTTTAGAAAATGTATCCGTTGGTTACAAAAAGGCTTGCGTGCATCTCTTCCACAGTCAACAAACATAATTCATATTAACTCAAGTATTTTAACTCAGATATTTATACATGTTACCATCATCACACCTCCATTTTCATTTGACTATAATTGATTCTGATGAAATGTGGTATTGGAGAAGACTTCAAAGTCCCTTGGGAGTGTGAAGTCATGTCAGCCGACCCTAAAGGAAATCAAACCTGAGTGTCCTTTGGAAGGACAGGAACTGAAGCGGGTCTGGACTAGAAGACCTCCAAGGTCCCTTCCAATTCTATTCTAGTCTATTCTTCATTATTTTTGTTTTCTATATTCTATTCTATATTAATGAGTCTGTCATCTGTAGCTCTGCAACTGTCTGGTTTGGCTCTGCAACCCAACAAGACAGACACGGACTTCAACAGATAATTAGAACTGCAGGAAAAAAACAATGGCTACCAACGTGCCTTTTGTTGAGGGCCTTTAACACTTCAGGAGTCAAAAAGAGAGCCGTGAAAATATCTACAGACCCCTCGCATCTTGGAAATAAATTGTTTCAACTTCTACCCTCAAAATGACTCTATAGAGCACTGCACACCAGAAAAACTAGACACAAGGACAGTTTTTCTCCGAATGCCATCACTCTGCTAAAAAACTAATTTACTAAGACTATTACTATTATTCTTTTCATCCTTCCTAGTACCTATCTCTTCCCACTTATGACTGTAACGATGTATCTTGTATCTTTACAATTTATATTCTTTTGTTTCCTGGTATGATTTGATTGCTTATTAGTAACCTATGACTATAACTAAGTCTTGTATCTTATGACTCTTGATGAATGTATTCTATTTTATTTTTCTTTATGTACATTGAGAGCATAAGCACCAAAGACAAATTCCTTGTGTGTCCAATCACACTTGGCCAATAAAGAACTCAATTAATTCTATTCTAATTCTAATTATATTCTATTGTGTATTCTATTCTATTTCTATTCTATTCTTTCTATTTCTATTCTAAATGAAGCTGAAGCTCAGATACTTTGGCCACCAGATGAGAAGAGAGGACTCCTTGGATGTTGGGGAAGATGAAAGGCCAAAGAATGGGGCTCTAGAGGATGAGATGGTTAGATAGTGTCATCAACGCAATGGACATGAATTTGGGAAAGCTCTGGAAGACAGGGAGGCTAATGTGCCGTGGTCCATAAGGTTGCAAAGAGTTGGGCACGATTTAGAGATTGAAGAACCGTAACTAAACCACTGTAACCCTTCTGCTGAACTACACAACTCACTCCTATCCTAAAATTACACACTACGAATATTCATTTTTAATCCCATTGAAGTTACAGTTGCGTCTATACAAGATGCAAATTCAATTTATTCTATCCCAAAGCGTCTTTTCTTTGAAGACGGTTCTCGCATGAGAAGCGAAACGTGTTCAAAGGAAAACCA
This sequence comes from Natrix helvetica, assembly GCF_964273705.1. NCBI lineage: Eukaryota > Metazoa > Chordata > Lepidosauria > Squamata > Natricidae > Natrix > Natrix helvetica. The sequence continues at coordinate 26,163,965 of NC_138559.1, forward strand.
GAATGTCCAGTTGCCGCTTTGAAAAAGTCCGGAGAGAACAATCCACCCAATGGAACAGAAGTTGCCTTTGGAAGTTGTGGGAGCTTCACCCCTGGAGGCTTTCAAGAAGAGACTGGGCTGCCCTCTGTCAGAAATGGTGTAGGGTCTCCTGCTTGGGTGACGGTTGGATTAGGTGACCTACAAGGTCCCTTCCAAATCTGTTATTCAGTTGCCTTTTGCAAAAGCCCCTTTTGAACAAGGACAACCTGGACGACTGAGAATCTCTAGATTCATCCATTCATTCTACTGTCTTCAGCAAGGTGGATTTGCAGATTCACCTTGAAAACATTCCCACATGGAGATAAATCAGGCAGGTCAATTCCTAATTTCAAGACTTGTGCGTGATCTTTCCTTTGCTTGCATTAAGTTCGTATTGACAGGCTCTTTAGATCCCAAGAGATCCATTTGGACCAGAACTTAACAAATTATTAATTAAACGAATGACTGTGAAGTCAAGGACTCCCTGTAATTACAATCCAATTAGCAGATCTTGCAGTGTGAATGTCTGATTTTGAGGAGGGGGCAGATTTGTCTTTGTGTGTTATCCCATGTGGTCTTAGCACAGCCCCTTGCTTTTGATTCAAACTATCCTAGCTAAGAACAAACCCTGGTTTGAGAGCAAACCAACATCATCAGCTTCTCCCAGGCTACAGCGGGTTGCATGCGCTGACTGAGGCACATGCAAGGGAGGGGGCTTGCCCGCGCAGGTGGGAACGCATCTCCAGAGGACGCGTGTCATCGATCCAAAACAAACAAAAAGGAGGGGTCAGCTCAAGGACCAATCACAAAGGCAGAAGCTACAGCCTGTCCTTGAGACATTCTCGGGATCGAAGGCTTTCCTCCTACTCATTGGGACCCCTCTGTGAGGGGAAGGGGGAAGAAGGAAGGGAAGAAAGAAAGATGGGAGGAAAGGGAAGGAAGGAAAAAAAGAAGGAAAAAAGAAAGGAAAGAAAGAAGGAAAAAAGAAAGGAAGGAAAGGAAGGAAGGAAAGAATGAAAGAAAGAAAAAAAGAAAGAAGAAAAGAAAGAAAAGAAAAGAAAGGAGGAAAGAAGGAAGGAAAAGAGGAAAAAAGAAAGGAAAGAAAGATGGGAGGAAAGGGAAGGAAGGAAAGAGAGAGAAAGAAAAAAGGAAAGAAAGAACAGAAAAGAAAGAAGGAAGGAAGGCAAAGAGGAAAAAAGAAAGAAGGAAAGAAAGAAAGAAGATGGGAGGAAAGGGAAGGAAGGAAAGGAAAGAGGAAAAAAGAAAGGAAAGAAAGAGAGAGGGAGAGAAAGAAAGAAAGAAAGAAAGAAAGAAAGAAAGAAAGAAAGAAAGAAAGAAAGAAAGAAAGAAAGAAAGAAAGAAAGAAAGAAAGAAAGAAAGAAAGAAAGAAAGAAAGAAAGAAAGAAAGAAAAGCGCTTCCTCTCGTGACCAGAGCCCCGACTGAGGACTGACTCGCGCGGGGCATGATGGGAATCTCTCCCGCTGGGTGTTTTTTCCCCCCCTTTCTTTTATTTGGCGGGAGCGACCCCGCCCCTTCGAGCCGAGTGGCCGGATTGGCGGCGGGCGGCGGTTGCCGGGGCGACGCGCTCCGCCCGTGCTGACGCGCAAGGGGCGGGGCATCCGGGCGGGAGGGAGGGCGCGTGCGCGTCCCCGCGTCCCACTCGGGCTCCCTCAGCGGCTCTCCGTCCTTGGCGGCGGTGGCGGCGGGTGAGGCGCGGGAGCCGACCCGGGCAGCATGGTGATGGCCGAGCCCCGGCGGCTTCCTCCGGCCGCCGCCGCGCTGCTCCTGCAGCCCCCCCCGCCGCCGCCGCCGCCGCCGTCTTCTTCCTCCTCCTCCTCGCCGGCTCAGCCTCAGCCGCCCCGCGGCGCTTTGGTGCCGGTGCGCGTCGGCTTCTACGAGATCGAGGGCACGCTGGGCAAGGGCAACTTCGCCGTGGTCAAGCTGGGCCGGCACCGCATCACACGCAGCGAGGTCAGAGAGGGACACGCGGCGGGGGGGAGGGGGGCAGGGAAAGGTCGTGGGAACGGGGCACCCGAGACACGTGTCTTCTGGGGGAGGGGGCGCGCGTCCCCGAAGGGGGCAGAACGTGAGAAGCGGGGAATTGGGGGGGGGCTTCCCTCTGCGCAAGGAAGGGGGAGATCCTGCTGTTCAATCTGCCCTCCCAGACCCTGCCCCACATTTGGGACCCTAAATTGGGGGGCTGGGGGAAAGCAGGGGGTCAGGCAGGGCACCCTCATGGCTTTGGGGGTGGGGTGTGCTCCCTCCCCTGCGATGCTGTGATACACCCCCCCCTCCAAGTTGGGACTGCAGTGATGCTGCAGACGGCTCTGCTGCCCACCTGGGCAGGGGGGTGCAGGTGGAAGAGCAGAGGGAACACCCCCTCCCCCAAGAATATGGGGGGGAGGGAGGTCTCGGGGTCTGGGTGCGAGAGAAAAGAACAAGGGGGCATCTGTGCGGATTCTCAGTCATCCAGGTTGTCCCGAAGGTCAAAATCCAAGGAAATCCTGTTGCCTTTTGGGGGGGGGCAGGTTTGGGACAGCCAGGGGGTGTGGTCTCTGCAAGGGGAGACTCCCCCCCATACAGATTGCTTGGTGCAGAGGTGCCCCCCAACTGTGTGGAGCCTGGCTGGCTTTGGAAGAAGAATGCTAAGTGTTGCCATTGGTCTCCTCCGGGCGGTGACTGACGTGGCTTCAGATCTTTTCAGAGATCTCTGGATCCAATGATAAGATCATCCAGGGAAGATTCCCCTCCTGGGCAGTAGATTCCACTCGAAAGTAGACAGGAGAGAGGACTAGTGGTTGATTCAAACGTTCAAGCATTCTTTCCTATCTACATGGAGCCCTATCGCAATTCTTCAGTAGACCGGAGAAACTTCATTTATTCTTTTTCTTTCTTTCTTGTTTATGTTTGGTTGTAATTTCTTGGCTGGGTTGTTGGGAGCCATGCGGGATTCTTGAGACTCAGGGAGGGTACACCTTTTATGTATTATTATGGCTTGTCAGCCAGATGTTCAGACTGGATTTGGCGTTTTTATCCACCTTTCGAGTCCTTCCCAAGGATCTGAGATAGGCAAATGGGGTTTAATGGTGATCCCAGAATGTAAGCTGATCCAAATTGCCTTTTGCAATTGATGGGTAGAGATTTTTGTCAATGCCGAAGGTTCTCAAAAGGGTTGCTCCGTTTGTTTTGGGACTGCAGCCAAGGCACCTGGCCCTCTCTTACTGTTGCTACTACTACTTTAAAAAGGGTTGTTTGTGGCTTTTCGATGCTTGATGTGAAACCTGGAATGTCATTTGAATCTGTGGGTAATGCATTTGTAAGCTGCTTTGGAAACCTAATTATGATTATTATTTTTTGAATGATGGCCTCTGTGCTTCTTACTTAAAAGATAAATAATAAAATGGAACCTGAGAAATTCTAGTAGCTGCTCCAAAGAGAAACATGGAGGGCTACCAAAGAAGATGTGAGGACCATGTTGATAAGTAGCTAAGAGTAGGTTGCACCTCAAGAGAGGGTGGTCTTCATCAAATTGGAGATCCCCTGCCCTCTTTTCCCCATTGTTCTGACCGAGGCTTCCCGAGAGCATGAAGCAACTCCTTGTCCCGAGAAAAAACCCTTTTTATGAAGTGACTGTGAATTCTGCTCATTCACACCCAGCAAAGTCTTTCAAGGGAGGATTTACAGTCACAGACCTTATCTGGCTTGGAGAGCTGCCAGGCCGATATCTGCAAAACCTAGCAAGGAGTCTTGGAGAGTCACAAACCAATTAAGCGAACTAATGGTCTCCTGCAAACTCCACTCCCCTTTTGCTCCTCTTTTATTTCCTCCAGGAGGGGCCATTCACCATGCACCTGTGGCTTTACTCCCAAGTTGACCCCTGTTCTTTAGCAGTTCCCTTCATCTGGTAGCTCTGCGCATGCGCACACTGGGAACAGGCTCCAGCTGTTCTTCTGCCTCTCTGATGTCTGACTCTGAAGGCAGCTGATAACTGGCATATGGCCCTGGCCCTCCCTCTGCCTCCGACACAGAGCCCTCATCAGAGCCTTCCCCAGACTCCAGGACTGGCCCAGGTTCCTCCCCAACCTCCTCACTGCCCGAATCTGCTGCCTGCTCCATTGACCACTGGCGGGCCACAACACCCATCTCCAAATAATTAGGATGCTCCCACAGGATATAGATGAGTGGGAACAATGCTCTCTCGTGGCAGCTTACTATATTTCTGAGACTTTGTGCATGAAGATGACCAAAACGAAAGTCTTCGGGAAGACATCCTTCAAAGATCAATGGGCCTCCTGTTTGCTCTGATTTCTTATTCAGGAAAAAACTACATAGACAGGAAAATAGCTTCCTTCAATGCGCAGATACATCATCCAGGGATGGTTTCTAGTGAAACTTGCTGTGCCAGCTCCTTCAGAAGTGGAGGATTATATCTAGGAAACAAGTCTTATCAGAAGGAAAAGGGTAGAAGAGAGACCATCTAAAGCACCCTCCCACGGAAGATCCAGAGATATTGAGTGGCCTCAAAAGAAGGTCGCCTGGGATGTCCTTCAGAAGATTATCCATTGAAGCTGCTTTTGGAGCGTTTCCTCCAAAAAGGACAGAAGTAAGGAACCTTGGAGGAAATCAGACATGGTATCCTGAGGGGGTGGTATTTTAGGATCAACTTCCAAAGAGACAGAGGAAGGAACAGAGCCGAGAGCAATAGTTGTGAGAACCAAGTCACGGGTCGAGATGGATGATAAAGCATCTGGAAGACAGGTTGATGGTTCTGAAAAGGGACTTCCTTCCCCGGCCGAAGGAACGATGATCTTGAGATGAACCTGCTTGAAGGAAAAAGGGGACTTAAGAGGCCATGAGCTGCTAGCAGGACCAGCCTCTCAGGTAGAAGGGTGAGGAATTATTTCCTTGCTCTTCAAAGAGATTTGGAATTAGGAATAAATAAAACCTATGATCTTTGTTGGAAGGAAATTCAAGAAATCCATTGGAGAAATGAGATAACTTTGGAAGGGGTGGTGGTAGAAAACTGCTGTAACTTTCCAAGGATTCAATCAGAATATTAGCTGGAAGGGACCTTCGAGGTCTTCTAGTCCAACCAAGCAGGAGACCCGATACCATTTGAGACATGTGGCTGTCCAGTCTCTTCTTTAAAACCTCCAGTGATGGAGCGCCCATGATTTCTGGTGGCAAGCTGTTCCACTGGTTCATTGTCCTCACTCCTAGGAAGTTTCTCCTTAATTCCAGGTAGCTTCTCTCTCTTGATTAGTTTCCATACATCGTTTCTTCTCTTGCCTTCTGGCGCTTTGAAAAATAAGTGAACAAATAAACCTCATAACAAAAATAACTGGAAAATACATCTCGATCCAGGCATGAGGACGTGGCCCTTTTAAACAACGACTTGCGCTTTGGAGGTGCGAGCGGATAACCACAACAATGCCAGTTTTTAAGTGCTAATCAGTCCCATTTTCCCAGCAGTTTCTGATTTCTGCCGACTCTTAGATGGCACAAATCCACCTTTTCACTGCTGGGCCTTTGTCCTTGCAGCCTCCCCCCCTCCCCCCCCAGTAGCTGAGAATACAATGGGATGCATAATTTTTCTTCTCTCTCTTTTGCCATCCCAGCATCACAAAAGGAGGACAGCTAGTCTAGGCCTGTCCTAATCTTGCAGCCCGTCCGTCTTTCTTTAGCTGGCAACGCCGTTCGCCAGTTTGGAAAGGAAGATGAAGGAAGGAGACCCAGTTCCTGTGCTTTGCCCCCTTCTAAAGTGCCAGAGCCCGGTGGGCAGCTTTTGACAAACTTTCGATTTCTTTTAGTGCTTAAGCAGGAAAAGTCTCCGGAGGCCTGGCCCAGGCGCCTGATCCGGAGGCACGTATTCAAAGCGTGGCTGTCGTACGCAGCATGGATGGGTTGTCTCAGCCATCCTTTTAACGGCTTGGACAAGCGTGGCCACAGCTGTGGAAGCAGCCTTGTGCTTCCACTTGTTAACTGCCATGGAAAAGAACTCACACCTTGATCGTGTTAATGGTGTGATTTCAAGCAGAATGCAAAACCCCTTTCTCTGAAATCCGGCATCAGTTGAGTAATTTGGTCTGTCCTGCTGTGTAGTCCGTACACAAGGAGTCCTCGACTTACGACAGTTCACTTAGTGACCGTTACAACGGCGCTGGGGGAAAAAGTGATGCCTGACCATTTTACACACTTGCGACCATTAAAGCAATCCCCATGGCCACGTGATCAGAGTTCACACGCTTGGCAATTGATTCGTATTTATGTCAGCATCCTGGGGGGGATGTGACCCCCTTTTGCGAGCTTCTGACAAGCAAGGGGAAGCCAGATTCACTTAACAACAGAGTTACTAACTTAACTGCTGCAATGATTCAGTGAACAACGGTGGCAAGAGAGATAGGGCAAAACTCACTTTAAGAAATCTCAAATGGGCTCAGTTGTGGTCATAAATTGAGGACTACCTATGATCTGCTGGATAAATAAGTGGCTGTGAGTCAGTGGGCCCGGTGTCGCCCACATGCCATACCTGCCAGCGATGCCTCCGTGATGCTCCAGCTGGTCGGCGGAGCGTTGTGCAGGCCCTGTATGTGCCGTGTGTATGCGCAGAAGTGCCGAAGGCTTTAAAGGACAGGCAACGAGCTCGGATAGGCAGGTGGGCCCTCCGGAGCACTGTACCGGAACGGTACCCGGTACCCCGGGTAGGCTCCAGTACTCCCGTATCGGGGCGTACCGCCTGCAACCCACCACTGCTGTGAGTTAAACACTGAAAGAACAATTAAATGAGTCGTCTTAAATCGAGAACATCCAGTGGGTTTTTAAAAATTCTCGGTGGAGACCAATGAATGCCTCAAACAAAGATGGAGTAGATTCCTGGTCAATTTATTGAAAGTGATGGTATACATGTTTAATAAATAATTACACTGGAAATCCAACAGGGTTACCTCATTCAGAGAACGTTATAGATAACTTTTTCTCCGTTCATTCAGAAAATCACGTCAAGAAAGCAGATCAGCATTGAGTTGGATCTGGCTTTGGAGGCGAGATCTATTTTATTGTGGCCAAAAAGAACAGTTTGCTGGCATTTACACGCCGTTTAATCGGGGCTGATCTTGCCTTTGAGGAGCGCTGGCATTTAAATAGCCATTTATGGCCGCAGTGCTTTTAGCCAAGGCATAAAGGCTAATGGATAAATTGGTTTACAGTCTGTTGCTACATTGCAAGTCCCTAAATCCTGAATCCACTGGAGCTGAATATTTTGGAAGAGGAGACCGGGCAGAGAAAGTTTTCCAACTGGTTCTGTAGTCCTAAGGAAAGTCCATCTTGGTTGACTCTCTGCCCATCACGATATTCCTTATCGTGATGCTCCTTCTAGGGCCATTGTTTCTTTAGACATAAGGGATTCATAAATAGGGATTTTTATTTTCTTTCTTTCTATTCCTTTGCTTCGTTTCAATGTTGAATTCCCCCTCGAGTAGAATTTGAGCATTAAATTGCACCACACTTTTAATTGCTCTGCCCAGAACGGAGATTGCGTGTATTCAAAGCTATGTGTTGCCTCATTTAGCATCGTCTTTATATACAAGAGGAATGCTTCTATGACATCTTAAATATTAGGTTGGGACGAGGTTTACAGAAATGAATTTTCATAAATGTTCTGGCCCACCCTTCAGCTTTGCAGTCAAGAAACAACATTCAGAGCTTTCCGCTTTTGGGTTTTGGAAAGCTGCTTGACCTTAACTTTAAGGTAAAGGTTCCCCTTGCACATATGTGCTAGTCGTTCCCGACTCTAGGGGGCGGTGCTCATCTCCATTTCAAAGCCGAAGAGGCAGCGCTGTCCGAAGTCGTCTCGGTGGTCATGTGGCCGGCATGGCTAAATGCCGAGGGTGCACAGAAAGCTGTTACCTTCCCACCAAAGATGGTTCCTATTTTTCTACTTGCATTTTTTGTGCTTTTGAATTGCTAGGTTGGCAGAAACTGGGACAAGTAACAGGAACTCACTCTGTTACGCGGCGCTAGGGATTCGAACCGCCAAACTGCCAACCTTTCTGATTGACAAGCTCAGCATCTTAGCCACTGAGTTACCATGTCCCTGGCCTTAACTATAGTTGTGTTTAAAAATCCAGTTTTAATACTAGAATGCACCCAGGACCCCTTGTTTCAACCCTAAGCTACAAATATTCCCCTTTATTAATACAGATCTTCCCATTGGCGGGTCCCATCAAGTCAATGTGGCCAAGGGTGCCATAGGCCTTTGACCAGATGCAGTTAATTTGTGCTGTTTTGTTATGAAACCTAAAACAATTTCCTTACAGACTAAAATCTTACACTCTCAAAGCTCATCTTCTGAATAGGTATCAAACAGTTTTATTTGCTGCCTATAATTACAAGCAAAACTCCTTAGAGCAGCGTTTCTCAACCTTGGTGACTTTAAGTCCTGTGGACTTCAACTCCCAGAATATTGGGAGGCTGGGGGATTCTGGGAGCTGAAGTCCACAGGACTTAAAGTCACCAAGGTTGAGAAACACTGCCTTAGGGAATGGTCTATTGTGGGAGAGCTAGTGACCAGGTTTCTTGGCCAGCCATTAAAAGACATACGTAGTCTTGGTTTAGTACCATGTGTGAGCTCAGCCATGGTTACTGAACCATGATTTATGGCATAGCACAACGTCTGAATCCCTTCTGCCATATTCTGTCCACCAGGGCTTAATCCAAATCCGTGAATCCATTCCAGATCAGTTTAGAGTTAGATTTGATCTACCGAAATCAATGACCAAGTGCCATAAAAACCCATTGAAATGGGGTTTTAATGATGTTTACCTCAAATCCTGCCGTTGTTAACTGAAACCCAAGCTCCAAACTTGCCATATTTGCCTCTTCAGAAACAAGGAAGCGGCGAGCGTGGTCACCTCACGGCTGCTGCTGTGTCGCAATATTTTCAGGGAGGGGTTATTTTAGCGCATGCCGTCAAAAGCCCAATTGGGCTTACTATCCAGGGAGGGCTTATTTTGGGGGAAACAGAGTAGAAATGATCTAACGAACAAAGTTCAGGACAGGGACTAATATGGTGGGATAAAATAATCCATGCAGTGAAATTTGATGCCACCGTGATGAACCTGGTTTAGGTTGTCAAGGCCCACTAACGTCTCAGGTGTAAAAGCTGGGTACCGCCACGCAGGTATAAAGAGATTCATCGTTATTTTGCTGTTTTATCAAGCTGAGCTTTTCTGTTTCTAACAGAAACCTGCAATATATTGGAGCCCCGGGCGATCTTGATTGCATGCTTTAAAGAAAATATAGAATTATTGCTGGGTGGCCAGGTCTCCTGCAAGGACTTGAGCAGTGAAGTGAAGGCCTCCTTCGCGGTAGAGTAGCTGAAGAGGACGTCAGAGGAGATTTGGTTGCAATCAGAAGGCTTTGGCGTTAAGATAGCACAGAGTTCCTTTTCCGATTTGAGATGCTGAAGACGTTCGTGGCAAAGACCACACTGGCTTAGATGAGAAACAGCTGACTTACCGTGAAGTGAAGTTCTTGGAACTGCATAGCTCGCAGACCTTCAGAAGAAATGTCTTTCTTCATTGTTTGGAAAGATTATTTTGCTTCTGAGTGTGGATGGATAGGTAGGTAGGTAGGTAGGTAGGTAGGTAGGTAGGTAGGTAGGTAGGTAGGTAGGTAGGTAGGTAGAGATAGATAGATAGATGATAGATAGATAGATAGATAGATAGATAGATAGATGATAGATAGATAGATAGATAGATAGAGATATAGATAGATAGATAGATAGATAGATAGATAGATAGATAGATAGATAGATGATAGATAGATGATAGATAGATGATAGATAGATAGATAGATAGATAGATAGATGATAGATAGATGATAGATAGATAGATAGATAGATAGATAGATAGATAGATAGATAGATAGATAGATAGATGATAGATAGATAATCTATATCTACTTATCTATCAAAGGAGGAGGAGGAGGATGACTGGGGTCTTTGGTGCTCTCTGACTTTGGTGGTTTTCTTGCAGAAGTTTCATTACCCAACTAGGTAACATTATCAGTGCTAGAAGGGAGTGGAGAGGAGGAGGAGGAAGGAAGGAAAAGGAGAAGAGGAGAAGAAGAAGTTTTAGTAGTAGTAGTAGTAGTGGTAGTAGTAGTAGTAGTAGTAAGGGAGTGACTGATTGGCAAAATTTGCCTATCTCCCCATTTTCAAAATATCACCTCTCTGTTTTAGATTCTGAAGTCTTTACGTTTGGCTTCAGCCATACAAAATGTTAAAAAATAGCATAACACTTATGTCATCTTGCTTAGCGACAACAACTCGAGGACTAGCTATATGGCCAGCTCAGGATCCACCTGAAGGTGTTTCTTGCTCCTCACCATTCTTCCTGTCCATGACCTAACCTTGTGGTCATTCTCTGCTTCCATTATTTTGCATATTTTGGAAGGCATAAAAGACATAAACCCTTTTGAACAGTTTGGACTGCAGTGTGCAGTGCATCGATTCGGAGGTGGAGGTTTTGTCCATTCCCCCTTCCCCCCCAAAAAATAACACGGCCCAGACGCTGGGATGGCCTTCGCAGTTGGCCCACGGCTCGGAGCTGAGATGCTGATGCTTCTAATCCTGACAAACAGAGGATTAGCGGTGATGTTTATGAACGACAAGTGGTCTCGTAAAACTGCCACCCAGAAACCACATTCTAGCACAGTGATGGCTAAACTTTTTGTCACCCTCACCCATAATGCAACGCGTGTGCCGCGTCCTCTACGCATGTGCTCACAACTGCCCCCCCCGTGCCCTGTTTTGGGTGTAGTAAGCCTCCCTGCAGCTTCCTGGGAGCAAAAATGGGCCGGGGGGGTGCTGCACATGCACCCCCAAAAACGGGCTGCATGTGGGCGCACTGCACCCCCCACACATACATGTGCATCTCCCGCATGCACACACACACACACCCGTGCATGCGCGGCAAAGACCTGAAAATCAACTGGCCGGCAGGAGGTGCACACGCATGCACAGTAGAGCTGGGCTGGGGCAATGGCTTGCACGCACACCCCCCGAGAGGGCTCTTCCATAAGTTTGCCATCACAGTTCTAGCAGAACCTGGAGTAGCCAAAATCCTGTGATCAGGACCAAATAGCATCTTTGACTCCTTAATGCTGGGTCTCCCAGCCTTGGCGACGTTTGGTGACCGACCCACTTTGGATCCTGCAATCTTATTCAACGACACACATTATTCTCTTTATTTGGAAATAATTCGATAGCGCAGGGAGAATAACTGTCCTGCTGCCAAAATGCAAGCCGGGTCCATCTGTTTTGTGTCTCTTCACAAATGTCCCTGCATCTTTGTAGATTTGTTTTGTTTGAATGGTGCAAGCTGCTTCCTGGGCCTTCTTTTTTCTCGCCCCCCCCCCTCTTTCTCTTGAGATATGCAAGGTTTTCAGGGATGAATAAGAGTTTCTAAACTGCATATCTCTATCTATCATCTATCTATCTATCTATCATATATATATGTGTGTGTGTGTGTGTGTGTGTGTGTGAGAGAGAGAGAGAGAGAGAGAGAAAGAGAGAGAGAGAGAGAAAACCACTCACCCCGCGATCATGAAATTTCCAAAACCACAAAGCCTACAACTTGAAATGTGGCATGTGTGTTCCTCTTCTTCTAAGGTGCTCTCTTAGAAAGGATTTTTCGAAACGACCTTCAGAGCATTAGCATTTCTTATTATTAACATGCTCTGATGCTAAGGAGTTCTACTCCCCCTCCCCAGCTGAAAAGGTATCTGTTCCAACTGCCAGTTGGGCCTAACCAGCGCATGAGTCATCCAGCGTGTGGGATGGGAGTTTGGAGAGGATCAATGGGGCCATCCTGAGGAAGAGAAGGGGATAAAATAGGGGAGGCTTCTGTGGGGAAAGGCTGAGGGAGAGAAGGGGATAGGAGAGGAGAGGCTTCTGTGGGGCAAGCCTGAAGGAGAGAAACTCCCCCACCCCACCTGAAAAGAACTATGTTCCAACTGCCACTCGGGTGTGGGCGTGGCCAGTGCATAACTCATCTGGCCTGCAGGCTGGGAGTTTAGACATTCTACTCGCCCTCCCCACCTGAAAAATGCACTGATGCTAAGGAGTTAGCCTGAGGGAGAGAAGGGGATAAGATAGGCGAGGCCTCTGTGGGGCAAGCCGAATGGGAGAGGAGAGGATCAATGGGGCAAGCCTGAGGGAGAGAAGGGGATAGGAGAGGCCGATTGTAACGACTCATTAATTTTCAAGCTGTAAGTGTCAATTTATCAGGCACGGATATTCAGCTAGTTTCTAATAAAAGCTGTTTCTGCTGCTTATTCTTTCTGTGGCCATTGGAAGCCCTGCTCATCTTAATCATACGTGGTGACATTTGCATAAGCTGGTTATCTGTTGGGTAAACAAGAGAAGTGTGGGTTGGATGCTTCTCCCGGAGAGATTGACTTTCAGTTTCCAGGCCTGTGTTCGCGACACGGTGCTTTGCAGCCGTTGAGAGCCTTGCAGCCCTCGATCGCTAGGTTCTGGTGCGATTTGAGGTGGAAGTGCTTTCCCCGATAAGGCCAAAAAAAGAAGAAGAAGAAGAAGAAGAAAAGATGGAATTTCCTATTGCATCAAACCACCGCTTGGTTTCCGCAGATGGTTGCGGTGGAATTTTGCTGTCCAGGATGGTTGCTGATGACAGCGGCTTGGAAAATAATCTCTCCTAAATAGACCTGTTCTTAGAAAAAACTTGACTGGGGATATTTTGAATATTTTGGGACAGATGGAAAGTACAGATAGCCACCAAATCACACCCACCACGCCACGCCCACAGAACCGGTAATAAAAAAAAATGAATACCACCACTGGGTGGGATGCTATTGGAAGCCCACCAACCGGGAGGGTGAGAGTAATTGTCTTATCAATCTTGAGATGTTCTGGAAATGCGGTATAGTTTTTGCACTGTCTTCGCGAGCAGCAAATTACGCCAATTAAATATATGCACCACAAAGAAAGATTTCCCTTTACTCACCTAGAAATTTTCGCCATTTCTCTTTCTCAAATGGATTGCAGCTTTTAATATTCTGGAGAAAAGTACCTGCTAGAGCCATTTTGTTTTTTATATTCAATATTTGCCTCTACCATGTATTGCCCAGCATACGAAAAAGAAGGCACCGTAACAGTTCGGAATAACGCCACCTGCATAAAAAGCAACTTAATAAAAAAACCTCTGAAGATTGATAAGGGGGTGAAAACCAAATAAACCACATTGTGTAATTATGAGCTAAACCTGTCTGCCAACGTTTGTATGAGAGAGAGAGAGAGAAAACAATTGATGCTGGTTTTTTTAGAGGTCACTTTGTTCTTTCCTGATTCTTCTCTGACAATGCACTGTGATTTTTCAGTTGATCACTCCTAAATTCTCATTTTTAATTTTAACATGGATGTATTTTAATTTCTCATGGGGGCGCTGTGGCGCGGTGGCTAAGAGGCTGCGCTTGTCGATCAGGAATTTTGGCAGTTCAGTGGTTTGAATCCCTAGTGCCACGTAATGGAGTGAGCTCCCATGACTTGTCCCAGCTTCTGCCAACCTAGCAGTTCGAAAGCATGTAAAAAATGCAAGTAGGAAAAAAGGAACCACCTTTGGTGGGACGGGAACAGCGCTCCATGCGCCTTTGGCATTGAGTCATGCCGGCCACATGACCACGGAGACGTCTTCGGACAGCACTGGCTCTTCGGCTTTGAAAAGGAGATGAGCACCATCCTCTAGAGTCGGGAAGGACTAGCACATAGGTGCGAGGGGAACCTTTATCTTTTCTATTTTAATTTCTAAATGGCTGTCTCTTCTACTCTTTTTTTAAAAAAAATACCCAGATTTGTAGATAGTTTGAATTGTGTTAAGCTAAGTGGCTTAGCTTTTTCTTAGCTGTTGTATAATAATATACAGGAGTCCTCCACTTACAACATTTTGCTTAGTGACTGTTCAAAGTTACAGCGACATTAAAAAAGCATTTTAACTGGAAGGAAGAAAGGAAGGAAAGAGAAAGAGATAGGAAGGAGAGATAAGGAGAAGGAAGGAAGGAAGGACTATTTTTCATGTGATTCACATTTAGGACGGTTGCAGTGTTCCCTTTTGTGACCTTCTGCCCATGAGGAATCCAGATTCACTTAACAACCTGGTTACTAATTTAAGAACTGCATTGATTCACTTAACAAACATGGCGAGAAAAGTCGTAAGACAGGGCAAAAGTCACTTAGCAAATCTCACTTAGCAACCTAAATGTTGGGCTCAATTGTCTGCCTAGGATGACCTGTGTGGGTTTTTAAGTCTCGGAAACATTGATCATAGTTAAACAGAAAAACATGCAATAAAACAACCCCATTGATTTTGCTTTCCAATTCCACTTTCTTAAAGGACAGTTTTATGTTAAATAACCTTTTCCCCCCACCATCTCTGAGGAATAGTAGGTGGGGAGATTCCTCCTGCAAGCAAAGAGAATGTGAGTTAAACGTATGACTAATGCATAACATGTTAGTCATGCCCTTTTAATAGGAGCAACCTTTGAGGCACATTTGGTGTGAAGCAATGTCTGGTTTATTTATTTGTTTTCTTTCTCGGCCACAGTCCCTTGCTTGCTTATCCTTTCCACGATAAACCTCAGAAAGTTTGGTCTCCCTTGTGATCCCTGGTTGCCAGGATAAGGCTCAATACTTAAGCCTCACTTTAAAGCATTGCGTGCCATTTTAGCACAAATAGGATGACAGTTGATGCTCCGGATTAGGCTCAATTAAACTGATTTATTGCTGTAGCCTGTGCACATGAATCTTCACCACTAATAGCAGTAGCCCTTAGACTTATATACTGCTTTACAGCCCTCTCTAAGCGGTTTACAGAGTCAGCATATTTGTCCCCAACAATCCGTGTTCTCACTTTACCAACCTTGTGAGGTTGGAAGGCTGAGTCAACCTTGAGCCAGTCAGGATCGAATTCCTGGCAGTCAGCAGAATTAGCCTGCAATATTGAATTGTAATGGAAGGAAAATAGCAATAGCACTTAGACTTATATACCACTTCACAGTGCTTTACAGCCCTCTCTAAGCAGTCTACAGTCAGCTTCTTGCCCCCAACAATCTGGGTCCTCATTTTACCCACCTCGAATGGACAGAAGCTGAGTCAACCTTGAGCTTGGTGAGATTCAAACTGCCAACTTGCAGGCAGCTGGCAGTCAGCAGAAGTAGCCTGCAGTCCTGCATTCTAATCACTGTGCCACCACGCTTGTTAAGAGTTACGTAAGGGACCAACAGCACTCAAGGAAGATTGGACCGATCTCGCTTGTGACTATGTAGAGACTCCAGGCTGGTCCCTCTCTTCACTCTGCCCCTAGCTTCTGCCACTCATTCTCCCACAGCAGGAGAGCTGTAAAGAGTAAAATGACATAAATTAAGGGGATCCAGTGCCAATCGAATGAGAGAAGTATATTCTCAAAATCTACTTTAATCTACTTTTAGGAGAAGTCGTTGAAGCACGTTGCTACGGAGAAATGCGCTAGCCAGTGAGTGTGGATCCCATTCTTTCAGGAATCAACTCAAGCAGCGCATTGGTTTTTATACAATATATAATATTTGCTCCCACTCAATCCACCCCCCACCCCTCGTGCGATGATGGTTCAGCATGAAGTCAAAACTGGTTCTTGCAGTTTCTTTGCACTTCGGTGAAGCAGCTTGTGAAGGCAGGGTTGACCTCATCCTTTGTTTTTATGTGTTTCTAGGTGGCAATAAAAATCATCGACAAATCTCAGCTCGATTCTGTGAACCTGGAAAAAATTTACCGGGAGGTACAAATCATGAAAATGCTGGACCATCCACATATTATCAAGCTTTATCAGGTACGTAACACCCCCTCCCTTCTCTCTGTCTCTTGCCTGTTGAATCTCAAAGTTAAAAAAGTGACGGGGAAATCCTTAATTCATCCGTGGTTGGTTGCCATTGGTGGAATTATTGAGCAGTACATAATCACCACATATGATAAAAAGATCCTAAAGCCAAATTACATTTCTAAGGCTGCAGAAATGGATTCTTATTCATTTTTGCTAACCTCGTGGGAGGAAGATACCACCTATAAGACATTTTGTACAAGTTTTCTGTATACGAAGTAGCTAGTGTTAGTTTTCTATTTCTTACACTTAATGCTAAACCACATCTATTCCGCAAATATGAATTTATGTGGAACCTGTTTATCGACTCTCCCAATTTATCGGTGAGTTACTACTGGCCAAAGCTCTGAAGACTGATCTAATTCCTTCAGACAAATATAGCTCCTAAATAAGTTTGAAAGTTTAAATAGCTCACATAATATTTGACTTTAATATGGCCTTCCTTGTTATGTTCCTCCATGCCGTCCTACAAAAAGAATTTCATTTTAGCATTAATCAAGTAAATATCTTAGAAATGTCCTTGTCTAGGGCACCGTATCTCCATTAGCGTTGATTATCTTTTATCTTATGCGGGTGGTATGCACACACAAAGTATTAAGCAATCAGGAATTTAGGTAACATTGATACGGAAAGCTACATTATGCCCTTTTAACAGTTAAACGCTACTTATTTTGATACTCACGTTCATCTGTCTGATAAAGAAGGATGGTTTGATTTTGAAAACGTCTTTCTCATGAACCAGATGTTGGAAGTGATGGCAGCCAGTTGTAGAACCGAGGTACCGTGTTTCCCCGAAAATAAGACAAGGTCTAAATGCTTGGTCTTATTTTTGGGGAGGTCTTATTATTTTCGAGGTGCAGGAGGCGGCGAGCGTGGTCACCTCATGGCTGCTGCTCTGTTGCAATATTTTTGGGGAGGGCTTTTTTTTGGGAGGGCTTATTTTAGCGCATGCGATCAAAAGCCCGGTTGGGCTTATTATCCAGGCAGATCTTACCCTGTTTTCCTGGAAATAAGACCTCCCCGGATAATAGGCCCAATTGGGCTTTTGAGCACATGCGCTAAAATAAGCCCTCCCCCGAAAATAAGCCCTCCCCAAAAATATTGCAACCCAGCAGCACCATGAGGTGACCACGCTCGCCGCCTCCTGCACCTCAAAAATAATAAGATCTCCCCGAAAATAAGGCCGAGCGCTTATTAGGATGGGGGGCAAAAGAAAATAAGACCCTGTCTTATTTTCGGGGAAACACAGTATTTTCAGGGAAACAGGGTAGGAAGTAGTTGAGACTTCACCATGGAGTGAGCCAAAATTCAAGAATAGAAATTTTAAGCGCGGACAAGGAAGGGAGTAATTCAGGAGCAAATCCCAGGCATGAATCAGTCAAATGAGCAGAGTTTTTCAGAAGCAGTGCTGTGGGCCACCAGATGCCATCGGATTCAGACTACTGTAAATGTCTTGCTTAGAACTATCTTTATTAGTTTACCCAATGTCATTAACAAATTACTCGTATTAAATGTTGAAGCTCAAGAAGAAGAAACCTCCCCACCATTTAGAGAAGAAACATTTGGTTTAACAAGGTTTGGCTTGAGCTTTTTATTAAATCATGTCTCGATATTGACAGCGGGCTATAAATCAAGCGGTTAATGGCAATATAATAAAACGAACAGCTTACTTATTTGAACTGGAATTTAGAAATGAGAGAATGATCCAGATCATAAAAAAAAACCAATATAATACTATTTCATGCTCTGAGATCTTCTGGAAAAAGCAGCCAGCTGTCAGCAGTATTCTTTTAGTCATCTTTAAAAAGCCTTTTGTTTTTCTTACGGAGCAGTTGAGACTTTCTTTGACTTCTAATTATCCAAATCCTTCCAATGATTTCGCCAATAAATACATTCAGCAGAAGCCTCCCAGTTTACCATTGTTGGATCGTGTTTCATGCAAATCTTTTCAGACTTGTTGATTTCTTAACTGGTTTCTTTTTTTAAGTTTTAATTTGTTAATTTTAATCTGGTTTTTTTAATTCTCTTTTTAACTGTGCTGTTAGTCACATTTTTATATTATTTTATAGTGTTGTTTGTAAACTGCCCAGAATTACTTTGGTGAGATGGGCAGTGTAGAAGATGATTGATAGATAGATAGATAGATAGATGATAGATAGATAGATAGATAGATAGATAGATAGATAGATAGATAGATAGATGATAGATAGATGATAGATAGATAGATAGATAGATAGATAGATAGATAGATAGATAGATAGATGATAGATAGATAGATAGATGATAGATGATAGATAGATAGATAGATAGATAGATAGATAGATAGATAGATAGATAGATGATAGATAGATGATAGATGGATGGATGGATGATAGATAGATAGATAGATAGATAGATAGATAGATAGATAGATAGATAGATACATGATAGATGATAGATAGATAGATAGATAGATAGATAGATGATAGATAGATAGATGATAGATAGATAGATAGATAGATAGATAGATAGATAGATAGATAGATAGATAGATGATAGATAGATAGGAGAGAGAGAGGAGGGTTGGATAGATGGAGGGGGGGGGAAGAGAGAGATGGAGATTGATAGAGATGGATGGATGGATGGATAGAGAGAGAGAGATGGAGATAGGTAGAGATAAATGGATACATAGACAGACAGACAGACCCGTTCCGTTCTAACCAACTATGGCGAAGAGCTGGCATCCTTTATCTCAACCCGAGAAATTACGTTGGGGACTTTGCTATTTGTGTGTGTCAGGAGGCCTGGTCTGACTAGCTGCAGCCCTCGCTCACCATCCTTGCACTTCTTCTAGCTGCAGAGTTTCCTCCCATGGCCACAGTTCGTTGCTTCGGTGAACAAGAACACCAATGCGAACTTTTGATCAAGAGATTACTTCGGGCATGACGTAAAACTTTCTCAAGGCCCGAGAAAAACCCTCCCAGCTTTGCAAGTCTCCAGCATTTATTAAAAGCCTTTCGGTCTCCCCTCCCTCATTTCAAAAAGGGGCCAGGCTGTTTTAACATTCTAAGTGAGATTATTATTCACCAACGCCAGCAGCTCTCTCTCCGGAACACGAGGCTTTGCAATCTGTGTTCGAGTTGGGGAAAAATATATTTGAAGTTCTTGGAAGTGTCTTGTGATAGCATGAAAGCAAACAAATGTATTCTGGCATAAACCTTTGTGGATCCCATCCAATTCCCTCATTTCCGTATTTAAACACTTGGGAGACAGAAATTGGTACTGATCTAGTTGGATCGTCTAAAATACCCCACTTTACCAATGCTGTCTTCTCTTCACCCCAAATTATAACACCCTGGAGAAGAATACGGTTAACCGGCCAGAACGAGAGTATTGGGATACTTTGTTCTTGCAAGATTTCAAAAATTCCATTTGCGGTTCTTATTTGCCTTCCTATTTTGTGCAAAAGCCATTGGAGAATTGTTTAATGAGAACTGATCTCCCCCCCCCCCCCCCAAAAAAAAAAAAATCTAATCACTTCGGTGCCAAGTGATTTATCTTGTCTCTGCCTTCAAGATTAAAAGTATCTGGCATTGTTTTCTTATATTTGGCATCCCACAGTAAATGCTTAGATGTGTCAGGGAGCAATGCAGAATTCAGGACTATGGATTTTATTTGTTTGCCTGCTAATTTGGAAGTTATTGCTTCAGCACATTGGCTCAAATCCCACAACTTTCAGGCTACGTCTTGTGGTTTATTCTGAGAAACCTCCATATATCTTAAGGTTGTTTGTCTTCCGGTAATGAGGCATTCCTTTTCATCATCAATTTAGGGATGCCTTCACCTTTGAATTTTTGAAGTAATTTAGAATTTTTATACGTGTAATGATAACCTCTGGTGTTTCATTTGCTTCAGGAAAACTATTAAAAAAGTTGCTTCCAAAGATTTCCTGGGATTCCCCCCCCCCCGCCCCCTCCCTCTTTTTGCCAGTTAAAATGATGTTTTATGTCTTTCATTCACAGGTGATGGAGACCAAAAGCATGCTTTACCTTGTGACAGAATATGCCAAAAATGGAGAAATCTTTGGTAAGCTTTCCGACTATAAAAATAGCTCATTGGTTTCTTCCAACAGTTGCATGCTGTCATGTATTTGGAAATGATCTTTGCTCTTAAAAATAGAAGCCTTTCTCTGCTCAGTTGTCCAGAAACAAAGACTGGGGGATTTTGGACAGTAGATTATTCACTCCGGTATGTCCTCTTGAGGGATCTTCGGTCCCAAAATTAAGATGGTTCCTCTTTCCATTGGAACGCTGTATCCTGCAAGTGGTTTGAGAAGGGGAAGTGCAGTCTTCATCAATTTCAATTTCCCTTCTCTTAGACTATTGGCAATGTTGGCTAAGATGATGATAGCGAGAACATAACAACAGACTCCTCCTTTCCAACCCTGTTTTAGGACAAATGGCAAACATTTCACTGTGAACGCAGTTTGCTTTGCCTGTCTGGTGTCAACAGTTAAAGCAAAACTATTTTTTTATTATTATTTGTAACCATTGATTGGGACTCCAGAATAATTTCTCAGGAGACCCTGCAAATAAATCCGTCCTGCAAATGTTCTCACAATCTCTAAGCTCAACTTTTTTTAAAAAAGTCTTGCATGGCTTTGAAATGTTTATTCCACTCCGTTCTGCAAATGTTCTCGCAATCTTAAGATCAACTTTTTTTTTTGAGTCTTGCATGGCTTTGAAATGTTTATTCCACTCCTTAATTCAGGATGTGCAAGGGAAGTTTGAAATTATACACCTGCGAAGGGGAAGTGTAATCTCACTAGCACAACCCCATCGTGCAATGGGTACGGTGGTCATTTTAAGAGAGTAATGAGCTGTCTCTCTCTCACAAGTTTGTGCCTTTTAATGAAAACCCTGGAAAGTTAGTTCCAGATTCTTCCTGTTTGTGTCACCCAAATCAGGAAGAGGTAGCACATTTTCGGATCAATGCCTTTTATGAAAAGGTAGAAATTTTTGCGAGGCATCATTTATTTCATCAGTGGTCTGAAGTGGCCAAATTGATGTAAGATTTAGAGTTGGAAGAGAGAAGGTGCGGAACTGGGATAATTTTGCAATTACAGGCTATATGGAAGAAAGATTATTTTGTCAATTAACATTTGTAACAAAACCACTGGATTTGTTGAGGCCTTTCGAGGCAGCCTAAAACTTGGGATGCATGCGTGTTCAGCAATCTCTCATTCAATGCTGCTGGCATTATTTCTTATTATTATTTATTTTTGCCCCCCAAAGAGATCTGTCATGGAATTCCTTTGGAAACCAAAGTACTTTGAATATTATTTTTGTCCTTATTTGGAATCCTCGTGGTCAAACCTGTGTCATGTCATTCTTTTGGGGAAAAATTTGCCTTTATTTGTTCTGCATGGAATTCCGAAGAGCCGCCATTCTCCACCTCGACAGCTTTAAGACGTGCGGACTTCAACTCCCATAATTCCTCGGGCCAGTTGTGAATTCTGGGAGCTGAAGTCCGCACGCCTTAAAGCCGTCAAGGTTGAGAAACACCGCCGAAGGGCACCGCTGGCCGATGATTGCAGACTTGCAATAGCACATTAGAGTGAGAACATGCAAGGTTCCCACTGTGTAATCAAAATAATCAGAACGTCCTGGAAGTGTTTAACCAGATAATGTATGCAAAGGACCTAGGGTGTAAGAAGCCAACCGTCAAAAGTCTTTTAAGAGCTGAAATGTAAAGGCTGCTTTTAATCTAATTAGCCCGCTTTATCTTGAGTCGTCATTGGGTAAGATTGCCATACTTGGGGTTGGATTGTGCAAAAAAAAAAGAAAGAAAGAAAGAAAGGTGGCTCATGATAGATTATATATATGACTAAGGGCAACTTCCTCCAATGTCACATTTCTTGGGCACTTCTTTGCGTCGGGATGCTTCAGAACGCAAAATCCAGATGATGACTAAGAGTCAGGCTGCAGTCTTGCCTTTCTATTTCGGAACAGCTTCGAGGGTTTGTGAGATTAACGGCAGGAGGAATTTGCGTGGCGTCCCTGATAGAGAAGCGGGCGGGTGAGAGTTTGGTCCCGATAGAAAGAGAGCCCCTCATTCATTATGCTAAGGGTTGAACTGTGGTTTCCCAGCTTGGCTCTTTTCCGGCAGACGTTTCATGACCAAGCTGGGTAATATCATCAGAGCTAGTGATTGTGTTATCTCGGGCGATAACCTTCTGATAACCACCAAACTCCGAGAACACCAAGGACAACCACAAGAATTTGGTCTCTTTGTAGGGTGAGTCATTCTCCATGTCCTTGGGCCTAATCCATGCCTCGGCCTGGCTTCTGCAGAGCGCTCAGATAAAATTCAAACGGGGGACGAACATTTTATAGGGCTCCAAACCCTTCCAAGAAGAGAGATGCCCATGAGAATTCTTGGAGGTATCAGCCATGCCACCATTATTAAGCAGATTGGAGGTTATTCTCCCAGGCTCAATTTTGCCTGTTTTCTGTGTAGCATAAAATGGAGAGAGGTTAGACCACTGATGGCGAACCTTTTAGGCACCAAGTGGCCAAAGTCCGTGCGCGCCTCCAAACTGCAAGTCGCAGGCGCATGTGTGCACATGCGTGCACCCCGTGCAACCTGCAACCCACCCAAACAGCAAGGCGTGGGTGCATGCGTGCATCCTGTGTATGCATACGCCCCCCTCGCACATGCGTGGCAGGGACCCAAAGACCAGCTGGCCGGTGGGAGGCGCTCGTGCATGCGTGGCACGGAGCTGGGCGAAGGCACACATGCCCACAGAGAGGGCTTTGTGTGCCACCTCCGGCACGCGTGTCAGAGGTTCGCCACCACTGGGTTAGATGTTCGTTTCTCAACCTTGGTCACTTTCAGATGCGTTGATCCAACTCCCAGAATTCCCCCAGCCAGCCTTGCACATAACTGAAAATGTTCATGGTTGAGAAATGCTGGCTCGGGACTATTTTTGTTCGTGCTTCACTTCCTCATCGACGGAGGCCGCGTGCGCTGCTCTGCAGAGGCTGGCTTCCTGGATGGCCTATGGGCCCCCTCGTTTTGCCCCCTTTCAATCATCTTCGGTGGATAAATATTGTTGTTCTGCTTCTTTTTAAAAACACTTTCTATGTTTCGCCATTTAGAAAAACAGGCCCTCGGTGCTTTCACCCAAAGAGCCTAGTGTTCTTTTGGGGAGGGGTGTGTGTGTGTCTGTGTGTCTGTGTGTGTGTGTTGGATGCATAATTGTGCAGTATTTCCAGGGCTCAAGAGAGAGATGCTCTTTAAGAGGAAATTCCTCACTGGGGCATCAGCTTGCGTGCGAGAACAAAATCAGTGGTTTGGTGTGTGTGTGTGTGTGTGTGTTTTTAACCTTATTTGTTCATGGTCAGTTCCTTTCTTTCTGCAGGAACCGTTTTTTGTGGATTTTGTTCCTCTAGTACAGGGGTCAGCAATCTACGGCTCTGGAGCCACATGTGCCTCTTTTATCCCTCTGCTGCGGCTCCCTGTTGCTAAAAATATGTGTCACAACTGCCAATGTGCGACACCCGTCAGCACACAGTTTATTGAGAGATTTTCGACCCCTGGTGGGCCAACTTATCTGGCTGTTAATCACTGCAGCGGTTAAGTCAGGGGTGTCCAAACTTGGGAACTTTAAGACTTGTGGACTTCAACTCTCAGAATTCCCCAGCCAGCCATGCTGGCTGGGGAATTCTGGAAGTTGAAGTCCACAAGTCTTAAAGTTCCCAAGTTTGGACACCCCTGGGTTAAGTGAATCACATGGTCATTAAGCGAATCTGTTTTTTCCCGTTGACTTTGCTGAAATGACGCTGCTATTGTGGAAGGCATAGAACTGGGGGCCTTTTTGACACTCTGAACTCCACCAGCTTCCAAAAACGTGGCCTCTTTTAAGAAGGTGAAAAATTGCCCACCAGGAATCCCCCCGCGAGTAATGCTTAAATCGAAAGTCAAAGACCGCGATCCAAAGCGCCGATTTTGGAGCGTGCTGCAGAATTTGCATATATTTTTTAATTGCATACATAATGTATGTGAATCAGAAGTCTTCCCTGGTATTAAAAAAAAAAATTATGCAGAGCCATGCTCGGAATGCATTAGGTCACCAGTTTTGCATAAAATATCCCTTATAACCTTATTTAGACCTTTTAGAAATGGTTTCCACGTTAAAAGGACTGTTTTAGGAAAAATGGGCATTTTCTATCTTTGCAAATAAATTATTATTATTATTATTATTATTTTTACAAAATAATAGCGCAAAATTATTTCACGGGGGGGTGCATGCCTGGGAGGCTCTTGCATTGCATTTTGGGGTTTCGTGCGCATGCTTTGAGCACTTGACACTAAAAAGGCATCCCTGGCATAAGGTCTCCTGCTTGAGCAGTGGGTTGGTCTAGATTAGAAGACATCTAAAGACCCTTCCAGCTGTAGGATCCTAGGATTCTATTCTCCCAAACACTTGAGGGCAGGACAAGAACTAACTGGTGGAAGATCATTCAAGAGAGAAGCAACCTAGAACTAAAGACAAAATTCCAGACAATTATAACAACTAATCAGTGGAACGTCTTTCCTCCAGAAGTTGTGGCTGCTCCAACATCGGAGGTTTATAATAGGGTCTCCTGCTTGAGCAGGGGGCTGGACTAGAAGGCCTCCAAGGTCCCGTCCGACTCTGTTATTCTGTCATTCTAAATTTGCTTCTCCCCCCCCCCCCAACGGCCTTACCACTCAAGTAGAATTCCCATTGCCTTGAATGCAGATTAGCCACATGCGTAGAAAGGCATTTTATAAGAGCCCAGAATAGGGACACTGTTGATAATAAAAGTCAGCAGAAATAAATAACAGATCTGCTTTGTGTCGGTGAACTGTTTCCTTTTTTCCGTCAACACTCAGTTGGGTTTACATTAAATCCACCTTTCTCGTTGTGAATTGCGCGTGATGCAGACTCCTGGCGTTTCGTCACATGTTTAATACCCTGGGCAAAGCCGTGAGGCTCTCTTGCCAGGGTGCCTCTCCAGCCACTGACCCACCGCATGCCTCTGTGTGTGTGTGTGTGTGTGTGTGTGTGTGTGTGTGTGTGTGTGTGTTTGGCCTGGTTGTGCATAAGGTCACTTTTATCAGCCTCTTCTGTTCCAACTGGAGAGTTTCTTTTGGTGGCCATTGGTTCGACTCCCTTTCTCCCGGGAGCCTTGCAAATGTTCACAACTGATCAGGAGAGGGACAATCCAATGATGGTTGTTAATATTTCGTTTGATCTAACGTGGTACCAGAGAAGAAGCTGTGCTTTGCCCCTTTTGCTAAGCAAGGCACGGTAGGGCATCTGCACCGATAATCACGTCCAGAAAGCAAATAGTTGGAGTGGGGCTTTGCAAACACGAAGCACTTAAGCAAGACGTTTGAGCTCCTGGTTGTGTATTTCTCCCACTACTTCTGTTGGAAAGTAAGCAACAGCAGCTCAAGGATCTTACTCCCCTTTAAAAGTACCGCATCCAGTTTTGGTCACCACCCTTTAAAAAAGATGCTGAGACTCTAGAAAGAGTGCAGAGAAGAGCAACCAGGATGATTTTAGGGGGCTGGAGGCTAAAACATACGATGAACGGTTGCAGGAACTGGGCCTGGCTAGTCTAGGAAAGAGAAGGACCAGGAGAGACAAGATAGCAGTCTTCCAATATTTGAGGGAGGGGCTGCCACAGAGAGGGGGGGGGGTCAAGCTATTTTCCAAAGCACCTGAAGGCCAGACAAGGAATAATGAATGGAAACTGAACAAAGAGATATTTAACCTGGAAATAAGGAGGAATTTCCTGACAGTGAGAACCATCAACCGATGGAACAAAAGTTTCCTTCGGACATTGTGGGAGCTTCATCAGTGGAGGGAGGCTTTCAAGAAGAGATTGGATGCCATTTATCAGAAATGGTGTAGGGTCTCCTGCTTGGGTGGTGGGTTGGACTAGATGACCCACAAGGTCCCTTCCAACTCTGTTAATCTGTTAAAGTCTCCTTGGGTTTGTGATGTTCCTCAGAGTCTTTTATAAAGAATAGAAGACCAAAAGACATATCCTCTCCTGACTAAATCGGAATTAAGGGCCATATCTTAACCCACGACCCTCTAATTCAATGTTTTTCAAATCTTAGCGCTGGTTGGGGATTTCTGGAAGTTCCCTCTTAGAAAAACACTCTGATTGATCCCACAATTGTAGATTCTGGCTGGGTTTTTTTCCCCCCTTCCTTAAATAGCAAAGAGTTGGCAAGCCAAATTCCTGGTGTTGTTTGGTGTGTGAAGCAGGCCCGGGGAGGCCTCTGTTGCTGGGTCGCCAACCCCCGGTTGCACGCGGAGCCTCTTAAAAAGTTGCTTGCTTTCGTAAAATCTGATTATTAATCCTGCCGATCATCTGTACCCAGCAGGCTAAATCAAAGGGCTTTGCTTTCGTGCCGAAGCAGGAATTGGGAGGCAGCCTGGCACCACCGAACAAAGCATGGACTTCACCCAGCTGGTTTGGCAATCCATCTTTGTGGGTGGATTTTTGCAGCTCTCGTGGTCAGCGACAGGGAGGGGGGGGGGAAGCAATATGGTCAGAAGATCCTGTAAAAGAAGCGATTCCCTGGTGACCCTTTCCAACCGGTTTCCCAGCACATAAAGAGGCTGCCAAGTGGACGCATTTTAATTTTCTTTGCTCAGCTTCCTCTTAACAAAGTTTTCCCCAGGATTTCCTAGCTGGCAAATACGTAGTAATAAGGGGGGACCGGGGGGGGGGGAGGAAAGACTTTGGAAATTCTCGAGAAAGGAAAGTCCAAACAGCTGGTATCTTCATTTGACTGGACTCCTGTTTAGTCATCATCCCTGGGACATCAGGCTGTTTGAAGCCTTTGGGAGTTCTTGCAGATGAGAAGCGAGAGGGTTTTGCTGTCATAAGCCAGGCAGGAAATGGCCCCATTTCCAAGTGAAAGGTCTGTTTATTCCAGCCATTGTTCTGTTTGAAACTGAGGTGGTTTCCAGTTCTTCGGAATTACCCCAATTAAAATGACTTCAGGAGGTTGTAGGTCATGTGTGACCTCCATGCGTAGGGTGGGGGTGGGTGGGTGTTAGGGGTGGAAGCCATAGATAGATAGATGATAGATAGATAGATAGATGATGATTAGATGATAGATAGATAGATGATGATAGATAGATAGATAGATAGATAGATAGATAGATAGATAGATAGATAGATGATAGATAGATAGATGATAGATAGATAGATAGATAGATAGATAGATAGATAGATGATAGATAGATAGATAGATAGATAGATGATAGATAGATGATAGATAGATAGATAGATGATAGATAGATGATAGATAGAAACATACAGACAGACATAAATAGATACATAGAGATACAGAGATAGAGACAGACATGATAGATAGATAGATGATAGATAGATAGATGATAGATAGATAGATAGATAGATAGATAGATAGATAGATAGATAGATGATAGATACATACATACATACATACATACATACATACGTGGACCAATGACGGACAGACAGATAGATGAGAGGGAGAGAGAGAGACATGGATGGATGGATGGACGGACAGACATGGATGGATATGTAGGTAGGTAGAGACATAGAGACATAGGTATATATATATATAGATGGATGGATGGACGGAGAGACAGACAGACAGAGACATACATAGATAGATACATGGATAGGTAGGTAGATAGAGACATAGAGACAGATACATATAGATACATAGATGGATGGACGGATGGACAGACAGACATAGATGGACGGACGGACAGACAGACAGAAACATACATGGTTACATATACATAGATACATAGATGGATGGATGGATGGATGGACGGACAGATAGATGAGAGATAGATGGAGATAGACAGACAGACAGACTGACTGACTATAAAAAAGATGAGACTCTAGAAAAAGTGCAGAGAAGAGCAAGCAGGAGGATTAGGGGACTGGAGGCTAAAACATACGATGAACGGTTGCAGGAACTGGGCCTGGCTAGTTTGATGCATTTTCTTATTCTACTGCGCCAAAGGGAGTCGGAAGTCAACGCCTTTTCTTTCTATTTCCCCCTCTTTTCTACACTTTTCAGAAGTTGTGGGAGTTTTATCACTGGAGGCTTTCAAGAAGAGATTGGACTGCCATTTGTCAGAAATGGTGCAGGGTCTCCTGCTTGGGCGGTGGGCAGGGGGGTTGGACTAGACGACCTCCAAGGTCCCAGCTCTATAACTTCTCTCCCCTTTTTCCTCCCCTATGGTTCCTATTATTTTCATTTGCGTTTTTGTATTTTATATTAAAACCTTATAACGAAATCAAGTTTTTATGCATTAACTTGACAGGCCTCTGATTTCTTCTGTTAAAAGTATGGGTAGAATCAAAGAGACTTTGTGGAATAACAAGACTGATAATATTTGGCTTAGCAATATTTAAAAAGTCATATTTTTTTAAAGAAGCCTCTACTGGGATGGGATTGCTGGGTGTGAACTTGTACCATATCGCAAGTGCAGGATTTTTGACCAAAAAAAAGCTAGCTACTTGCTACTGTTCACAAGAGACCATTGAAAATACCAGCTGGGCTTCCCTCTTAAGAAGATTTGGGAGGACTGACAGGATAATAATAATTTAAGAGGCAGCTTTTCCCCCAGGGTGACAGCTCATTGACGAGGGATACTATGAGATCATGTCAGAGGACAAGCGAGGACTGGATCAGCCAGGGAAGACGGCAGGGAGAACAAACAAACACAACCCATCAACCCCCAAACCCCACCACAGACTTTAGATACAGATGAATAGAGTTGGCAGGGACCTTGTAGGTCATCTAGTCCAACCCCCTGCCCAAGCAGACCCTGCACCTTTTCTGATAAATGGCAGTCCAGTATCTTCTCGCTACCTTTGTCTACGGGGAAAAAATATCTTAATCTTTGCATTTGTCTTTTCTTTTCTTTTTTTAAAAATGAGAAACTGAATGACTTCCAGGATATTCTGCCCAAGTGACTTCTGGTTTGCCTGTAGGGCTGTTTTCTGCGCTCCGGAGGCTTCAGGGAAGCCTCCGGAGGGCAAAAAACGACCAAAAAAGGCCAACAGGGCAGCGCCTCACGTGCCCTAACAAATGGCTCTGCGTGGCACGTGTGCCATAGGCTAACCATCACAGTTGTAGGTCATCTAGTCCAACCCCCCCCCCCTCAAGCAGGAGGCCCTACATCATTTCTGGCAGATGGCAGTCCAGTCTCTTCTTGAAAGCCTCCAGGGATGAAGCTCCCACAACTTCCGAAAAGGGTAGGGGGAAAAAAGGAGGGAGGGTTAATAGAAAGAAAAGGCATTGACTTCCGACTCCCTTGGGTGCCATAGAATAAGATAACGGCATCAAACCTTAATTTTTTTTTATTTTTATATAATAGTATAAGTATAAACTAGCCTTTTCTATAACAACAAACCTATCTAGTGAGTAAACCCCAAAATCAAAGTTTCAGAGATTTTTTTCACCACCTCAGGCACAAAGTCCAGAAGTGGTTTCCAAGTCTGAACAAAAGTAATTGTATTTTTTTTCTTCTTCTTTAATCCAAGCAGTCAGTTTAGCCATCTCTGCTACCTCCGTCAACTTTTGTCCTCTGAGTTCATTTCACGGACACCCCCCTGCCTTTTTCTTGGCTACAATAGGGAAGTTGCTTTCCATCGGTTGTGTATGTACATTAGAGGTTAAGTAAATGTTTGCCGACAATGGCTTTAGACAGGCAACCCCGCGCACACGGGGCCAAATGTCTCTGGTGCAGAAACATGTTGTTGATGGAATATCTGTCCTTTCAACAGTGTCGAAATTGCTTGATTGAGTATTTTTTTAATCCCATCCCCCCCTCCCCCCCAATTCAAAAGCCTTCTAAAAATGCACAGCTCTTTTCAGGCTGCCTGTAGTAATTACCGTCAGACTGGTGCTCTTCTAATCTGCTTTCCTTCTCAAAGTGAGGCCAGAGATGATGATCCAAGAGAAAACCCTCTGAAGCAGGGGTGGGCTTCAAACATTTTAGCAAGGGGTTCTCTGCTCGCTTGCTGGGTGGGCGTGGCCTAGTCAATCGCTTAGAGAGGGTTGTAAAAGTACTGTGAAGCGGTATATAAGTCAAAGTGCTGTTGCTATTGAGATGGTGAGGATCGAACTGCTGGCAGTTGGCAGAATTAGCCTGCAATACTGCATTCTAGCCACTGCGCCAACACAGAAGGAGGGAGGGAGGGAGGAAAACAGCAGTAGCCCTTAGACTTATATCCCACTTCACATTGCTTTTACAGCCCTCTAAGCGGTTTACAGAGTCAGCCTATTGCCCCCAACAATCTGGGTCCTCATTTTATTGACCTCAGAAGGATGGAAGACAGCAAGATTAATAACCTAATTCAGTGTTTCTCAACCTTGGCAGCTTGAAGCCAGGTGGACTTCAATTCCCAGGATTCCCCAGCCAGCTATGCTGATTCAGTGTTTCTCAGCCTTTTGGCAGATTCTGGGAGTTGAAGTCCACCTGCCTTGAAACTCTGCACTAGTGAGGATTGTTCTGACCGAAGCTTCCCAAGGGCAGGAAACAAACTCCTTGTCCCTACAAAAAATCCCTTTATTAATTTGCTGTGAATTCTGCTCCTTCAGATCCAGCAAATTCTGGCAACTCTGTGCATGCGCACACTGGGAACAGGCTCCAGCTGTTCCTCTGCCTCACTGATGTCTGACTCTGAAGGCAGCTGATAACTGTCAGACGGCCCTGGCCCCCTCTCTGCCTCCGACACAGAGCCAACGTCGGAGCCTTCCCCAGACTCCAGGACTGGCCCAGGTTCCTCCCCAACCTCCTCACTGTCCGAATCTGCTGCTAGCTCCGCTGGCAGGCCACAGCAAGTATTATAATCCACTTCCCCAAAAGGCCCGAATGCCACCTGTAAAGATCCCTTCCTGGGGAAGTTGGCTCAGAGCTGATTTCCTTACCCTTTTGCACCCTGTACAAAAAGGAACCCAACTGAACATAACTTTTTTTTCCCTTAAACTTTGCGTCCCGTTACAAATACGAACGCAACTCACCTAACTTTGCAAGCCGTCGCGTAAATCACGAACCTTAGAAAGCATACAAAATGGGGGTGCTCTACCACCCCGCCTCCCCCCCCACTCCAACTGGATGGCTTATTCCCCCCCCCTCCCAAACCCGTCCCTTGCTGAGACTCGAGGTTTCTAGGCCAACCTCCTTTCATGGCCTGGCAATTGTATAACCCGTTTGACTGAAAATCCGTAAGTAAAACCACTAATCAGATCTGACGGTGAGATTATTGCAAAGGCAAGCGGGACTGGCATCCGTGGTTACATCATCTCCTTTTGTTTATACTGGGGATGGGGGGTAGGACAGGCAGCCTCTTTGATCTCTCCCTGGGGAGTTGCAATTTGGTGCAGAAAGAAAGCATAGTTTTTGAGTGCCCGTCCAGGTTTCCCAGCCCTGTTTTCTATAAAGATAATACACAAAATATCTTTTCTTTAAAAAAAAAAACCACCTTGAATTTCTCTCTCCTCCCCAGCAGCCTAGCTAATTAATGAAGTACATTTTAAAAGAACGAAAGAGCCTTTTCGTTTTATCATAAGTGGGTCCTGCAAAATCGGGATTTTTTTCCTCTCCAAACGGCTTTCGAAAGCAATTTGAAATAATCGACGGCGGGATTTTCTCCTTTGAAATGACTTCTCCTTCCCTCCGCTTGCTCGCAGGTCTTCATGGATGCAAATCTGGATTCTCCCCCACTGGCTTTCCCTCCCCCCCCCCTTCTTGTGTAGGTGCCATCCGGCTGTGTCCATTGTCCATTTCCGAAGAAACACACACATAGACATATGCAACACATGCACCTCCCGCATGCACCATAGAAGGTCATTGTTTTTTCCACTCCCATCCCTCCTCTTGTGTCCACCCCAATCTGTATAAATCGTCTTAAAGAGGCAGCCACCGCCGTAGGTTTTACTAAAACGTTCTTGGCAGGGTTACTCACGCATTCTTGGCAAGGGAAGAGGAAGGGGGGCAGGCAAACTTTCTCTTGGTTGGGGCATGTTGCCAAGTGCCCGAATTTTGATTACCGGGATTGGAGGGGTAGGGAGGTGGTTGCTGCAAGGATTATAAGTCACATTTTTTCCATGCTGTTGTAACTTCAAACATAAGTCTACCTGTATGGCTGAAACTGTGTGTTGAATAGAAGCGCAGTGTATTTTGTTCTTGGTTTTCCAAGAAGGTCTCCTCAAGCGGGGGTCACCAACCTCTTGGACCTCAGGGACCACTAAATTCATAATTTTAAAATCCCTGGACCACTAATATGATTTTTTAAAAAGATAAATAGTATTTAGTGTAATATAAAAATGCAAATATTTTTTCTGCAGACCGCCAAAATTTTCTCGTGGACTACCAGTGGTTGACTGCTGTCCTGAAAGATACTATTTTCCTGTCGTTTCTGGCCTCTTTGGCAAGGGGGCATGGGTTCCAGTTTCTCCTTGGTATATGACCTTATTTTGTCGAGAAAAATAAAGGAAGAAATCTGAAAGAGGATAATTTTTCTTTAGTTGTTTATGTTTTAGAACTTTGCTTTGCAAGAAAAATGTTAAGGGAAAAATAAAGGACAGACCTGAAAAAAATCCGAAAGAGGATTAATTTTTCCTTTTCTTTAGTTGTTTACGTTTAGAACTTCGCTTTGCAAGAAGAATTTTAAGGGCAAACTCTACAAAAAAGGGCTTGAAAAACATCCAACGGCATATGATGCAAACTTGTTTTTTTTAAAAGGGCAATTCCCTTTTCACATGTTTCGTATGAATTTGAAAGAGCGCGCATTAAGTGGTACCATTTGCACAAACGGACCGTACAAAGGACAGAAGTGAGCTTTTTGAAAAATAAATAAATCTAAAGGACAGCTTTCCCAAATAAAAGACCGACCTTTATAATAAAGGCCGTGTGGCCACTGTACTGGCTCATCTTAAAAGGGATCTAGAACAGTGTTTCCCAACCTTGGCGACTTTAAGTCCTGTGGACTTCAACTCCCAGAATCCCCCAGCCAGCATAGCTATGCTGGCTGGGAGATTCTGGGAGTTGAAGTCCACAGGACTTAAAGTCGCCAAGGTTGGGAAACACTGATCTAGAAAACGGGGCCGTCTCCGACATGACTCCTACCAGAGGTGGGTTTCTACCGGTTTGCACCGGTTTGGATGGACCGCTAGTGGTCATTTGGCTTTGGTCGCAGAACCGGCAGCGACCCAGGCCGGCCACGCCCCTGAACGGCTTCCCCGGTCTCCGCTGCTGTTGCCGGCATGTTTTTGTTAGGTTTTCATGGTCTTTCCACATGCGCAGAACAATGTACACTGAACTGTGCATGCGTGCGCAGTGACGCACGCCTGAAGCGAACCAGTACTAGCGCAGGTAGGAAGCTACCCCTGACCCCTACCCTCCTGGGGTTCCAGAAGGACCTTAAAACTTGGCTCTTTCAGGGGTGGGGGGTGGGAGTGTAATTTAGGGAAGATGGTGTCGGAGGGGGAATACAGTTCAGAAAAACAATACGAATAATAAACCTTATAAGCGGGTGTGAGACGCATCAGCGAAGGCCCTTCCTTAGGACTCCATTCTAGCGCCCGACGCACCTTCCTGTTTGCGATTTCGCCAAGCCCATAGCCGCCCTACCAGAAGACGGAAGGAGGAAGCGCCAGCAGGACATCTGGGGATTTCTTACTTGACTGCTGACATAATAATAATAATAATGAAAAATCAAAGAAAAAGATCTCGCTTGACTTGTAGCGGAAGTCCCCTTCCTTCAGTAGATCTCCAGTCCTGAAACTCTGAAGGGAATGCACCAGATGGCTGGGTTAGCCCTTTTTTATTTATATCTATAAATATACCTGTACAGCATTAAGGAGGGTTGAAAGCATTGAAGTCTTCCTCCCCCTCATTCTTTCTTCCCCCCCCTCTGTCCCTCTCTTTCTCTCTTCCTCATTATCTCTTTTCTCCCTCCCTCTCTTTCTCTCTCTCCCCCTCATTCTCTCTTCCCCCCTCTCTCTCTGTCCCTCTTTCCCTCTTCCTCATTATCTCTTCTCCCTCCCTCTCTTTCTCTCCCCCTCGTTCTCTCTTCCCTCCCTCTCTCTTTCTGTCCCTCTTTCTCTCCCCCTCTCCCTTGTCATCTTTTTCCCTTCCCTCTCTCTCCTTCTCTTCTCTCTCTCCCCCCTCTCTTTCTCTCCTTCCTTCTCTCTCCCCCTCTCTTTCTTTCTCTCCTTCCTTCTCTCTCTCTCCCCTCTCCCTCCTTCTACCCCCTCACTCTCTTTTATTCCCTCTCTCTCTCTCCACTTCTCTCCCCCTCCCTTCTCTCTCTTTCCCCCACCCCACCCGTTCCCAGGCACACACAGGAAATTCTAGGTGGCCTCCAAGCAACCCTTTTAGCGTCCTTGTTCTTGCAAAGAGCCGGGACAGAATGTCCTAGGAAGAAAGGCTGGGCCATTTGCTCTTCCAGGGGAGAATTGGCCGTCTCTCCTTTCTGGTTTCCATCAGGGCAGGCGGTGGTGCATACGAATGCAGACACATCCACCTAGCTAGCTACGAAACCTCTCAGCTCAAAGCACCCCCTCCTGTTGCTCGTTACAAGATGCCATGCTCGGGCTTCTGAATTTGGGAGAGAGGAGAGTTTCCCCCCCACACACTCAAAACCCATGAGAAGCAAACCCCCCCCCCCCCCCCCAATGAGCTGCCTTCTGTGCAATTCACCTTTTGCCTTTCCTCTTTCCGCAGATTACCTGGCCAATCGGGGACGTTTGAGCGAGACGGATGCCAGGCGCAAATTCTGGCAGATCCTCTCGGCTGTGGAATACTGTCACAGCCGGAAGATCGTACACCGGGATCTCAAAGCGGAGAATCTCCTACTTGATAACAACATGAATATTAAGATAGCAGGTATTACATAGCGTGAATAGCTTCCACATGAGGGTGGACGGGTGTTTATAATTTTCGATGACAACTTACAAACATTTTTTAAAAACAGATATGAAGAGAGTAAAAACAATAGCACATCCCACTTGCACTCATGAGGGTTAGATAAAATTGGCCCTAAAGTCTTGCTACAAAAATCGCTCCTGCTTGATGCCTTCCCCTCTTCTTGGCCAACCCAGAGTCATTTTGAACGTTGTAGAGTTTTTACTCCTGTTTGCAGCACCATAGCAACCCCCTACTCTTCCCCCCCCCGCCAGATGTGCAAGTTACAATCAAATTAATTAATTTGGAAGGGTTAAGAAAGAAGAAGAAAAAGCAGCAGCAAACTCCAAATGGAAACTTGGGTTATTTTAGCACGCTTGATTCCATTTTAATTATAAATCTAAATACAGCAGATGTTTGCCACAGTAGGATAATTTTCCACTGCCTCTGTGTAATGCAAAGGATTTGCCCAACTAGAATTTATTTTAAAAATGAGAGGAACGAGAAGCGGGGAGATGTTTGAGCTTCGGAGGGTTTTGTAACGCTGTCAAGTTCTTGGAAGGAAATTATCTCTCCCAACTTTGGCAGAGAGTGCTTGGTTCTAAGAAGGAGGAGGAGGAGACGTTTCATGAACCAACTAGGGAACTTCACCGATAGAAGGGAGTGGGGGAGGAGGGAGAAGATGGGAAGGAAGGAAGGACTGTGGGGTCCTTGGTGCTGTCTGAGCTTGGTTTTCTTGCAGACGTTTCATGACCCAACTAGGGAACATCATCAGTGCTAGAAGGGAGGGGGGTTTATTAGACAAGGGCCTTTTAGTGCTGATTCGGTTACCGTGTCAGGGGATGAAACATCTCAGAGAGCACCAAGGGACCCCACAGCTCTGTGAAATTGACCCCTCGGGTTCTCCTGAAATCCACCAGGGATCAGATGTACGTTTACCCAAATACGCTCCCCCCTCACACACACACACACACATACACACCCCACACACAAAAGGCATTTGACCCGAGAAGGGATTGGTTGCAAAAAACCACTGCGGAGAATTTTATTTGTGCCTCTCTCTGCTTTGTGCAAGAGGGAAATCAGGGCAGCCTCTTTAGAAAGACTCTCGATTTGCACGCTGGGCGCCACACAAGGCCATGCCCCAAGTTCTCGCCCTGCCAACAACGCGGGTGACTCTTTGACAGCGGCGTGCGAAAAGAACAGCCTGCAAATGAGACAAATGAAACACGCACTTCCGTGCCTCCTGGAGTCTTTCCCACCAAGGGCTGTGCTGCGCTAGTTCGAATGCCCTCCCTTCCCTCCGGTGGCCTCCTTGCCAGAGGCTGGGCTGGGCGGGTGACGTTAACCCGTGAAAGGGGACAGAACAGGCTCTTCTGGTTCCTCCATCATCTCCTCTTCCCTTCACAGTCGGCTCCTTCTTGGCTCAGAGGTCCTGCCCTTTCGAAACGCCCATTCCTCTTCTTCTTTTTTTTGCAATGCTCAGGCCATTTAGGAGGTGGAGATTTTAAGCATTCCTTGGCAAGGTGTGTGTGTGTGTGTGTGTGTGTGTGTGTGTATTGGCAGCAACAACAGATATTTGGGACCAGAAATGCTCCATTTGGCCGCCAGCTGATTAACGGCTTCCATGTTGGAGCTTTCCAATTTGGAGAGGTCGAACTAGGCAGGGAAGATGTCCTAACCGAGGCTTCCCAAGAGCAGGAAACAAACTCCTGGTCCCAGCAAAAAAAAAAAAAAAATTTTATTAATTGACTGTGAATTCTGCCCCTTCACATCCAGCAAAGTCTTCCAATGGAGGATTTACGGTCACAGACCTCCTCTGGCTTGGAGAGCTGCCAGGCCGATATCTGCAAAACTTGGCAAGGAGTCTTGGAGAGTCAGGAACCAATTAAGAGAACTAATGGTCTCCTGCAAACTCCACTCCCCTTTTGCTCCTCTTTTATTTCCTCCAGGAGGGGCCATTCACCATGCACCTGTGGCTTTACTCCCAAGTTGACCCCTGTTCTTTAGCAGTTCCCTTCATCTGGTAGCTCTGCGCATGCGCACACTGGGAACAGGCTCCAGCTGTTCCTCTGCCTCGCTGATGTCTGACTCTGAAGGCAGCTGATAACTGGCATATGGCCCTGGCCCCCTCTGCCTCCGACACAGAGTCCTCATCAGAGCCTTCCCCAGACTCCAGGACTGGCCCTTCTTCCTCCCCAACCTCCACTGTCCGAATCGGCTGCCAGCTCTGCTGGCCGGCCACAACAGAAGAAGACGAAGCAGAGGGAGAAGATGAAATCATTCTCTGTCCAAGCCTGGTGCAAGGTGACTTCCTGAGATATCCCACAGTTTCCTAGCAACGGTGGAAACGTGGTTTTTTTCCCCCTGTTCCCAGATTTATTGTTTTCCACGTCCCCATCTAGGCCGCCGCAGGTCGCCTCCTTTCGAAATGCCAACTGGGCTCAGCTTAACTTTTTGAATCAAGTAGCAAGGACAGTGAATGGGGGATCAGATCAGACATGCTAAAACTTCCTTTCGGATCCTTAGCAAAGCCTGCAATGGTTAGGTATCTCTGAAGAATATCAGTCCTTCAGCTCATGGTTGTCCCAAAGATTTCCCCACCCATCCACCCACCCAAAAAAAGGCAACTGGACTTTCTTGGTGTTTTTCTTCGAAAACATTTCCCTTCTCATCCAAGAATTCGCTTCTCATACAGGTACAGTACAGATGGTACCTTGCTCAATAGTAGTAACTGTGAGAGGGATCTTGGAGTTCTAGTGGACAACCATTTAAACAGGAGCCAGCAGTGTGCAGCAGCTGCCAAGAAGCCAACACAGTTCCAGGGTGAATAAACAGAGGGAGAGAATCAAGATCACAGAAAGTGTTAATACCACTTTATAAGGCCTTGGTAAGGCCACACTTGGAATACGGCATTCAGTTTTGGTCGCCATGATGTAAAGAAAGATGTGGAGACTCTAGAAAGAGTGCAGAGAAGAGCAACAAAGAGGATTAGGGGACTGGAGGCTAAAACATATGAAGAACGGTTGCAGGAACTGGGTATGTCTAGTTGAATGAAAAGAAGGACCAGGGGAGACATGATAGCAGAGTTCCAATATCTCAGGGGTTGCCACAAAAAAGAGGGAGTCAAACTATCTTCCAAGGCACCTGAGGGCAGGACAAGAAGCAATGGGTGGAAATGAATCAAGGAGAGAAGCAACTTAGAACTAAGGAGGAACTTCCTGACAGTGAGAACAATTAATCAGTGGAACTACCTGCCTCCAGAAGTTGTGAATGCTCCAACACTGGGAGTTTTGAAGAAGAGATTGGATAGCCATTTGTCTGGAACGGTATAGGGTTTCCTGCCTAGGCAGGGGGTTGGACTAGAAGACCTCCAAGGTCCTTTTCAACTCTGCTATTGTATTGTAAGAAGAACTGAAGAAGCTTCTTGGGTGGAGAAGCGAAACGTTTTCCAAGAAAAACACCAAGAAGATCTAATTGCCTTTTACGGTGGGTGGGGTAGGGTGGGGGTCTTATTCTTAGCCCATTAATCCCCTCCGGTTCATTATTCATACAATTTCAGTGCCTACAGAAATTCCTTCTTGCCCCCGAGGGAGTGCCAACAGTTGCACTCGAATCGTTTTTTTAAGAGGGGGTAGGGTGGGGGGTTATGAAAAGTAACCTTCCCTATTAAAAAATAATAAGAGACCCAAAGCGCATTCCAGCGACCAGACGCTGGCCGACTTCCACCGTTGCCAAATCTATCTTAGAATATGGATTTGCGAGAGGAAGAGAGAAGTCTCCCGCTGATCTGGGGAGGCTGAACGCTTGACGGCCACGAGGGGTGAGATTAATGTACCTTTTCCTCTAGTTTAGCATCTGGGAAGGTGCGTTGTAGGGAGAGAAGCTGGTCACGGGTTCCAGGATCCCTGCAGCTTGGATCCTAGGACCTTATTGTGGGATTTCCAATTATTTTTCTGTGGGAAACGTGGCAGATAAAGGAGGCATCCGTCCCACAGCTGGCCTGTTCTGAGAGTTGAAGTCCCTCTGTCTCAAAATGGCTGCAGTTGGGAAATGTTTGGGCTTCAAGGAAACCAGGAGGGGCTAATGTTTAGAAAGGAAAGGCTCTTTTCACAAAATTATCCGGAGCCCAGGAGAAGAAAGGAAGGAATGAAGGGTAAAGGAAAGGAAAAAGGGGAGGGCGGGAATGAGAGAGAGAGGGAAGGAAGGAGTGGGAGGAGGAAGGGAAAGAAGGAAGCAGATGGGAATGGCAGGGAGGAAGGAAGGAGAGGGAGGAGGAAGGGAAAGAAGGAAGCAGATGGGAATGGGAGGAAGGAAGGAGAGGGGGAGGAAGGGAAAGAAGGAAGGAGATGGGAATGGGAGGGAGGAAGGAGAGAGAGATGGGAGGGAGGAGAAAGGGAAGGAAGGAGATGGAGGTGGAAGGAAAAATGGGAGGGAAGGAGGAAAGGAAGGAAGAGGAAAGGAAAAAGGTGGGAGGGAGGGAGGGAGAGAGAGGGAAGGAAGGAGATGTGAAGGAATGAAGGCTCTTTTCACAAAGGGATCCAGAGCCCAGGAGTTGGGCTGGATCCATGAAAGGTTCTTGACACCTGCCAGGTAGAAGAGAGGATCTCTTGTCCATCTGGCTGTTTTTTTTCCTTCTTTTTCCTCTGCAGATTTTGGGTTTGGAAACTTCTACAAAAGCGGGGAGCCTCTGACCACGTGGTGCGGAAGTCCTCCTTATGCAGCTCCCGAGGTCTTTGAAGGCCAGCAGTACGAGGGGCCTCAGCTGGACATTTGGGTACCTGCCTCATGTGAAACGTCTTTGTTTAAGCCCCCTGCGCCTCTGCTCCTCCCGTTTGGATTCTCTGACTTGCTCAAAAAATACCTTCTCCTTGTCTCAAAGAGCTTTTGAGACCGAACAATGTTTCCCCTCCCTCTCTCTCTCTCTCCCCCTCTCTTCCTCCCTCCCCCCCCCCCTCTCTCCATCCTGAATCTGGTCCAAGCTGTGTTGGTGTGTCAGTGCTGGGTTTAGCAGATTAAATTCTTCCCCCTTGGGAGATCCAACCAGATTCTCAAAGGCTGCAGGGATTTGGCTGCTGGCTTTCTAGGGGGAAGAAGGCCAGGCCTTTGGCACTCCTGCTCCTGGGGCCGGGCCAGGTCCTGTGCCTCCTTCTTCCTTTACGCAGCTCTTGAGGGAAAAGGAAACATGGAGGGGAATCGAGAATCCCTCAGAAGAGTCCAGGGCCTTGTGGTTTTTTTTAATGAAATAGGATAACAAGAGTTAAGAAGGGACCTTGGAGGTCTTCTAGTCCAACCCCCTGCCTAGGCAGGAAACCCTACACCGTTTCAGACAAATGGCTATCCAACATCTTCTTAAAGACTTCCAGTGTTGGGGCTTTCACAATTTCTGGAGGCAACTTCTGTTCCACTGATTAATTGTTCTCACTGTCAGGAAGTTTCTCCTCAGTTCTATGTTGCTTCTCTCCTTGATTAGTTTCCACCCATTGCTTCTTGTCCTGCCTTCAGATGCTTTATAGAATAGCTTGACTCCCTCTTCTTTGTGGCAACCCCTGAGATATTGGAACTCTGCTATCATGTCTCCCCTAGTCCTTCTTTTCATTAAACTAGACATACCCAGTTCCTGCAACCGTTCTTCCTATGTTTTAGCCTCCAGTCCCCTCATCCTCTTGGTTGCTCTTCTCTGCACTCTTTCTAGAGTCTCAGCATCTTTTCTACATCCTGGAGACCAAAACAGGGTTTTGAAACCATGCCTTGAAAGAGACTCGCTGCTCTTTCCCTCCACTAATTGGGTCTCTCAGGGGATTAGCAGGGCTTCTGCAGGCTCTTGGGGATTTGGAGGCAAAGTCCTCCATCCCTTTGGGTCACGCCAGGTGAGGGGAGAGAAGGACGCCAGGGGGTCCAGAGCCTCCTCTTCCTTTCCAGCAGCCTCAGCCTATCTGCCGATGCGATCTCTCGCAGGCCTGGAGGATGTAGGGAGGGTCCCTTCAGGACCAAAGGCCTCCTTTGAAGTTGCTCCTCCGGAAGCGCCCATCCTCTTCCCCCACCGCTGAGCAAGCGAGCCCATTTCTCCCACCAGGGCTCTGTAAGGAGGAGCAGCTGCCCCCTGCCCCGTGTTTCCCTGCCCCTCACTTGCAAACGGACCCTCGAGGGCTGAAGACGGAACCTCACGCTCTCTGCAAACGTGCCAAAACAAGGGGGATTGATGGCGGGAGCTGTTGACTTGGCTGGGCTGCTAACAAAAACATCCTGCCTGTGGATCGCAGAAGGAAAGAATGTGCCTCAGAGCACGGAGATCGGTGGTGGGGCGGAGCGGGCTTTGCTGGCACAACCGGTCAGGATGTTTGCTCCCTAATGGTGGCTTTGATAGGAAACAGAGCGGGTCAGAGAAGGGCTCGGCCGGGTGTTGCAGAATTGGGAAGGAAGGAAGGAGAGGGAAAATGGGAGGGAGGGAAGGAAGAGTAAAGGAAAGGAAAATGATGGTAGGGAGGGAGAGGAAAGGAAGGAGATGGAGGAAGGAAAGAGGAGGAGGGGAAGGAAGGAGATGGGGATGGGAGGGAGAGGGGAAGGAGAGGGAGAGAAGGAAAGGAAATGGGAGGGAAGGAGGAATGAGGAAGGGAAGGAGGGAGATGAGAATGGGAAGGAAGGAAGGAAAGGAAAAATGGGAGGAAAGGAAGGAAGAGTAAAGGAAAGGAAAATGATGGGAGGGAGAGGAAAGGAAGGAGATGAGAGTGGGGAGGAAGGAAAGAGGAGGAAGGAAGGAAGGAGATGGGAATGGGAAGAAGGAAGGAAAGAGGGAGGAGGAAGGAAAGGAAAAGGGGGAGGAGGAAAGGAAGGAAGGAGAGGAGAATGGGAAGGAGGAGGAGGAGGAAGGAGATGAGAATGGGGAGACGGAAGGAAAGGAAACGTGATACAATGACTGCTATGTCTGGAGCAGGTTGTGGTGATGTGGTCTTGTGTCCCCCCATCCTCTTTTGCAGAGCTTGGGCGTGGTCCTTTACGTCTTGGTTTGTGGAGCTTTGCCCTTCGATGGACCCACCCTCCCCATCCTGCGGCAGAGAGTTCTGGAAGGAAGGTTCCGCATCCCCTACTTCATGTCTGAAGGTACAGCCGCCCCTCTTTCCGGTGTCTTTCCACCTTCCATTCCCTACGGATTCTCACCTGCTGCAAGTGATGGAGATGCGAAGGGACCAGAAGTCCCAGAGACTGACTCCCCCCCCCCCCCCCCCCGCTTTGGCCAAATCACTTATTAGGGCCGATGATTGGTCCATTGTCCTCATAGTCAGATGATTGACATTCGGGCACTTTGCAAACAGGGGGTGTTTACGATCGTTAACAGTTTTCCGTGGTCGCATCACCCTCTGCAGCCTTCACATCTGCTTTCCAGCAAGCAGAGAAGCCGGCGGTGAAACTGCGAGTCCCGATCATGTGATGTCTCACTTTAACATGGTTTTTTTTTAATTAGTTTATAATGTAAAATACAAAAGAAAATAGGAGAGAGAGGACAAGAGGAAGAGGAGGGAAGGAAGAAAGAGATAAGGAGAGGAGGGTGGAAGGGAGAGAAAGAGAAGGGAGGGTAGGAAGGGGAAGAGTAGGAGTAGGGGACAGGTAAAGGAAGAAGGAAAGGGAAGGAGAAGAGAAAGAAAGAAAGTAGAGAAGGGAGGGAGAAGAGAAAGGGAAAAGAAGGCGGATGGGATGATAAATAAAGCAACCCAAACTGTATATTATAACCTATTAAATGGAATAACAAATGTATGTAAGAATGACAAATATAAAGAAGAATAACAACTATGTGAATTATACTTACAATTGTATGAAACAGAATAAAAACTAAAAAACTTTTTTTTTAAAGAAAATAATAGGAAAAAAGAGGGGAGGAAAAAGGGAAGAGAAAAGTGTAGGAAAGGGGAAAAAGAAAGAAGCAGCATTGACTTCCGACTCTCTTTGGTGCAGTAGAATAACTTTTCACTTTTACATAATAGTATAAAGTGTCTACTTCTCTAACAACAGACCTATCTCTTTTGGGAGAGGGGGCGGTATAGAAGCTATCTAATCAATAAAACCCAAAGTCAAAGTTTCATTTTTTTCTCTTCCCCAAGCACAAAGCCCAGAATTGGTTTCCAAGCAGAAACAAAATTAACTGTATTTTTTTTCCTTAATCAAAGCGATTTGTCCATTGATGTTTCTCTTAACGACCGTGTCACTGGGTGATGGAGCTGTTGGTCCCAATAGGGGCCGTTAAGGGGTGGGTCGCCTGTATTAATGGCTTGTAACGTATAGATGATGTAATGCACAAAAGTTTGGGTCATCATTGATCGAAATTTTGCCGATTAGTGAACATTCAGAAGTGACAGTAAATTCTACTATTCTATATCGAGACGCTTCCCTTCCTGTAGCTAACCCTCTTTCTCGTTTTTGGGGCCTGCGCAGAGTGCGAGCATCTCATCCGGAGGATGCTGGTTCTGGATCCATCCAAGAGACTCAGCATTGCTCAGATTAAGGAGCACAAGTGGATGCTAATAGAGGTCCCGGTCCAAAGACCCGCTCTCTATTCCCAGGGGCAAGAGAACGGACCTCCCATCGGAGAATACAACGAGCAGGTCCTGAGGTTGATGCACAGCCTGGGAATTGACCAGCAAAAAACCATCGAGGTAACAACAATCTCCAGCATTGACAGATTATTTAATCCAGGGGTCATCAGAAGTGGCAGCTTGAAGACCTGTGGACTTCAACTCCCAGAATTCCCCAGCCAGATGTGAAATCCAGACATTTTAAAGCATGCTGCTTGGGGAATTCTGGGAGTTGAAGTCCATAGGTCTTCAAGCTGCCAAATTTGGAGGTTTCTGATTTAACCTCTTGGATTATTGCTCTGCAAGCGAAGGCCTGATTTTTATTTCATTCTCAGGTCTTTGGGGGGGAGGGGGGGAAATTTCCAGCAGAAGGGCCTGAATACTTGCATTCATGGTCTTCTTTTAACGGCCGCATAATCCCTTGCATCCCGCAAGGGTCTGGGCAATGAATGGAGCTAGCCAAGTGTTTACTGGCCAGATGCCCTTCCTGTCACCAATGCGTAGTTTCCCATTGTGCCCAGAGAGAGAAATACCTGCTTCTACAATATTTGCATTGCTATAGCAATAGCACTTAGACTTATATACCGCTTCATAGTGCTTTTAAAGCCCTCTCTAAGCGGTTTATAGAGTCAGCCTATTTGCCCCCAACAATCTGGGTCCTCATTTGACCCACCTCGGAAGGAGGGAAGGCTGTCAACCTGTAGCCTGGTGAGATTCGAACTGGATAGTGGGGGAATGGAAGGATTTATTGCAGACTGGAGGAAAAGATAAGCTTCCAAGTGGCCTCAAAAACCCTCTAAAAGGATGCAAATGACCAGCTGTCTG
Source organism: Natrix helvetica (assembly GCF_964273705.1). Taxonomy (NCBI): domain Eukaryota; kingdom Metazoa; phylum Chordata; class Lepidosauria; order Squamata; family Natricidae; genus Natrix; species Natrix helvetica. Next base: position 26,208,257 of record NC_138559.1, read on the forward strand.
CAAGGAGTATCAATCCTCCCCTTCCCTTCTGTCCAGTTCAGAGCTGAAGAAGCTTCTTGGATGAGAAGCGAAACCAGTCCTAAGTCACTTTTTGCCAGTGCCATTGTAACTTCGGTCACTAAATGAATGGTTGTAACTTGAGGACTACACCTTGATTCAGGGGAACTCTGCGTTGGGGCAGGATCCGATGCCCCGAAGGAGGCTGGGGAGGAGGAACTGATGCCCTGACTCTACTCTCGGATGCCTCTTTCCTTCTCAGTCCCTGCAGGACAAGAGCTACAACCACTTTGCTGCTATCTACTACCTGCTGGTCGAGAGGCTGAAGTCCCACCGCAGCAGCTTCCCCATCGATCAGCGGTTAGACTCCCGCCAGCGGCGGCCCAGCACCATCGCGGAACAAACAGTCGCCAAGGTAAAAAACCCTGGCCTCTGTTCTAGAGCAGTTGGGCAACCTGGAACCCAGAAGAGTGCATTCTGTTCTATTATTCTACTATTCTAGTCTTCTATTTATATTCTGTTCTATTCTTCTGTTTATATTCTATTCTACTACTATTCTGTTCTGTTCTTCTATTCTATTTTTCTATTCTATTCTTCTACTATTCTTTTCTGTTCTTCTATTGTTCTAGTCCAGGGGTGTCCAAACTTGGGAACTTTAAGACTTGTGGACTTCAACTCCCAGAATTCTGGGAATTGAAGTCCACAAGTCTTAAAGTTCCCAAGTTTGGACACCCCTGTTTCTAGTCTAACCCCTTTTCGTCATAGCATCCTTGAACTTCCCGCTTTCCTTGGGCTCCTGCTTGAACCTCTTTTGAATGTCCTTTTCTCTCGCCCTTCACAGGCTTCTGTTGCTCCTGTCAGCTTGCACTCTCAAAACATTCGGCTCCGAAGGTCTCCTGGCCTCCCACCCACGGCCGAGGCCTTCTCCTTTCCCAGATCCGTCCGCCAGGCAGACACGGCGTTCATGGAGGAAGAGAGAATCGACACCCCCAAAGTAAGGACCTCTCGCCTTTTCCCTCTGCGGAGGGGGGGTTTATTTGACGCGATGCTTGTGCTCCCTTTTGCTTCTGGCGGCTGCAGTCCGCGCCCCCCCCTGCACATTTCCTCCCCCTCCCCAGTAAAGGGGCTGGCGCTAAGCTTGGTTATTTGGGAGAGACCCCGTCAGCGTGGTTATGCAAAGGCACGGCTGATCCAGTGAGCTTTGGCTGAGGCTTCAGCAGGGATGGCGGCTGAAGAGACCCACAGCAAGCTGGAAAGAGGGGCAGACTCTCTTGTGAAAAGAGCATGGAGGGTACGAGAAACTCCCTGTCATGGTGACCCTTGCTGGCTGGGGAATTCTGGGAGTTGAAGTCCGTCCATCTTAAACTTCCTAAGGTGAAGAAACACTGATCTAGCAACAGGAGCAGCGTTTAGATTTCTATACCGCCTCACGGTGCTCCAAAATCTCCTGGTAGACGGCTGCGTTGACCCTGGTCTTAATGAAGCACATTGGTCCAAAGTCTTGTTGCTCAGTGGTGCAAAGTCCTCTTTTCTGATGAGAGCAACTTTTGCCAAAAGCACCAAAACCTGGTTCAATGACCGTAGGATTCCTGTGCTTGATTGGCCTCTCCATTCTTCCTCCATACTCTGGGTCCTTGGTTTCCAAATGAGATGCAAAAGTTGCTCTCATCAGAAAAGATGCCATCTATAAAACATTTTATATAAATTCTCTTTGTATGCTGTCGCCATTGTCATTTTATGGTTCCTTTTCCACAGTTGTTGCCATTTTTCTAGTTCTACTGTATGTCCAAAGTTTTCTGCCCATCTTATCATTGTTTCTTTAACCTCTTCTAAGTTTATTCTGAGTCAGTAATTGTACAATTTTTAATCATTTTTTTCATCCGCTCCCACGAGTATCCTATCGAATTCTGAATCTTCCATACTAAAACCATGCTCTTTAATGTCTTTCTCCCCCTGGTTTCTTTCTCCCTCATTAGCTGAATGGTTGCCTGCTGGATCCTGTCCCCCCAGTGATGGTGAGGAAGGGGTGCCAGTCCCTCCCCACCAGCATGATGGAAACGTCCATCGATGAAGGGATCGAAGCGGAAGGGGAATCCAAAACGGATCCTGCCCAGGCCTTCGAGGCATTGCAAGGGTCCCGCGGTGGGAAGAGGCGACATACCCTGGCAGAAGTGACCAACCCCCTCTTGGCCATGCCAGGCCCAGGTACGAAACGGAGGTCTGAAGGGCCTCCCACTCCGCTTTACGTCCCGCTGAATTCAGCCGCCAGGAAAGGAGGACCCGTGAGTCTTCTGCCTGCCTTGCGAGCCAGCCGCGAATGTGCTTTGGAGGAAGACCCGAGGAGGATAACCGTACAGATGGTGGCCGCCTGCTGTGCCAAGCCGTGTCTCATGACAGGGTGCAAAGACTGGGGAGAGCAAAGAGTGTCAGCTCAGAAGCCACCAGCTGGCAAGGACTCCTCTGGGCTGGTGGCAAACAGAAAAGCCCTCCAAGAGAACAGCTTTCTCTTGTTTCAGGCGTTTCCATTTGCCTGGCATATGTTAGTTGTCTGCAAGAGGGAAGGCCTGCCCACGCTCGGAAGGGCGGCCTAGTTTGAGAAAGAAATGGAGAGAGAGAGGAAAGGAAGGAGAGAGAAAGAAAAAGAAAATGATGGAAGGAAGGAGGGAGACAAAGAAAGAGAAAAGGAAGGAAGAGAGAAGAAGGGAAGGAAGGAGAGAGAAAGAAAAGAGAAAGATGGAAGGAAGGAGAGAAAGAAAGGAAGGAAGAGAGAAAGAAAAGAGAGAAGGAAGGAAGAAGAGAGAAAGAAAGAGAAGGAAGGAGAGAGACAAAAAGAGAAAGAAAAGGAAGGAGAGAGAAAGAAAAGGGAAGGAAGGAGAGAAAGAAAAGAAAAAGAAGGAAGGAGAAAGAAAAGAGAGGGAAAGAAGGAAGGAGCGACAGAAAGAGAGAAAGGAAGAGAAAAGGAAGGAAGGAGACAGACCCCTGAGAGAGGGAAGGAAGGAAGGAGAGAGAAAGAAAAGAAAGAAGTAGGATTTACCAAAACCACCATTGAGCAAGCCTGTTAGGAGGCTCATCCCTCTCTAAAGCCATGACAGGCATGTCAGTTGCCTTTCCTGCAGACGATGGGTTTTCCAGGGGCCGAAGGAGATCGTCTGCTTGAACCGAATGTTGAAACCAAAACAAGCTCTCAAAGGCCGGGTGAAGAGCTCCAGAGGAGGCCGATGAGCCATCCTTCTGCTGCCTGCCTTCAGCGGCGTAGAAGCAGGGGGCTCGCTCGCTCTCCTCTGCCCAGTTGGAAGCAGGACTGGATGGCTGGGGAATTCTGGGAGTTGAAGTCCACAAGTCTTAAAGTTGCCCAGGTTGGAGATCCCTGTGTTAGTGGAGAAACTTTGGCCACGTTCTTTAGGTCAAAAGTAGCTTGTAAATGAAACCCAATACAGAGAAAAAGTCTTCTTGTAGGTTCCACAAAGTCATCGGTTGCCTTTCTAGGACTTTAGAGACAACGATCCTGGTGGGAGAATCGTGGCTAATTCTGTTTCTTGTGGTTCTTCTCGGGTCCTGTAGGAAAAGTCTTCTCCATGGATGAGAACCAATCCTTGAGCAGCGTTGACTCGGAATACGACATGGGATCTATCCAGAGGGATTTGAACTTCCTGGAAGACACCTCCTCCTTGAAGGAAATGGTTCTGGCCAACCCACCAGCCCCGAGGATGACCCCCCCTTTCATTGGCCTGAGACCGCCCAATCCGGCCATGCAGGCGTTGGCGGCCCACAAACGGGAAGCCCACAATCGCTCCCCAGTCAGCTTTCGAGAGGGGCGCAGGGCATCGGACACGTCCCTGACACAAGGTAACTGCTCTGGATTGAGGGATGGCAAGAGGGACAGGTAGTCTTTGATGGCCAAAGGCTCTCTTGACCATTGGATGCAGGAGTTGGGGCTGCGATGGGTTGGCTTGGCCAAAGGAGGTTTGGGATTGTCTCTTGCAAACTTGCAGAGCTTGGGACAGATTCTATCAATGGTTAGAAGCACAAGGTGGAAGGTGGAATACAGAAAAAAATAGTTAGGTGGACTTGGAAAGAGATATTATATATCCACTCCAGGGGAAGGAGACTGCAAAATTTCCATTCCCTCCCGATCAGCTGGGACTCGGGAGGCAGAGAATAGAGGGGGGCATTTGCCGGTTCTCCGAACTACTCAAACGTTCTGCTACCGGTTCTCTAGAACCTGTCAGAACCTGCTGGATTTCACCCCTGCCCTATAGGCATTGTTGTATTAGAATGAATAGGATGGTCAAAAATAACTGTACAACACTAGCACTGTTTAAAATAGTACGTATGTCATTTGTTTTCACTTTGTTTTTTATGGCAAGTGAAATGCCAGGACAATTACCCTGTATTCAATATGTTGATATATGAACAATAAAAAGTATATTAAAGGAAAAAGCACCTTTGGGACCACCATGACCTGGAGGACAGAGAATCTCCACTAGACCCTCTGCTCTTTAACCTTCCAACAGGAATTGTAGCCTTCAGGCAACACCTTCAGAACTTGGCCAGAACCAAAGGCATCCTGGAGCTGAACAAAGTCCAGTTGTTGTATGACCAGATGAGGTCAGAAGACGAACCTTCTCTGGAATCCGCTTCTCCTCACTTGCAAGACCTTGAAAGCAGCTCCCGGCAGGTATGTCTGTGCTCCATGGAGCCCCCAAGCTCCTACATTATGAACCTGTTCCTGAAGCTACCTTGGAAGGAGTGCAGATGTCTTAGGGGGCCCCTGAACCAGCAGCTTGTGAAATTCTGAATATTGGGGATCGGGGAGTCGGCAACCTTAAACACTCAAAGAGCCACAAAGATCCTAAACGGAAGCCCCCATTCAATTCGGGACCAACTGGAAGTCCGGTTCCCCCCCCATAAGAGCCTTCTCCTAGCGTGGCATCCTTTTTTCCTCTACCTGTCCTAACCGAAAGCCCTATCCACTGTGGAGCCTGCTGGGGACAGGGAGCCACAGCAGAGGGATGAAAGAGCCACATGTGGCTCCAGAGCAATGGGTTGCCGACCCCTGGCTCAGATAGATGTGGGGTGATGGAAGTTGCAGCATGTCAGGCCCAAACCTTTTGATCCATCGGGGCATGAAATGTGTCTACTACTGCCTGGTGCCATTCCTGCCAGCCTAGAGAATCTGAGGATCTGGAGATCTTCTTGGTGGCCAAAACTTCTGCTCAGACCTTTTTCTCTTCCTTCCTCCGTACCACAGAAATGCAGGTCGAATGCTTGACGGTGGGGGTGGAGGGTGGAATTATTTGGAATCAGAGGTCCTTCCACAAGAATCTCAGCCGTGGTCCAGCATCACAGCCGTTGGCTTTTCTGCACCTTTCTGAGTCCACCTTTTGCTCCAGACCACAGGGAGATCATTGTTGGAGCCCGCTGGCGGCCAGCAGAACAGGCACCAGAGTCGGACAGTGAGGAGGCTGGGGGGGGGGGGAACATGAGCCAGTCCTGGGGGCTGAGGAAAGCTCAGGCGAGGGCTCTGTGTCGGAGGCAGAGAGGGAGTTAGGCAGCAGTGAGGCAGAAGAACAGCTAGAGCCTGTTCCCAGTGCATGCATGCGCAGAGCTGCCAGAAGACAAGAACAACTAAGAAAGCAGGGTCAACTCGGGAGTAAAGCCACACCTGGGAGGTGATTGGCCCCTCCCATAGGAAACAAAAGAGGAGCGAAAGGGGAGGGGGCTTTTGCAGGAAACAATTTGTTCCTTCAGTCATTTCAAGAGAGGAAAGTTCTGTGTGTGACTATAAGAGACTCTGTGCCAAGTGTTGCCTTGCCCTGCCTTTGGAAACTGGTAATTTGGCCACTCGCCAAGCGAGATAAGGTTTGTGTTGATAAACATTCCTCTGAAAGACGGTTTGCTAAGCCTGGCTGACTGTGACTGAAAGGAATTCACAGTCGTGTAAATAAAAGAGGGTTTGCCAGGACCGTTAAGGAAGCCTGGGTCAGAACAATCATTTGGCTAGTAAGGTGTCCTCCCCTCCCCCCACTTTTTCCCCTGAAGGAAGAGGCATCCTTGCCACAGGAGGCGGCTTCTACCTTCCCCAGCAGCCTCCATCCCCCGTTGCTCTCCAGGCGCCAGAGCTTAGAAACGCAGTACCTGCAGCACCAGCTTCAGGTAGGTCCCCTTCCTGGAAATCCTTAAAGCCAACGGAAATGGGTCCTTCCGTAGGAGAAGGCTGCCCATCCTTCTCAGATCCATTTAGTGGGGAAGGGCAGGAGGGGGGAGGGCCTGTGTCTTATCTGCAAAGCCGTTGCCTCCCCCACCCTCTCCAAGTCAGAAGGCCGGGGGGGGGGATGGGAGGGGGAGGCTTAGACCCAGCTCACCAATTCAGCCTTCCACCTGACTTGCCAAGGCAGCTCCGAAATGCCATTCTCAGCTCTCTCTCCCCTTTCTCCTCCCAAGAAGCCCAGCCTGCTTTCCAAAGCCCAGCACGCCTGCCAGATGTTTTGCAAGGAGATCCCTCGGAGCCTGGAACAGCAGCTGCAGGAGCACAGGTGAGCCCCAAGCTCGGGGAGGGGTCAGGATGCCAGCAATCCCCATTTGCAGAGACTGAATAAGCGGTCCAAGTTCAAGAGAACCCAACCCACCTTAACAGTGGTTTCTTCCGCTGGACATAGAATTTGTTTTTCTCCCTTTGGTGCTGGAAGAAAAGCTGCCCCAACCTAAATAGCCCAGATCTTCCCTCCCCACTCAGAACAGGCTCCTCGGTCATAAATTAACGGAATTCTCTTGCCAATCTGGTCTTAAAAGTTGCCAAGGTTGGAGATGTGTCTGTCCTCTACACCTCTATAACTATCTGCTTTGGCTCTGCAACCCAACAAGACAGACAGAGACTTCAGAGAATAATTAGGACTGCAGAAAAAACAATTACTGCCAATCTGCCTTCCGTTGAGGACCTGTACACTGCATGAGTCAACAAGAGGGCCGTGAAAATATCTACAGACCCCTCGCATCCTGGACATCAATTGTCTCAATTCCTACCCTCAAAACGACGCTATAGAGCACTGCACACCAAGACAACTAGACTCAAGGATGGTTTTTCCCCAAACACCATCACTCTGCTAAACAATTAATTCCCTCCCCACTGTCAAACTATTCACTAAAGCTGCATTACTATTACGATTAGTCTTCTCATCGTTCCTCTCACCCATCTCCTCCCACTTATGACTATAACCATGTTGCTTGTATCTTTCAATTTATACTGATATTGATTGTTTCCTGATTGCTTGTTTGTACCCTATGACTATCAATAAGTGTCGTATCTTATGATTCTTGAGAATGTATCTTGTCTTTTTATGTACACCGAGAGCAGATGCACCAAAGACAACTTCCTTGTGTGTCCAATCCCACTTGGCCAATAAATAATTCTATTCTATTCATTCTTTATTCCTTATTCTATTCTATCCTATTTTATCCTATCCTATTCTAAATCTATTCTATTCCTATTCTACTCTATTCTATTCTAAGATGCTAAGAACTTATGGGAAGAGCAGACTAACACGCTTATTCTCCACCTCTTGATTTAGGTTGTATCAGAAGCACCTCTTCCTCCAGAAGCAATCCCAGATGCAGACCTACTTCAACCAGATGCAGATTGCCGAGGGCACCTACTCCCGCTCCAGCCAGCTGCCCCTCCCTTGCCACGAGGAGCCCCCTCCCCCTTCTCCTCCTCTCCCTCCACCCCAGTTCAGCCTGGTGCAGCCCTTGAGCCCTGTCATGGAGCCCCCGTCTGCCGAAGACATGCAATACAGCCCTTTCCTCAGCCAGTATCAGAAGCTGCAGCTCGACCTGCAGCCTCCCCCCACCCTCCACGGCTCCCCCCAGGCTCCATCCCAGCAGCAGTATCCCTACCCGACTTGCGAAGGGCCGCTCGACCTCTCCCCCGACCTAGACTATGCTGGCCAGCCTCAGTTTCCCCTGGACCCCAGCCAGCAGAGCAGCGTCGCCATGACCAACGTCCAGGGCGGCTCAGAACCTCCTGGGCCTCAGTCCAGCTATGACCCCTTAAACCTGGCCCAGTTGCCAGGGCTCTTGGACTGTGAAATGATGGAGACAGTCGATCCCCAACACGGAGGTTACGTCTTGGTCAACTAGCCGCTTCGGGGGAGCTTTCTTGGAGAAGGACACGACAGTGGGCTGAACTCAAGTCACACCGTGGCCGCGGATTTCCACCGGGACTCCATGGCTGATTCTCCGAGCTTCATGGATGAAGATCCAAACCCTCTGAACTGGTACTAGCGGAGAAGGGCCAGGGCTTCCCTTCCCAGGATGGGCTGAAGGCAGGCCCTGCACCTTCACACAGAACAAAGAGCGACTCTGAAGGGATGGGGACAACCCGCGTCTGAGAAGGTCTTCTCGCCCCTGGAAGGATCTCTTGTCCTTCCAGAAATTTTGGGTGTTCCACTCAACCGCTGTCAGAGGAAACCTGGGACAATTCAGGAAGAGGAGTGAATTTGCTCTACACCATACTTGGCAATAAAAGCAATACATTATTATTATTATTATTATTATTATTTTTCCATTGGAATCTGGCCAAGACGTCGTCGACATGGAAGCCAGACAGGAATGTAGGATGCCCAGGGCTTCAGAATTGGTCTGCTAAGTTAGGTTAGGCTGTAGATCAGAAGTGTGGGAACGGTGGCCCTCTTGGGACTTGTGGACTTCCAACTCCCAGAATCCCTTAGAGTTTTGGGGAGAGGAAGTCCACAAGTCCTAAAAGGGCCACCATTCCTGAACCCTGTGTAGATGTTCTTCAGAGGACTTGCCGGAACTCTTTGGACTCCTTTCTTTCGTTGACCGGATGACTTGCAGCGGATGCCAAACTTTTGCACATCTCTGGAACTCCCCGGGTTGCCGACCAAAGCTTCCCATCGGTCCATCTTGAAATTCCACTTGGGAGTCAACATCTAGGATCATTGAGGTCCTCCAGAGGTCGGCAAGGAAGGAGAACCAGGACTCTGAAGCTAAAGCAGCATCAAAGCAAGCTTGGGAAGGACTTGATCACTGGACAAATTGTTCTAAGCTGCCCTTTGTAGCTTTATTTTTTCCTTCTTTTTCTTTTTTTAGAGGAAGCAAACCCACTTGGACTTCAAGAGTGTGCGTTGATGGTGGTTCTTAGTCTTTGCATATTTGGGCAACTATTTAGGGGTGTAGTGTTTTAAGGACAAAGCAGAATAAGCTTATCAGAAAACCCATGTGAAGTGATAGTGCCGTGCCTTCCCCCCCCCCCCCGCCCTCCCGGTTCTTTCTAAGGCCCTTTCTCTTTTTTTTAATTCTGAAGTTCTTTTCTTCTTTTTTTTAAACCCCCTCCCTCCCCCCCCCCCCATATCTCTTGTCTAGGCTGACACCAAAGTCCCTTCAGAGCCCAGATTCCACCATGTGGAATGCGGGGCTTCGTGTTCCTTCCCTCCCACCCCCTAATTCTTTCTGACTCTCTCATCTAGAGACCTGATTTTCATTTCCCTTGGGGAGGGGGGAAGAAGTATTACAGCAATATTTAGGATTGGTAACCATTGACTCGTTCATCACTTCGACAGGTGTGTCTGCTCAGTAAAAGCATCGGCCCCTCTAGGAAAAATATACTTTGTTCCAAGAGGAGGGGGCGGGGCTTAGCGTTTGAGACACACCGGCGGGTTGGAATCCGCCTCTTGGAACTTGGGTAAAAATTGAAGCACAACCGCCAATGTTTTTAAGCACAAAAAAAGGGGTCACTCGGCAAAATTAGCTTGGTAGGAAGCAAGGGGAGGTTTTGGGGATCTGCTGGCCCATTTGATGGATGCTGTAGGACAGCATTTCTCAAATCTTGGCCATTTTTAAGATGGGTGGGCTTCAACTCCCAGAATTCCCCCTGGCCAAGGGGAATTCTGGGAGTTGAAGTCCACTTATCTTAAAATGGCCAAGCTTGGGAAAAACCCAGCTGTAGTAGGTTAACTGCAATAAATTTTGGGGGAAGAGGCCTTCAACCCCAAATGGCCTAGATCTCTTTGCTCTTGTTTGAAACGTTTGGGCCAGTTTGACAGAAGAGAAAGAGGTTGCCCCCATAACGACGTCGTCCGGCGGCTACAGTCAGACCCTGGAGCGGCTCTCCAAAATTGGCACGACGAAATCGGTTCCGTGAAATAACGCCCAACGGATCTCATCAGGAACCGCTTAGAAATGGGACATCCCGGGAGGGGCGGAGGGGCCCTTGTTGCTTCCCTTCCTCCTCAGCTCCAAGACCTTGGAGAAGGAATCCCTGTTCCCATGGTGCTGGGCTGGTGCCTTTGGAGAGCGCTTCCCCGTCCCCCAGGCGTTTCACGCCCAACGGAGCATGGAAACCTCCGGTCTGCCTCTTCTTCCCTGCGGTCCCTCGTTCAGTTTTCACGAGCGGGGAAGAGATCTCCCCAGCCCAAGGATATCCCTCAGCCCCCCCCCCCCCCCAACTGGCCATCTTGGGGACCTCAGGTAGATCTGGGGGAAGGGAATGTAGCCCAGGTCAGCCCTTCCTTCCCTCTCTGAACCCTGGACGAAGACCTCTGGCCCGTCCCCTCACAGCAGACCGGATTGAGCTAGCAAGAACCCTGCTGGGCCGGACACGGTCAGCTGGGGTTGCCGACCCCCCCCCCTTCTAAGGAGCCAACACTCTTTCTCGTAGCATCCCGGTTACCCAGACAGGGGGCAGCTCCCGGTGCAAGAAGACCTGCTGATTTTGTGCAATCCATCCCTCTAAACTGCACAGGTAGCAAACCTGGGAGCAGGCAGGTATCCCTTGGCTTGAGATCTCTTCCACGAGGGGATCAGAGGAGGATCATGGGATCCTTTCCTTGCCAGGTTGACCGAAGGCCAGTCAACCGAGCTGGTCTGGCTCCCAACTATGCTTCCAAGAGACCACCTTGTGGCCATCTGGTGCAGATTGGTACACCCCCCCCCCTTGAATGACCCATCCTCATTCTATTGTTGGGGGGGTTGCTTTCCCCACCCTCCACCCCGCGTTGGGACCGAGCCTCTGAATGTAAAACTAGTTCAAACGTCGTCCCCCTTTCCATCTCTCCCTCCGCTTGGACAGTCTCTGTGTTTCTCGCCCTTTGGTGTCTTTCCAACAACGGCGGTCCAGGGAAAAACGTGGCGTTTTCCCAGCCGGGTACATCCTGCCTGCAGGACTCCCCCCCCCCTCTCCTCCTTCCTCCCCTGTTGCAGCTCGTGTAGCCGCTTTTCGTCCAATCTACTGTGTGAGTCCTCCCGAGGGGGGTTTCATGAACGCTACTGTTTTTCTTTTCTTTTTGTAGGAAACGACTAGCTTTATCCGTTGAAAACGCAGGTCCTTTTGAAGAGACTTTGGTGAGATGTCATTTTGGGGGGGAGGGGGGGTTGTTTCCCACAATCTTTTACTCTGGAGACAAGTGCAATATGTGTGTGGTACGTTCTTTAATGTATTTTTTAAGGAAACAAACAAACAAAAGAGTTAAAAGGATTTAGCCTTCGCTTGGGGACACCTGCACTAAGGCTGCAAACGCCTCTTTTTGGGGTGGGGGGCTCCCTCTGTAGTATTTTCATGCCGGACTCTGTCAAAGCAATTGCAATGTATTAATGCAGAATAAAGAACTTGGACCTTCCGTGTTCTGTTTTTTTAAAATTTTGTTGAGCTCCGTGTCATTGGCTCCTTTTGGGGGGGCATCCGGATTGGCAGCCTCTCTCTTACGGATCTTCAGGAAGCTGCTCACAAAGGTGGGCGTAGTTATCAATCAAAGGTCCAGCAGCAGAAGCAACAGAGCCACACCTTGATCCCTGGTACCTCCTGGGACAGCTGGGGAGGCCCATTGTTGCGGTTGGATTAAGGTTCTGACTTGGGAAGCAATAGCCCTTAGACTTATATGCCGCTTCACCATGGTTTGACAGCCCTCTCTAAGCGGTTTACAGAGTCAGCATCTTTTCCCCAACAATCTGGGTCCTCATTTTATCCACTTTGGAAGGATGGAAGGCTGAGTCAACCTGGAGTCAGTCAGGATCGAACTGCTGACGGTCAGCAGAGTCAGCCTGCAATACTGCATTCCAACCACTGCGCCACCAGGATTCCTGGTTGGCTGTTACATATTAGGATGTTAGCAATAACACTTAGACTTATATATGCAGAATAGGAAGGAATCATAAAGGTAAAGGTTCTCCTTGCACATCTGCGCTAGTCATTCCTGACTCTAGGGGGTGGTGCTCATCCCTTTCAAAGCTGAAGAGCCAGCGCTGTCCAAAGATGTCTCCTTGGTCATGTGGCCGGCATGACTAAACGCCGAAGGTGCACAGAACGCTGTTCCCTTCCCACCAAAGGTGGTTCCTATTTTTCTACTTGCATTTTTACATGCTTTCAAACTGCTAGGTTGGCAGGAGCTGGGACAAGGAATGGGAGCTCATTCCATTACACGGCACTAGGGATTCAAACCACTGAACAGCTGACTTTCTGATCGACAAGCTCAGTGTCTTAGCCACTGAGCCACACTGTAATATTCTCCCATAAAGTTAGAGAATGATATATTATTTTGGCAGGGGTTTTCCCTACAAGTTTGTTCCAATTTAGTTTCTGGGCATTTTATTACCTGACTAGGTAACATCATCAGCAGAGGTTTTTCTTATCCTATTCTTAGCTTATCAATGTCTTGTGCAATAACAATATATTATTTTTTTTAATCAGAAACCAAATGTGTGGGAGGGACCTCGGCTGTCTCCCCAAAAAGCAAGGTAGCCTTACGTTTCCACCTCTTCTTCATTCTCCCCCTTTGATGCGACAGGCTGCCAATAAGCAGATTGCAGCCGCCTTCCTTTAGCCCAAAGACGGGTGCTTCCCTGTGCGGCTTAATCCCTTGTCAAGTTTGATTTCTACCCCGAGGATTATCACATGGCACGAGTAATGCCGAACGCAAACAAGTCGCTTTGCACGGTGCCATGGGAAATAACTCTGGGGTTCTTTTGCTTTCTCTCTTTCCTTGAGGGTAGAAATTCAGCCTGTTGGGCATTTCCAAGGTGGCAAATGGATTCCACAGGTTAAGATGCTGAGCTGATTCATCAGAAAAGGTGTTTCAAGTTATTGCTAGTTGCAAAGTTGTATCCGACCCATCGCGAACCCATGGACAACGTTCCTCCAGGTCTTCCCTGCCCTCCACCATCCCCTGGAGTCCATTTAAGCTCACACCAACTGCTTCGATGACTCCATCCAGCCCCCTCCTTCTCTGTCGTCCCCTTCTTCTTCTTTTGCCCTCCATCGTTCCCAGCATGAGGCTCTTCTCCAGGGAGTCCTTCCTTCTCATTAGGTGGCCAAAGTATTTGAGTTTCCTCTTCAGGATCCGGCCTTCTAAAGGGCAGTCAGGGTGGATCTCCTCTAGGACTGACCGGTTGGATCGCCTTGCAGTCCAAGGGACTCAATGCAGGAGTCTTCTCCAGCCCCAGAGTTCAAATGCCTCCATTCTTTGGCGCTCAGCCTTTCTTATGCTCCAACCTTCACAGCCATCCATTGAAACTGGGGAAACCATCGCCTGGACTATACGCCCTTTTGTTGGCAGGGTGATGTCTCTGCTTTTTAGGATGCTGTCTAGCTTTGCTATAGCTTTTAAATTGTGTTTAGTGTGATTTCACTGCAGTTGGAAAAAGCATCTCTCTCTTCTGTATTAATGAAATAGAATTAAATGACCAAGAGTCAGCTGGACGTAGTGGTTAAAGCAGCGTTTTTCAACTTTAAGAGGGGTGGGACTTCAACTCCCAGAATTCCCCAGCCTGGGGGATTCTGGGAGTTGAACTCCCACCCTCTTAAAAGTTGCCAAAAAGTTGAAAAGCACTGCCTTAGATAGCACCATTCTGCAAAGCAGCCCGTTTTATAACCAATGTGGGATTTTCACTCCCGCTTGTTAAAATGCACAGCAGTGGGTTCCCCAGGCGTTTTGGCGATAAAAGGTTATTTAAGACGGGGAATTCTGGGAGCTGAGCCCGTCTTAAAAAGTTAGCACAGTTGAAACCCACCAGGGTGAAAGTCTCTTGGCTGGAAATCACAAGCCTTGTGAGTTTTAAATCCTCCCTTAGGCACCGAGCCAGCTGTTTGTCTCTCTTTCTCTGAAAGCAAAGGCAAACACTTCCAAAAATGCAGGAACTTGTTCACGTCGTCGCCAGCAAGCAAAACTGGCTCTTAGACACACACACACACACACAAAGGGTAGAAATAGGCTGAGTGTGGAAAGGAAGATTAGCGACAACCGATGGCTGCATTCTCACTGCATGAAGTCATTTCTGCCTGCTCTTCCTAAATCTTTTACTAAAATTTGCAAAACATTTTGCCTGTAAGAACTAACAGGAAAATAAGGGGGAAAAGGAGAAAGAGGAGAGATGGAAATAGAAGTGCAGAAAGAGAAAAGAACAGGGAATACCAAGAATGGGTTCTGACTTCCTCCAAGCCTATAATAAGTTTCACCTATTTTTGAGAAGGCTCTGGATTGTGGCTTTGTGTGATAGGTAAAGCAGTGCGCATTCACACACACACACATCTGTAACTGAATTATAATCCTTGGAACAGAAAAGACACACTTGAGCTGCAAGCTACGGGCAGCTGGGGAAGGTCGTGGGACTCTGCAAAAGGTGTCAATTTTGCCAGAGGTGACTGTTCCCCTTTGTCTGACCGCAGCTGCCCCTCGGCTGGGCATCTCAACAGCCGGCCTTTTCAAACCGGCCAATGAAGAAGCCTCTGATACTTTATCCCGGGGGGGAGGGGGGAGGAAGGGTTAAAAAGAATCCTGTACTGAAATTTTGAGTAGTTTGGAGTGGGGAGGGAAGGGAGATTTTGCAGTTTCCTTCCCCTGCCATGCCCACTAAGCCACACCAACCAAGCCACACCATGCCCACAGAACCGGTAGTAAAAAAAATGGAATTTCACCACTGCCCTTAACCTTTGTGTGTGTTTGTGTGCTTGTGTGTGTAGCAACTGCCTGTAAGCCCAGGCCAGGGTGAGCTGATGTGCCCTCTGCCAACAGTGGGCACCAAATGACCTTTGTGGATGCCTCAGGAAGCCTTTTTAGGCTCCTTCAGCGGCTGCTGCAAAGTCAAACTTTGACAAGTGGCAATCAGCCGAGCAGATGCGTTGGCATGGCAACGGCTCCAAGGAGACCGTGGGTATATGTGCCCGCCCTCCCCTGGAACGGAAAGGATGGGGGTGCTGCCATCCTCTCACCCTCCCCGCCCCACACAGGAAAGGCAGCTACAAATGGAGTAGCATGAATTATTCGTGCATCTCACCCTTCCTGCCTGCCTGCCACTCTGCATGCCAAGGCAGGGGCTCCAAGAGCATCCCCAGGGCCACTCAGGAGGGCCCAGTGTCCTGGGTTCAAGCTCAGCCTTTGGTCTCCTGCCCGAGCTGCGAGCCTGACCCAGCAAAGCCAGAATTTGCACCCAATGCCAGACGGATGAATCCTGCCAACTGTTGAAAAGAAGATTGCTTCCCCTTGCCTTCTTTTCTGGCTGCAGAGCTGGAAAAGGCCCTTCCGCCCTTCCCCTGCCTGCAGCAACCAAGCTGGATAAAAAGAGAATTGAGCAGTCCTGAGATTTGGGGGCGGGGGTGGGCGGGAGGGGACACACACACCCCAGGAACAGCCAGGCAACTTCAATCTTCCATCTGACAAATGGCCCTTGGATTGCAAAGCCCATAAACAGCCTCCCAACCCCCTGCAGGATCCAAGCTGCAGAATTCAGTAGACTGGCCTGGGGAATGCTGCTTCCATTGCTCCCCCCTCACCCCATGCAAACCCACCCCGCAGCTGGCCTGGAGCATGGAGGGGTCTCTTGCTGCCGAGCAAGAATGACATCATTAGCAGTAGCCATGGAAACTAGGTCCTCCCCACCCCCACCCCCCATGGGAGTCCTATGGCTGGACCTTTGGAAATCAGGCAACAGTGCTCCAAATGCATTCTCTCTCTCCCCCCCCCCCGCTTTTTCCCACCCCGCTTGGAATGGAACCAGCATCAGCTGCCAGCTCTCCTTTAGGAGGGGGGGGGGCTTTCCTGCAGGCTTGCAGGGGAGGGGAGGGGAGGAGGGAGGGGTCTTGGCTGCCTGGAGAGGAGATGGTCCTTGACCCCAAAGCGCTGCCCAAGTTAGTGCAATCAAGCGGGGGGGGGGGTCACGGGTGTAGGTATGCTGGTCTTGTTGTATTTGGGTCTTTTCCTGTGTAAGATTGAGATTGTCTTGGCAACGTTTCTTGTTTTGGTTCTTCCCAATAGAGCAGCAGTCACCAACCGGTGGTCTGTGAGAAAAGTTTGGTGGTCCACAGAAAAAATATTTGCATTTTTTATATTGCACTCAATCAGGGCTCCTCAAACTACGGCTGATGGGATGGATACGTGCATTTAATGCTTGTGTGGCTGCAGAGAGTCTCCCCCTTGGGGGTCGTTTTGTGTCTGTGGGAGGGGGGCAGAAATTCCAACTTGGGGTCCGCTTAAGCCTCCTCATCCAAGGCTAGTCGAGAGAAAAGAAGGACTAAGGGGGATGTGATAGCAGGATTCCAGTATTTGGGGGGCTGCCCCAAAGAAGAGGGTGTCAAAATTATTCTCCAAAACCCCTGAAGGCAGGACAAGAAGCAATGAGTGGAAACTAGTAAAGGAGAGAAGCCACTTGGAATTAAGGAGTAACTTCCTAAGAGTGAGAACAATTAACCAGTGGAACAGCTTGCCACCAGAAATCATGGGCGCCACAACACTGGAGGTTTCTAAGAAGAGTCTAGAGAGTCACTCATTTAAAAGGGTATAGGTTCTCCTGCTTGAGCAGGGGGCTGGACTAGAAGACCTCCAAGGCCCCTCCCAGCTCATTCTATTCTAAAGCTTCTTCAATCTTCAGAGCAGGAGAAGCTTCGTGGATGAGAAGTGAGAGGTCTTCAAAGGAAAACCAGAAAGTCCAGTTGCCTCTTGAAAAAAAAAGTACCTTTGGTCCAGAGCATCTTAGGGAAGCCATAATGCCTCAATATTTCCTAAAGTACTTGGGATCCTTTCTGGGGACAAAACTTACAAAGAAACACGGACATTTTCCGGTTTGTGTCTGTGTGTCAAACGGCCTTCTAAATGTGCATGCGGAATATTTTGACAGTCTCTCTTGCCTCGCCTCTCCCTGCCGATGCCCGGGGAGCCTTTTAAAGCTTCCAGCTGCCCCTCCTGTTCCGTTATCCACTATTTATTCCTCCTTGTTCTCGTTCAAAGTCCAAATTCTTCCATGCTGGGGCTGTTTGCATCTTTTTTTTTACAAAAAAAAACAAAAAAACACCAAGCACATTTTTGGTGAGTGTCCAGCAGGGCTGGGCTGGCTGTTATTATGGGAGTGGGGAGGAGGGGGAGGGATGGCACCACATGGAAGGCATTTAGAGTTGTGCATGAGATACAGAAAAGGGTGAGCTCTTTCTGTCTTTGCGCACTCGTGCACACTTTCCTTCCCTTTTCCATCTCTTAATTCCTGCTTCCGTGCCAGCCCTCCAGTTCCTGGTTTTGAGGGGATGGGGCTTGCCGGGTCCCCCCCCCCTTTTTTTTGGAAAGGACCCAGAGAAACAGGGGAAAGAGATGGGGGAGCCCTAAACCCCTGGAGTTGTTTTGAAAAGAAAAGCCAAGCAGTTTTTGCAGTCAGAAAATATTTCAGCACAGAGAACAGGGTAAGGCGCAGAGAAAGCGGAAGTGCAGCGAAGAAATCAGCAATTTGAAAAGATGCAGACTTCAACTCCCAGAATTCCCCAGCCGGCTATTAACGAGCTAATTCTGGGCGTTTGAGGTCCACACAGCTTCAGTTGCCCCGGTTGAGAAACTCTGCTCTAGTAACTGTTTAGGAGCCAAATCTCGGTTCAACGCAAAGGAAGACGCTGCCCAATTCTCTTGCCACACGGCCTTTTCTCCTATATTTTCTGCCTGAAAACCTCTGCTCTATCTACCTTGGTCCTGCAGGGAACCATGGGTTCTCGTCTTCTCTCACCTGGCACCATATTGGATCCAAGAGCAAATCTGTTGGCAGGTGCCAACCCCTTGCTGGCAAAAACAGCCTTACCTATTAGAAGGCTTCCTTGTCTTCTGTGTGTGGGAATGAGACCTTGTGACTGGCAGAAAACGAGAATGAAAAGCCAACTTCCTTGCCAGCCAGCAGCGGTTGTGCCAATTCTGGCCGGCCGCTGGCCAAACAGACCGTGTGTGTGTGTGTGTGTGTGTGTGTGTGTGTGCGCGTGTGTGTAGGCCACACTCAACACCAAAAGGCCAATTTTCTTTTTAATCAACACGGAAGTTTTACAGAACCCCAGATCGGGTGGCCTGGAACGAAACCGTATTTCACAGCCAACAGTGGGTGGGTGGGTGGGTGGAGGGCAACGCACAGGACAATCAGCATTGGATGCCCCCTCCCCTCTCCAGATCCAGAAATACAATCCAGGCAAGATGTTTCATTGACGAATCCAGAACCGGGCAAAGAGTCCCAAAAGAAAAAATCCTTTAAAAAAGGTGGGGGGGGAGAACAGGCGGGCGAGAAAGACGGCGGCGCTTTTGAAAAACCGAATGCCCGTCGTCACACGGGTTTTGCTTGAACAGCGCAATTTCCGCAAGTGCAAATTATTCTGGCTCAGGCTGAGAATGAAGACCCCCCCCCGCACACCGCCCCCTCCCCACAATCAAAGAGGAGCCTCGTCCTTTCTCACAGATGTTTAGAGGTGAGCTGGCGAGGCCTCTCAAAACGCCAGATGAAGCGTTTGCTCCGGGGCAAGTAGAGGGGTATGAGATGATGGCAAACCTATGGCACACGTGCCAGTGGTGGCACGCAGAGCCCTCTCTAGGGGCACGGGCGCCCTTGCCAGCTGGTCTTCGCAGGTGCCGGAGCACCAAAAACAGCCCAGAGAATGGCCAAAAAAACAGGTCGTTTTCAGATCGTTTTGGGGGCCTTTTCAGGCCGTTTTGGACCATTTTCAGGCCGTTTTTGTCCCCAAAAGTGGCCTGAAAACGGTCTGAAAAATGGCCCCAAACCAGGCATGCGTGTGCCAAGCAGCTGGTCTTCAGGATTTCAGCACTGCAATGCGCGCAAACACATGGACACACCTTCCAATTTGGGCACGGTGCCGAAAAGGTTTGCCATCACTGAGATGGGGGGGGAGGGGGGTTGTTTGAAAATGGGCCCCCCCGCAGCCCGGCCCAGCCCAGCCCCCCTCTGCAGCCAGGAATCCAGTCGGATCTTTTGGTTCCCTTCCCCAGAATTAAAGAGCACCTTGTAAGTATTTTCCCGGGGGATGTTTCTGAAAAGGAGCCACTGGATCTCTTCCGCGTCTTGCAGAAAAAACAGCCGCTCGAAAAAATGGGAAGCGGTCACAAACACAGAAAGTTTTTTTTTGTGTGTTCTTCCTTTTTCTTCTTCTCCTTCCAAGCTCTTTTAGGCCAGAACTTGCAAAAGTGGGGAAGAGGATCACAGAAATTCGAAGAGGAAGCTGAGAATCTACTTCAGCCTGTTAGGCTCCCGATTTCTTCCGGCCGAGTTTCGGCCGCCGAGGCTTCAAGATCGTGTAGTTCATATATTTCGTGTGTTGGTCGGAGAGGAAAGGAATGTAGAAAGCTCGGAACAACCTTGAGGATCTAGAAGAAGACAATGAGAAAGGTGTCAGGACTGCAGCCCTCTTTTCTTTTGGGTCTCTGGCCTGCCACACTTTCTATTATTCTATTGTGGGAAAATGGGAGGGGGGATTGTACGGAGTTGGATGATATGAAGCCATAACAAAATTCTTTCTAGAAAGCCAAGGTCATCCTTTGGCTCTGTACCTGACCGGAACTGGATGGGTTGAACTGCCAGGGTGGCAGTGGGAGATTGGACCATGGGATGGACTTGTGGGTGTGGGGAGGGCAGGATCTTGAACTTTCAACTGGGTGGGGAAAACCGGGAAGTCTTCAGATTCGGGTTTTCCCAGATGTGCCAACATGGCTCTCTTCATCAATTGGAACTTTGAAGAATCCTTTGCCTTGGACTGATTTACTTTTGGATGTTATCTGGAACCCTGACATTAACCCAAATCTCCCTTAAGAGACTTCACCAGCTACACCAAACGTCGGGGTGCTGTCCGGGGTCCTGAGCCCCAGCACCAACCCAAACCCGGGCAGCGTAAAGACTCAGGGAAGATGGAGGGAGAGAGGAAGCCCACGGGGGAAGCACTAGGTGGACGGATCGCCTATCTACGTCAAGACCATCTACATGCCTTCCCAAGTCATGGTGGAAGCTGCGGAGGCCACAGAGACGCATAAGAACCTTGGATGGGGTCCCTTAAGGCGGGGGGTCTCCCTCCTCGGCAGCTTTAAGACTTGTGGACTTCAACTCCCAGAATTCCCCAGCCCAGGGGAATTCTGGGAGCTGAAGTCCACAAGTCTTAAAGGGACAGGGGAGACGATGAAGTGATATTCTGACGTGACACGGAAGATGACAAAACAGCCGGAAAGGAATGGCGGGAGCCGAATTTCAACGGAACTGAAACTTAGTTCCCTCAAAGCTGCTGGCTCTGCCCTGTGACTCATTCGACTGGGTCTCCATGGTCACCTCGCGGGGGAAGGAAGGCCGTCCCTTGTCCTCCACCCAAGGCAAAGCCCCCCCCCCATCCTTGCTCAAGTCTAGAGGTCCACTTTGGCCTGAAGGGGAGACAGCTTTTGGGGGGGGTCCCAAGCAGCTTGGTAGAAAGCTGGCCGTGGGCTTGAGATGCAGGAGGGCTGCCTCCCTTGGAAGCACTGGGGGGGGGAAGGAAAATTGGATGGGTGGGGGCAGCTGGACCCCATCCGGGAGCCCCAGGCCTTCCTGCTGCCAACGCAGGGGTCAGGGCGCCCAGAGGGAGCTGCTAGCCAGGCCCCGTAATTAGTCGATGGCTGAGAGTGTTCTCTAATTCAATTAAAGCCCCATTTATGGAAGCCAAGGGAGAATTGCCTTTGGGGCTCCCGGTGACGTCAGCCGGAGACTCGGCTCTCCCAGAAGCTCCCAGCTCAGCCAGCAGGAATCTGGGGGGGGAGGGGAGAGGAGGAGCTGAGCAGCCCTTGCAAGAAGGACAAAGCCCCCCCTGAGGAGTTGGGGGGAGCATTCACCCTTTTTGCATACTCCTCCAGCACCTCCCCTCCCTCCCTGCATATTTCTCTCTTTCCTTTTCCTTTCCTCTCCTTCCCTCCCTTCATCTCCTCTTCCTTCTTTTCTCCCCTCCCCCTCCTTCCTTTCCTCTCCTCTCCCCCCTTTCGTTTCCTCCCCCAATTCCTCTCCTTTTCTTTCCCTTCCTTCCTCTCCTCTCTCCTCTTCCTTTCCTTTCCTCTCTTCCTCCTTCCTCTCCTTCTCCTTTCCTCCCTCTGCCTTCATCACACATTTCTTCCTTATCTCTCTTGCTTTCCTTCCTCCCTCCCCTCTGTCCTTTCCTCCCTTCCTTCAAATTTCCTCTTCTTTCCTTTTCCTCCTTCCTTCCTCTACTTCCTCCTCCTCCTTTCCTCCCTCCCTCTTCCCTCCCTTTCCTTTCCTTTCCCTCCTTCCATCCTCCTCTCCCTCCTCCTTTCCTCCCTCCCTCTTCCTTTCCTTTCCTTCCTCTGCCTTTCCTCCCTCCCTCTTCCTCCCCTTTCCTCTTCTCCCCCCCGGCTAAAGAACAGGGGTAAACGTGGGAGTAAGGCCACAGGGGGACGATGAATGGCCCCTCCCAGGGGAAATAAAAGAGGAGCGAAAGGGGAGTGGAGTTTGCAGGAGACCATTAGTTGCTTCATTGGTTGGTGAATCTCCGAGACTCCTTGCCAAGGTCTGCAGAGATCGGCCTGGCAGCTCTCCAAGCCAGAGAAGGTCTGTGACTGTAAATCCTCCCTTGAAAGATTTTGCTAGATGGGAATGAGCAGAACTCACAGCCAATTAATAAAAGGGGTTTTTGTTGGGACCAGGAGTTTGATTCCTGCTCTTGGGAAGCCTCGGTCAGAACTCTGGGAAACCAACCCTTCTTGGCTTGAAGATGGCAGCTGCTCTGACACGACACCATCCGATCGCCCAAGCTGGCATCCGAAGCCTTTCCACCCACAAGGAGCCCCAGGGTTCCCCGCACTGCCAGCGTGCCCTGGCCTCTCACCTTAAACTATCCAGGAAAGGCTTGTAAGCGATTGTGATCCACTCCTCCTTGTTAGCCGCGTACCTGGGCTCCCGGGGAGCTTCGTCGGGGCTGTCAAGATCCACCAGGTAGTGGCATTTGGAGATGTCGAACTGCAGAAGGAAAGAGCCTTGATGAGGGTGAGGGTCTCTTGACTTCAATCAGAGGAACCCCCTCCAAGAAAAAGACTCTTTTTCTTGCAGACGTTTCATGACCCAGCTAGGTCACATCATCAGCGCTAGAAACATGGAGCCGAGGAATGAATTAAACTGAAGAAGAAGCTTTTTGGGTGAGAAGTGAAACGTTTCCAAACAAAACCAAAACCAGTTATCAGCGAGTCCAATAAAAATATCTTCTAAACTTTCTAACTGTGAGGACAATCAAACCCCTGGAGGAAAAGTTGCCTTCGGAAGTTGTGGGAGACTCATCCCTGGAGGCTTTTAAGAAGAGACTGAGCTGCCATCTGTCAGAAATGGCGTAGGGTCGCCTGCTTGTGCAGGGGGCTGGACTAGATGACCTACAAAGTCCCTTCCAACTCTGTCAATCTAATCTGAATCTTTTGGGGAAAAAGCACCCTCGGGGTAGAAACACCATCCTTCTAGCCCTGATGATGTTGCCTAGTTGGGTGATGAAATGTCTGCAGAAAACCACCGAGCTCAAAGACCCCACAGTCCTCCTCCTCTTCCCCCTCCTCCTCCTCAAGATTGTTGGGGGCAACTATGCTGACTCTGTAAACCACTTAGAGTGGGCTGTAAAAGCACTATGAAGCGGTATATAAGTCTAAGGGCTATTGTTATTGCTCTTGCAGGAGGCCGTCGTAGCGGAAAAATGGTGCTTGGGAGCCCATTTTTGCTGGCAGAGTGCTTGGGCCACCCCAGGCCCCCCAACACAAGTGACGTCGAGCTGGCCATGCCCACTCTGGCCACATCCACCCCCCCACCCCCACCCCCGAGGTCAAATACAATGCTGATGCGGCCCTCAATGAAATGGAGTTTGACACCCCTGCCCTAAACCTACCGAGGGGCACAGAGGTCACGGGTCAAACCGGCAAGACCTGGTCCCCCTTTTGCAGAGGGGAGGGTGATGATGCACCACGAGAGACAGGCCTAGGTGAAAAGAAGACAGGCCCCACTTACGTATCTGGAAGGTTCTTCTCGGTTCTGATCGTTCATGTCCGTGGGAACGAGGCGGGTGGCCCCCGGGCCCTTGGCAAACGGCTTGGGCAGCTGGCCCCGGAATTCGGAGGCAATGAACTGGAGCTGCCAGCTGCAGGAAAAAAGGGGGAAATGGATGTTTTTATAAAGGGCGTTCTGGGCTTTTAGTGAGGAAGTGTTCTGAGCCAGGCTTCCTTGGAAAGAAAGAAGCCGAGTCTTGGTCCCTGCAAAACCCCTTTTATTTACACGGCTGTCAATTCCTTTCATTCACAGTCAGCAAGGCTTGGCAATCAGTCTTTCAGAGGAGTATTTATCCACACGAACCTTATCTCGCTTGAAGAGCTGCCAGATAACCAGTTTCCACAGGCAGGGCAAAGCAAAACCTGGCAGAGGATCTCTTATAATCACCAACAGGACTTTCCGGACCTAATGAACGAATTGTTTCCTGCAAAAGCCCCCTCGCCATTCGCTCCTCTTATGCTCCATATGGGAGGGGTTAATCACCTCCAAGGTGTGGCTTTACTCCTAAGTCGACCCTGCTTTCTTAGTTATTCTTGTCTTCTGGCAACTCTCCGCATGCGCACACTGGGAACAGGCTCCAGCTGTTCCTCTGCCCCACTGATGTCTGACTCTGAAGGCAGCTGATAACTGGCATACGGCCCTGGTCCCCTCTCTGCCTCCGACACAGAGCCCTCCTCAGAGCCTTCCCCAGACTCCAGGACTGGCCCATCTTCCTCCCCCACCTCCTCACTGTCCGACTCAGTTGGAATAGAAGAACTCCAAGGTCCCTTCCAGCTCTGTGATTTTGTGATTCTATCGCTTCCTGCCTCCTGGGGCTTTGTGGCCCAGGCAGGGTCCCCTTACTGCTAGCATGATGGGTGCCCCTTGTGCCCCCAGGCAGTAATCAAACTTCATTTTGGACCAGGAACTTACTTCTCCGGGAGGACGAAGCTGCTGGGAAACCGGTACCACTCCTTCCCGACACAGATGTGGACTGGCCTGCCCTCGGGCACGGTGTGGATTGTAGGATCTGTGGCAATTCTGTGGAACTCTGGGTAAAGGTCCAGAGGCCCGTGGTAACCTGGGCAGCAAAAGTAGCATTTGAGGGGGAAAGAGGAGAAGTTGGCAACAGCTACTGAAAAAAATGGCAATCCTTTGAAAATTATAGAGCTCTGCATACAAAGACAACTAGACACAAGGACATTTTTTTTCCTGAATGCCATCACTCGGCTAAACAATTAATTCCCTCCCCACTGTCAAACTATTCACTAAAGCTGCATTACTATTACGATTAGTCTTCTCATCGTTCCTCTCACCCATCGGTCGTAGACTCCAGGATCCCCCCCTTGCTTTGCCTAAACCCACCTCTGAATAAAGCCACCGAGCGGGAGAAGGAGAGCAGGCCGAAGACCAGGACGGTGCCCAGCGCCAACCAGTTGGAAGAGACGGTGTAGTGCTCCAGACGATACCGTTGGAAGACAAAGTGATAACATTTCTGGAGGGGAGAGGGGAGACGGGACGGGAGAGAGGAAAAACATGAGCGCTGGGGAATTCTGGGAGTTGAAGTCCCTAAGTCTTAAAGTTGCCATTGGAGGAGACCCTTGCTCAAAAGTAAGGCCCACTGGGAGGAAACCCCCCCCATCCCTCCTCTCTTGCCCCCCTGCCCCACATTGCTCCTGCCCCCAAAGCACACCTGGAGAGCCGAGAGCCCCACCGCTCCGCAGAGACAAATCAGGGGGTAGATGGGGTACAGAAACCGCTCCTCTTTGTGGGGCTGGCTGAAGAAAATCAGGATCCAGATGTACATGGGAGAAAGCGTCAGCCAGTAGGGGCGGCCCAGGTTTTGGACTGGAAGAGGGGACAGACCAGGAGAGGGTCAGTGGCAGAAAGGAGGAGGAAACATGGGAGGGGAGGGGTTTGGTAGAGGCTTAAAATGTCTATTTGCATGGTCTCAATACTTCATTTTTCCATTTGTCTTTGTATAAGCTGTAAGCCGGCCAGAGTCACCTTATAAAAATTGAATAAAATAAATAATCTCTCTCTATAAAAATGGATAAGTGTGTGTCCGTGTACGTGGTTTCCAGCATAACTCTGGAACGCCTGGGCCGCTGAAATGAAAAGGACTGAATTATATCTATAGTGTCAAGTCACAGTACTTTTGACAGTGATAGTGTGCATTTCGGATTCAGGTTCTGTTAAGATACAGCCTGTTGTGCCTTAAAATGGCCTCTACTGTACAGCACAGTGGAGTTGCGATGGTAACGGCTTCGCAGTACTCCACAAGGTGGCTCCCTCTAATACAAGATTGGGACAAATACATACCCGGGCTACGCTGGGTTATCAACTAGGAATAAATAAATGGAGGAGGGGGCTTTTTGGATGGAGGGGGCAGCCTCTTTCCTGAACGAGGAAGTCGAAGAAGGTCTTCGATGCTTGGAAGCCTTTGGTTAGAGCAGGTCATCCCGATGCTTCCTCTATGGAGGCAGGGACAGAGGCTGGGCCAGTCTGCCCAGGGACTCTTCCCCACCACCCACGGGGTTGAGGTCTACGGGGCTCACCACGGAACTTCTGCAGGAGGCTCTCCATCAGGCAGGTCAAGGGCAAGGCCAGCAAGGCCAGGACGAAAGCCACGTTGAAGTTCAGGAAGCCGTTGACGAAGTAGAAGGACCAGGGCTCCGTGCCTGCGAGGAAGGGAGCGAAGGAGGAAGAGTCAGCAGCTCCCAGGAGGCCCTATCCCCGTGATGGCGAATCTATGGCACGCATGGCACAGGTGGCACTCTGCGGGGACGCCAGCCATAGCCCCAGCACAGCTCTACTGTGCATGCGCGTGCGCCTCACCGGCCAGCTGGACTTCGGGTCTCTGCCGCGCATGCGCAGGAGTACATGCAGGGAGGCGTGTGGATGCACAGGGGCTCCGCACATGCTGGGAGCACACGCATAGCATTTTTGGGGTTCACGGGCATGCATGCATCCCCCCGCGCCCCTGCGCCAACCTGGAAGCCAAAAATGGGGAGTGTGCGCGGGGGCAGGGCACATGCACGGGGGGGGGGGGGTTGACTTCCAACAAGCCAAGTTTTATTTCTATGGGGAAATGAAACCCGGGGAGGGGGAAGGAAGACGGTGCGATCACCCCACCACCGCCCCCAAACGCTTCCTCCTGCCCGCAGGTAGACTCACCATAAAGGTCCGGCCCGTGTGAGGTGAGGACGTTATAGAAGATGATGTTCAGAGGGGCGACCACCAGCTTCCCATAGTAGTAGCTATCGATGGCCACCATGGGCACCTTGGTTGAGAAACAAGCCACCATTCAGAGCTTTGTCCTCCGCTCTGGACCGTGTCGCGTCAGCACTTGGATTCCCCCCGTTTGGAAAATGCCGGGCAGAACGCAGAGGTGCGCTGCCGCCGGTTCAGACTTGTTTGCCGTATGGATAGTTCCGACCGCCACTGGCCCTGGTGCTATCCCCTCCTATATGCCCCCCTCTCTGGCTCGCTCGCCCCGTCCACACGCAGCCCAGCGGATTTCCACACCTCGCCTGCTCTACTCCCCGCGGGTGTGGACAAGGTGTGCTGGAAGCCGCGTGCGTGAAATCGCTGTGTGTTTGAAGCTGTGCGCAAGTGCGGAAGGCGTGCCCGTGAGCGAGCAAAGTTTTCGGTTCTGCACTAGGCGAACTGGTTGTTACATAATGTGAAGGCCACCTCGGACAGAAGGACAGAAGGGCTCCTTAGCTTAGGGAAGGACGGGTTGTTGTCCTCGAGGGCAAAGGGCGATGTAGAAGCCCACCAAGAGCGAAGGGTTGAGAGGAGCCCCCTCCTCCCCCCGGGACGACCTTGGAAGACTCACCAGAAACACCAGCAGGGACACCAAAGACCATTGCAGGAAGCTCTTCCAACGTCTTCTCAGGACCAGCAAGTCAAAGGCAATTGGGAGGCTGCCCAACGGAAGATCCAGGCGGAAGTTATTAGGGGAGGTGCGGGAAACTATTGCAGCTCAACGTAATACCCAACACCCCAGTCGAGGAAATTCCAACTCAGTCCAAGAGTAACCAACTGTTCTGAACCAGGCTTCCTTAACAAGCATCTTGGTCCTGGCATAATCCTCCTTTATTTACAGGACTGTGAATTCCTTTCATTCACAGTCAGCCAGGCTTCGCAAACCGTCTTTCAGAGGAATGTTTATCAACACGAACCTTATCTCGCTTGGCGAACTGCCAAATAACCAGTTTCCAAAGGCAGGGCAAGGCAAAACTGGGCACAGAGTCTCTTATAGTGACAAACAGAAATTTCCACTCTTGAAACGATTGAAGGAACAAATTGTTTCCTGCAAAAGCTCCCTCCCCATTCACTCCTCTTTTGTTTCCTATGGGGAGGGGCCAATCACCTCCAAGGTGTGCCTCTACTCCTAAGTTGACCCTGCTTTCTTAGTTGTTCTTGTCTTCTGGCAGCTCTGCGCATGTGCACACTGGGAACAGGCTCCAGCTGTTGTTCTGCCTCATTGCTGTCTCTCTGCCTCTCTGCCTCCAACACAGAGCCCTCGCCTGAGCTTTTCCCAGCCCCCAGGACTGGCCCATGTTCCTCCCCAACCTCCTCCCTGTCTGACTCTGCTACCAATTCTGCTGGCCGCCAGTGGGCCACAACACCAGCAGCCTAATCAAGGAAGCACCAAGGTGATTCCCACCAACACTGACGCAGCCAGCCACCAGTACATCAATGGAGCAAACCCCACTCCCTTCTAGCACTGATGATGTTACCTAGTTGGGTCATGAAATGTCTGTAAGAAAACACCCAGGCTCAGAGAGCACCAAGGACCCCACAATCCTCTTCCACTCTGCAAAGCCTAGCACTGCTGTTCTTACCTAGTTAGAAGCATCTTCGAATCCCAGTCCCCAAATGAGCCCCCGGAGTTGAACCTTTCAATCCTGGCAACTTTCAGATGGGTGGGCTTCAATTCCCAGAAATCCCCCGCCAGCACAGCTGAAGCCCACCCACCTTAAAGTCACCACGGTTGAGAAACGCATCTCCGGACGCTGCTGTTCACGGCCTGCCTCCCTGAAACACTTCCGACATCCATCCTCCCCCCCCCTTCTGACTCCCACTTACCCCAGTGCTGCGCTGAACGGCCAACCCACAATGGCTCCGGCGGCCACACCCAGGACTGCCAACGATGTTCGGTCCATGTACCAGCCCGTCATGGCTACGATGGTACAGTACATGCAGAAGCTGCTGGGAAGGAAGGCTGCAAAGAAGAGGAAGCAGGAGAGAATTCGGCACCCGGACAGTCCCCAAACCCGACAAGCTCTTTGTGGTTCATGAAAGGCTCTCTTTCTTAGGAGCGCTGCAGCCGCTCCCTCCCACCGCGGGCTACGGAGTCTCTACGTCCTACTTGGAAAGTGACGCTTGCTCCCTTTCGCCCTGAGCTGGCCAAACACACCCAAAGTCTCTCTCTCTCTTCCCACACTTGCAAAGGAAGTCCTGGAAGGTGCGCTCGCTTTCCTCCAGCAGCAGACACACACCTGCTCAGAAGGACTGCAGAGTCCAAGAACTCCGATCATTCCCAGACAGGATTCGGACGTGCAGGCTATCTGTGGCTGACCGGCAGGGAGATGAATAGTTATTTGCTACACCAATTATTCACCTCCGTCCCCTGCCTTTTATCCCCAGAGCTAGGGTGGGGCTTTGCTAGCAGCGGTGGGTCTTCCGTCCCAAGGACCGGCCCATAGATTTCTGCTGCTCTCCTCTCCTCTGCCTTCTGCACAGCCGTACATCAGGCACCCAGCTGTTCCTCCTCGTCCATCTCCAGACATGGGGGCGGTTGACTCTCCAACTGAAGTCTGATGGACAGCCCATGCTCCACCTCTCTCTCTCTCTCTCTCTTCCCACCTCAGCACTCTCAGATTGCCTTCCCTGACCTGATTCATTTAGTGACAGTGGCAAACAAGGTTGTAGAACTGGAGGCGGTCCTGTGATGCCTTGCTTAAGGACTGCACTGCTTAACTAAGGGTTTTTCCAGCCCCAGTTAGGCGACCCTAAGTTGAAACCTGGAGGTACTTAATTGAACTGCAAAATTGGTCCCTGCCGGACTCTGTTCTTAACTTACCTGAGGCTGAGCAGAACATCCCGGTGCTAAGAATCAAGAAAGCCAGCATGAGCCTGCTCACGTGAAGCCCAAACTTCTTGCACACTGCCCTGGGAAACAGAGGAGGGAATCAGAGCCTGTTCTGGTGGTGCCAAGCAGTGGTGGGATTCACATTTTTTTTTACTACCAGTTTTGTGGGCGTGGCTTGGTGGGCATGGCAGGTCACTGCAAAACTCCCATTCCCTCCCTATCAGCTGGGACTCGGGAGGCTGAGAATAGATGGGGGCAGGGCCAACCAGAGGTAGCATTTGCCAGTTCTCCGAACTACTCAAAATGTCCGCTACTGGTTCGCCAGAACCGGTCAGAACCTACTGAATGCCACCTCTGGTGCCAAGCATTTAAGGAAGGTTCACCTACAGTGGTGGGCTGCTGCCTACTTGGACCGGTTCGCCCGAACCGGTAGTTCCAAGCATTGGTTGGCCCCGCCCGCCCACCCACTACCCAGTCCTAGATATCTCTTTCACCCCACCCTGCAGCCAAGCTGAGTTGTGCGCCTCCCCTGTTCTACTAACCGTGGCTGACCTAGCTGATGTGCAGGAACCCCCCCCCCCAATCGAAAAGCCCTGTTTTAGGGGTTGGGTGCAAGTGCGGAAGGTGCAGCTGTTCACATTTTGGGGGAACCAGTCGTTAAAGTAAGTGCAGCCCACCGCTGCTGACCTAGCTGAGATCCCCCAGCCTTGGAAAAGGCAGGCCAGGCATTCTGCACAAGCAGCTCCAGTTGTAGCTCAGGGATAAAACAGACGTGTGCTGCTTGGGGAAGACTCCGGAGCAAAAGTAAAACAGAGTGGAAGTGAGCAAGTACTCCAGCGGTCTAAGGCTAAGCTAAGCTAAAGCTAAGAGGCTGCACGAAGAAGAAAGGGTGAAGTTATTCTCCAAAGCACCTGAGGGCAGGACGAGAAGCAATGGATGGAAACTAATTAAGGAGAGAAGCAACCTGAAGCAAATCGCGCATGCACCGAACCAGCAGTAACTCCGGTAGAAACCCCCCCTGATGCAGTGGCCTAGAGGGGAAGCCCTTTCCTCATAATCAGGAGACTGTTAGTTCGATCCTAGACAGAGGCTAATATTTCTCTCTCCGAACACAATGAGAATATATATCTGCTGAATAAAACTCTGCATTGGCGACGGGAAGGGCATCTGGCCAGTAAACAACACTCAGCTAGCTCCATTCAGTTGCCCCGACTCCACCCCGCAAGGAATTACAGGGTCATTAAATGGGGAACATTGCACAGCCGAGGGGGAAATGTCCCTCCCACAGAGATACTGTGCACAGAGATAACCGAGGAGGCCCTGACCGATACTCACTTGTAAAAATAAAGCTCGCAAACGCAACTCAGGAAGGCCAGAAGGCATCGCAGGAAGTAGAAGATGAGGACCTGGGAAGGACAGTTCCGGTTACAACATTTCTAGAAACAGACACTGGTTGTGTTCACACAAAATGCAGAACGATAAAACTATCAGGTTTCCTTTGTTGTCCCAACTCGATCCGGTTTGCCATTCGGTAGGTCCGTTAGGCTGACTAAAATCGTGTTTCGATTAGACCTGAGTTGGGGGGGTCAGTGGTGAAGCCTAAATGTCTTTGTTCTGTGGGCGTGGCTTGTGGGGGGGAGGTCATGTGACTGGGATGGGCACGACCAACTTTTTTTCACTTTTTAAAGCATTTTTTTCCTGCCTATTTGCTCGAACCAGCAGGAATACAATGCTTTAAAAAGCAGAAAAAACAGCTTCCGATGATCGCACCGCTCACAGCTGAGCCGCCGATCCTCGGAAGTTTTTTTTTTTTTTTTTACTACCGGTTTGCAGAACCAGGGACAATCATCCCTACTGGTTCAGCTGAACTGGGCCAAACTGGGAGGATTTCACTCTTGGTCAGGGTGCAAAAGAGAAGAATCGGAGGCCTTGGAGCTGCTTCCCTCCCGTTATGCGACTTTCCCCCCAGTCCGGGCATGGTGGAGTTGCCAAGAAAGCTGCAACTTCCCCCAAAGAGGAAAAGAAGCACAGAGCCCAGCTCGACAACACACAACGTTAAAAAATGGGACAAGAGCTCTACCTGCTGGCCAGGAACACAAAAGAAGGAATCGCACGAGAGAAGGGACTTACGACAGAGCGGGCTTAAGAAAGAAAAGCTAATGCATACAGGGAGTTCTCAACTTACGACTGGTCACTTAGCAACCGTTCAAAGTTAAACGCAAAGGTTCCCCTCGCACATATGTGCTAGCCGTTCCTGACTCTAGAGGGCGGTGCTCATCTCCGTTTCAAGGCTGAAGAGCCAGCCCTGTCCGAAGACGTCTCTTTGGTCATGTGGCCGGCATGACTCAATGCCGAAGGCGCACAGAACGCTGTTTCCTTCCCACCAAAGATGGTGCCTATTTTTCTACTTGCATTTTTTACGTCCTTTCGAACTGCTAGTTTGACAGAAGCTGGGACAAGTCACGGGAGCTCACTCTGTTACGCTGCGCTAGGAATTCGAGCTACCAAACTGCCGACCTTTCTGATCGACAAGCTCAGCATCTTAGCCACTGAGCCACTGCGTCGAGTTCAAAGTTAGGATGGACATTTTTGGAAAGGGATTTGTGACCTGCATTTTCGGCGACTGGCCCGCATTTACGAACATTTGCAACATCCCTGGGTCATGTGACTGCGATTCGTGTTACCTTGTTCGTTTGGAGGACTCTAGCATGGAAGAGGGCCGGCAGAGCATGGAGCCACAGGTACGCGTAGGAGCGAATGGCATAAACAGGAGAATATTCCCAGGTCTGGAATCCTTTGCCGTAAACGAGGTAGTGCATCTATAAAAGAAACTCACAACAAAAAAATGTCCAACATTTTGCTTTCTACAACATACAAAGAAGAATACTAAGCACCCAGCCAGTAGCTGTCAAAGTGTCCATGGAATGTCTCGATCATCAAATCGTGGTTGTCCCAAAGATGTTTTCCCACACACACGCACACACCAAAAGGAAACTGGACTTTCTGGGGGGGGGAGGGGGCGTTGTTTTTGGAAAACATTTCTCTTCTCATCCAGGAAGAACCGAAGAAGCCAAACAAAGAAAAAAAAACCAAGAAATTCCAGGTGCCTTTTAGAAAAGTACCTTTGGGATACCTGTCAGTCATCAAGAAGAAAATGGGAGGCATTTTGGTACCCTGATGATTTCCCTAAGAAACTAATCTCTACCAACCTTTCGGACCTCAGCGACCACTAAATTCATAATTTTAAATTCCATGGACCACTAATACGATCCATCTAACAACCAGCTGGGTGGGTGTGGCCAGGTGGTCATGATGGGAGTGGCCAACGTGATGTCACTCACGTCAAGGGATGCCTCACCAGCCTCTGCTCGCCCCTCCCCTCCCAGCCACTGCTCGCCTGCCTGCCTGGGCTCCATGGGGGCACAGCAGGAAACCTTTGTTGGAGCTAAGCCGCCACCGGGAGAAAGAGTTGGCAAAACAGCTCAGTTCAAATTGGATCTGACCGAGAAGGAGCTCAGCAGAAGCACCTCACTGAGGACTACGAGCATAGGCTTTCCAAGCAGAGGGAAGACCTGTGGGAGTGCAAGGCCAGGTACCGGTGCCTGGAGGCTCAGCGGGTGGAGATGGTCAGCCAGTTCCAGGCCATGATGCAGTCCCACTGGAACGAGGCCTTCCAGCTCTTTGCCACCAACGACGCTTCCCTCCAGACCCCAAGTCTGAATTTCTGCCCCCACTCCGACCCACACAAAAAGACCCCAAAAGGAGAGACTCTCTGCAGCAACACAAATGTTCATTGCACGTATCCAGCCCAGGGACCGTAGTTTGAAGACCCCTGATTTAGTGCAATATAAAAAATACAAATAATTTTTCTGCGGACCACCAAAATTTACTCGAGGACCACCAGTTGGTGACCTTTGCTCTATCTGGTGCTGGGGCTGAATGACCAGTTGGTGACTGCTGCTCTCCAGGATCCGTGACCTCGTTTCAAAAGGTTCAGCTGAGACCAAGTCAAGACCTTTAAATCCAGCAAGCGATTAAAGAGGCTGATGAAACATTCACTCCCCTGCCAGCTAAGAAGAGGTATTATTATCATCATCACAGGCAAGGGCAATACTCACAGGTTCCCAGTAGTTGAAGGTTTCATCGCAGTCAGAGATATTACTTAGCAGAGCTGCACAGAATCTGGCTGAGATTAGACACTTGAAAGCTGTTGATCCTTCAGGAGCCCAGACCTGACCCGCTTTGGTTCCTGAGGATCTAAGGGAAAAGCAAAGTGGCTTTTATTAACCCTGTAAGTTAAGGAAGAGGGAAAGCGAGGAGAGAAATGAGAGAGAGGAGGAAAAGATTGCTGCTTGGGAGACAATGGAGCATCCAGAAAGGCTGATGGAAGGGAACCAGAGGACCAAATTGGGGCATTTAAGCCGTACAGAGGTCCCCAAACCTGGCAACTTTAAGACTTGTGGACTTCGACTCCCAAGATTCCTCAGTCAGCCATGAATTGGGGGATTCTGGGAGTTGAAGTCCACAAGTCTTAAAGTCGCCATGTTTGGGGACCTCTGAAGGCATCTAAGGTCAATCATGGGATGAAAATGCTCCCTTGGATCTGAATCTCATTTATCTTTATATTATTTTAAATAATCAGAGGTCTCCAAGACTTGTGGACCCTTTGGGGCTGGTTGGTAGCTCAACAGCTCGAGTCCTAACCAAGGACCTAGGAACTGTTTTTTATTATTATTATTATTATTATTATTATTATTATTATTATTATTATTATTATTATTAACTTTATTCATTAAACATGAAACTCGGTCAACTCAACATTCAAAAATGCATCAGAAATATCAATGACTAGTGCTAATGGTTGATGCGGTTTGCTTCCAGCATCCTAGATATCATCATCATCATTATTATTATTTGCAAAATTATGATTTGTGGATGGGAGAAATTTTTAAGATACCTTTCCTGTTGTTGATGTGCCTAGGGTGGGCACTCTAAGGCTGGCCACTAAATGGATTAGATTTGAATTAAAAGGGGTGCAATCCCATTCCTTCTACACCCCTCCCAAAAAATGGGGGTCCTTCCTTTCTGCCCCTATGCCCCCCTCCATTTACCCCTCCAGGCCAGCCCTTAAGACCCTCGTCCCATTAACAGCACACGAAATACCAACCCACTCCCCTTTTCAAAGCCTGGTGCAGTAAACTACAACTTCCATCACCCCTCAGTACCTCCCACCTTCTAATGGAAGGCTGAAGACCCTAAGGGGTGATGGGAGTTGTAGTCCAGCCCTCCCAGAGCGCCCGCTGGGCAGAAACCAGGCTGTCCCTCCCCGCTCTCGGCCCCTACTCGGATTTGTTCTCTTCGGCGCCCGGCGGAGGCGGAGGCCCCTCTCGCTGCCGGGCGGGCGCCGCCGAATCCCCGCCGCCCCATCGAGGCCGGTGCCGGGCCCCCTTGGCTGCCATGCCGAGTGTGGGCAGGCGGCCGGGCTCGTGGCGATCAGCGCGGGGACGCGACGCCGCTCGCCGCCATCTTCAGTGCGGGCACGGCGCAGGCGCAATTACTTTTTTCCTTCCCCACTAATCCCACGTCTTGCTCTTGCGGGCTCGCGC
Organism: Natrix helvetica; assembly: GCF_964273705.1. Lineage (NCBI taxonomy): Eukaryota > Metazoa > Chordata > Lepidosauria > Squamata > Natricidae > Natrix > Natrix helvetica. Next base: position 26,243,237 of record NC_138559.1, read on the forward strand.
GGCGCTTTGGTGCAGCGACGGGCGACGTGTAAAAGGCACGAAGTCCCATAGGCGGGGCGGCAGCAGCGCCTAGTGGGAAGAGCTCCACTCTCATTTGCATGTCCCTCCGCCCCCCAATTGCTTTCCCCGAGATTGCTTTTCTCCATTGCGCCCAATTTGCCCATTGCAATCGGGCGCTGCAACTGCGAAAGACAAATACTGTTTATTTCTTCAAATGATTGCTCTTGCTGCTGTCATTGCTGCAAAATCGTATTGCTTTCATGGAGATGGATGCTTGCTGTTTTTATGCAGTTCAATCTAATGTAGGAAGTTAAAGACCCACCCCTCTCTAGAAAAATGAAATATCCCGGGAAATATGGACAAGGCAGAATAGTATGTTTTCCTGGATCAGAAATGGAGAAACGTGTTTTTAGGCAGGAAGCAGGTTCATTCTTAATAGTCCCCACCTTTGTCAATGGGCCATTAAAAAGCCTGGGCCAGTCTATTCTACATAACAAAGATCCCTTCAGCCCCACTTGGAAACGAACGCAGCAGGACATTTCTTCCAACACTAATAAATACATTCCATAAGTAAATAAATAAACCTTGCCCCTTTGGGGAAACTTTTATTTTATTTAAATTCCAGCTTCATTATTTTTATAAATAATTCGAGGCGGCCAACACATCCGACATACCTCCCCCCGCCCTCCTCTTTCGCCCGCATCACCGGCCCAGCCAAGTTCTCCTTCTGGTCCTCCTACCTAACAACCACCCGGAGACGGCGCTGCAGCTCCTCCCTAAGGGCCATCTGCATGGCCGCCGCCTGGGGGCGAGAGAGCGCTTTATCGCAAGACTGGTAGGTGAGCCTGTAGCACAGGCTGGTGGCGTGTGGGGCGCTCGGGTGCCGAAAACAGTCCAGCAGCTGGATAGACACAACCGTGTCCAAAGACGCACACCTGGCAATGGTGTGGAACTGGATTTCGCGGAATGTTTCCGCCTCTGGAAGCCAGAAGCTGATGTCGTGCACATAGGCTGGCGGGTGGAGGGAAAAGTTCTGGAAAACGCCTAAACGGCCCCCAAAAAACTGACCCGCGAAACGCTCGTCCGAAGTCCAGAGCATCCGCCAGTCAAAAATGCGGGAGGCGCACATCGCCAGAAGATCGAGGTTCAAAGAAACGCAAACCGCATTTTGATGAATGTTTGATGGTTGCCACCGAACGGTACTTATTGTCCCAACGCGAAATTCCTTTGGGTTGGAATCAAAGCCCTGGCAGCTCACAGTCACAGCGTATTTTGGGTTGAGCAGAAACGGTCCGTAAGAAGGTAGAAAGATATTCTGCTGACTGCTTTCTGGCTCCTGGTTCAGGGAGTCCAATTTAACCTCCGATGATGGGAGTAAAGAATTTAATGTGCCCATGAGGCTTTCCACCAGGAGCTGCGCGTCTTCTACATCTTCCTTAACTGCGCAGATAAAGAGGCACTCGTGAAAAATAGGCGGCACGTGAACAGAAATTTTGCATTTTTTAAAAGCCAGTCCACTGAGGGCCAGCAAACTCTGAGGAGAAAAATCTCTCTGCTTTACAATAGAATGAAGAAAAACCAACAGGGAAGGCCGAAGGTAATATTGTCCTAAGGTCCAACTCAAATCCTGGTCCTCATCCGTTCCGGTATCACTTTTAGAAGCTAAAAACTTGATTTCAGGGTGACTTTTGGCGACAGGAACCATCCAAAAGGCGTCTGATGAAGGAGAAGCAGTTCTGTCTTTGAATACCAAGGGAAAGGAAGAATTCGCCTTCTGAACTGCGAACGATCTGCCGAGGCCATCGATTAGTTTTTCATTTATAGTCCTCACGGGATGCTTCGAATGAATGCCTAAGTAGTTCCTAGTTCAGGTTATAAAAATATTAGGAAGAAAGAAGTATTAAACAAGGCAAGCCACTAACCTCAGACATTGCACTTTCAAAAACAGCAAATTATTGATGGAGTAGTGAATGTGAAGTGTGTTACGATTTTTTTTAGCCTATTCGTTAGTATTATTCCAGTTGCTCAGATATCAGTCCAAAAGGCATCTGGATTCCAAAGGAATGTTCCCTTTAAGAGCACACCCATTAGCCAAACTGATTACATTATGCAGAGATCAGACTCCAAGGATCTGGGAATTCAGCTGCATACCTGCTTATCTTCTCTAGGAACATCTGTGGAATTTGGCAGGACACTGATTCGCCTTCCAGCTCCATTTTGCAAATCGAAGGTTGAGAATGCAGAAATGGCACACTCCGGGTGAATATGTGATTCAGAGCGCCTTCTAGGCAGAAAGATTTATCCCAATTCCTAGGAAAAAAGCCGATGAAGTTTGGAGGCAGAAGAATCTGTGCTTTTCATTTCTACAATTAGCTGAACCGACCAAAACCAAAACAATGGAATCCAAAATTCAGAATGTCAACAATCCAGCCCGCGGGGCGCTTAGATCTGGCTTGTGGGGCTGCCCTGGAAACAGTGAAGGACCGGCCCTCTGACAGCAAAAGCAGAGCGCACGAGAGCCGTGGGCAGCCCTCCCGATCTCCGTTTTTACTGGCAGTGTGTTGCAGGCGGCCATCGCAGCTGGAAATGGAGCTCATGACGGCCGCTGGTAGCCCTATGTTCTGTTTCTGCTGGCAGAGGGTTGCAGGAGGTTGTCGCAGTCGAAAACAGAGCTTGGCAGCCCGTTTTTGCTGGCAGAGCGCTCGGGCTGCCACAGGCGCCCCTGACACGAGTGATGTCGAGCTGGTCACGCCGACCCCAGCCCTCTGAGGTCAAACACGACCCTGATGTGGCCCTCAATGAAATAGAGTTTGACACCCCTGCTATATAGCCCTGATTATTCCCAAGATTTGTATAGGGTTTTACTAAAAATTTAATCTCCAATAAATTTGCCTCCCACAAAGGCCCGAGAACCAACAGGGCCATAAATCTTCTGTGCTAGAGGTAATAGAAATTTAAATATGGGACATTTTAGTTTTATAAGAGATGAATCCTGTATGTGCAGTTCTCACCCACAGAATTTGCATGATGCAAAGGAAACAGGAGCATTTGGTAATAAGGCCCTTTCTTGGGCAACATCCAAGATGGCAACTGGCATAGGACCAACCACGGCTTACCTGTAGCCTGTACATTTATATCCACCGACATCTCTGACATTAAACGGCTCGATGCCGCTCAAGATAAATCCTGCTTCTGCTGCCATCTCCGCAACTTGCCAGCTGTTGTGCCATTCACGCATTGGCTGGTCTGCAGGGGTGCCCCCTTGTCCTTTGCAAAGTGCCACGTGGACGTCTCCTTTCTCTGCCAGAACATCTGCACAGCTGGAACACACACACACACACAGAGGGGTGTCATTGCCACGGAGCTAATGCAGCAAGCTGTCCTTCTCAGAAGAAGGAAAAACAGCTCCAAAGGAGTCTTTTCAGCCAACTTCGGAAACATTGTCTTGCATAAAAATCTTTGCTGTCAGAAGTTTCAAACCTTTATTGTCAGAGCACAACATGTGTACCGTGAGATTGGCTGAGCCTCCCTTCCTGCCCCCCCCCTTCCCTTCGCTCCCCAACACAATACAACTCACAGTGAAAGACAAAAAGAAAATCCCCAGGCCAGTGAATCCTGCTAACAAACCCCCAGTCCCAGGGCACCAGGCAAACATACTGCATATTGCAAAGGCCCAGCAAGTCAATCATACTATGCCTATGATGGCGAACCTATGGCACACCCGCCACAGGTGGCACACAGAGCCCTCTCTGCGGGCATGCGCGCTATCGCCAGCTGCTCTTCTGCTTTCCAGCATGCACGTGCACATCGACCAGCTGGTCTTCACGGATGCTGGAGAGCTGGAAAACCACCAGAAATGAACCTGAAAATGACCCCCAAAATGGCCTGGAAAATGGCCTAAAACCAGCCCAAACCCAGACATACATGCACCAGCCAGCTGGTATTTGGGTTTTTGGCAAATCCATGCAAGCACGTTCTGATTTGGGCACTCAGTGCCGAAACGTTTGGCCATCACTGTACTCTGCTGTTGTAGAGTTATTTTTCATCCAGGAGTCTGACAGCCCACAGATGAAAACTGTTCTTCAGCCTGTTTCTGCCTCTGCTTCTACATCTCCTTCCGGATGGCAGGAAAATAAAGAAGGGCTGACCAGGCTGTGAGTCATCCCTGAGGATGTACCCCATTCTTCTAAGGCAGCGAGCCCTAGCGATGTCGTCTAGTGGTATCAGGGGACAGCCCACAATGCTTTGTGCTGTGCTCATCACACTCTGTAATGTCTTTGTATCCACGGCTGTCAAGCCGGGGTCGTACCCCGTAATGCAATGAGTGAGGACGCTTTCTCTTGTGGACCAGTAAACCTACAGTGCGTACAGGGAAGAACAAAAGTCATAGGAATCCTCAATTATATTTCTCCTGCCCATACCATGGCCTATCCAGCAGCTCTTTACACAAAGCTCTTAAGATGAACAAAGATGTCTCTGCAGGGAAGTTCAAAAGGTAGCTCTATCTTCCTGGCATCTATATTTTGAGGCTTCTAATGCAAAACATAATGGTCTTGAAACAGGCACGCACATGGAACCAGAAAAAATTATGCAGTTTCGCTTTCTCTCACCTGCAGAAAAACTTGGCAAGAAGCTCCCTGTTCTTTTTTATTCCAGCCTTTTCCCCACAATGGGGGAAATTGAAATAAATACGGTCGAAATCCCTCATAGCCGGCAAGAAGTATTCCTTCAGTTTTGTGCAGTTGACAGAAAAGTAGACTTCGGCACCTGGATTATTAAAAAGAATAATAATGCACAGTTTAACACTTTGTTTTTTTTCCCAGATAAACAAAATATAAGGATAACAAAAATAACAAAATATAAGGATAACAACTACAATAATAATATGTGATTATGGATGAAACATGTGACAGTGATTCCCATTGTCATTGGAGCACTTGGTACCATGTCCAAGAATTTTATAAAATGTGTCAAGAAATTGCAGCTTCCTGCAATAGCACCAGTGGAACTGCAAAAAACTGCACTACTCGGAACATCATATATTTTAAAGAAGGTACTTAGTTGATACCTAGGATTCTGGCAGCAACCTGTATCAACCATCAGTGCCAGTCAATAATATTTGTGATGCATTTTTAAATGTTCAGTTGAATGAGTTTCCTGTTTAATGAATAAAAGTTTATAACAACAACAATACTGCTTCCCCCACAGATCGTTTACCTTTGTCTCTCAGAAACTGTACGTTGGATTTGGTGAAAGATTGTTCAGATATAGACTCTTCACTACCATAGCAGGTGGCAATAATATGAGTGTCGCAGCCTCTTGCTTTGTACAGATGGACCGAGAAGGAAAAATTTCCTTCCCCAACCAGGAGGAAACATGCTAGTTGACGTTGCATGGAGGAAAACGATCACGGACAAAAGCCAGAATCTGGATTGTAGAAGACTTCAGGGGATTCTGCTCCTTTAATCTGTTGCTCCTGAGGCAATCGGTTGAATCATTTTTGGAACAGGAAATAAGGAGCTGTGAGCTCCACCAGATCCCTTGTTCTATAGCAGAGAAACAACCAAGCTTCACTCAGCACCAGCCAGCCTGGCCAATAGCTTGCAAACTGGGGAGCTGTGCCCCCAAACGTGCAGGAAGCACCTCCTGCTGGATTAGAGAAAAGATCCTGGTTTTCTGCCAAAACTACCTCCAAGGATGCTGCAGGAGTGAAACCAAGGAGGAAAACTGTCACAGTCCAGGTTGTTTTTGCACAAGAAGCAATAGGTGGAAGCTGATCAAAGGGAAATGCAGCCTGGAACTAAGGAGGAATTCCCTGAGAGCCAGAACAATCAATCAAGGGAACAGTTTACCTCCCCGAATTGTGGTGGCTCCATCGCTGGAGATTTTCAAGGAAAAAAAAACCTGGAAAATTTATCCAGAATATGAGGCCTCCTGCCTTCGGCAGAGGGGGTTGGACTAGATGACCTCCAAGGTCCCTTCCAGCCCTATCAACCTACGGTTTCATTCCACTGCTTTCTTTCAAACCACACTCCGGGGATTGGGTGGGTGGGATATATTATATTATTGTAATACATTATGTTATATTATATTAGTATATTATTGTAATATATTACATTACTATTCTTATCACTATTATATTCTGGATTCATTGGGAGAGGAAAGAAAAGGACAGGCTGACACCTGGCTGGGGATGATGGGTACGGCACCCACACCCAGCAGGTGTCTATTTTTATCTATTTTTATCCCCCTTCCCAAATTCCCTTCTGACCAATTTATAAAACAAATTCAAGGAAAAGAGGGGGGGAAGGATTTAAAAAATACTGCAAAACTACTCTAAACTTCTCCGCTCGCTCCCTCCCCCTCCTCCCCCTTCCCAGCCCCGCCCCTCCCAAAGGGCTCCCGAAGCGCGGTCGACCGTTTTGCGCGTCACTTCCGGCGCGAGCGGCGCGAGTGTCCCCCTCCCCGCCTTCTTCCTGCCGCGCGGCTTCTGCGGTTGCCATAGGAACTGCTCCACTCCTTCGCTCCTGCCCCGCCCCTTTCGGTTTTTTTTCCCCGAGGCTTTTTTGGCGGCGGGGGCGTCTTGGGCAGGTATGGGAGGGCGGGGGGCAATTATTTCTTTCCTTGCAGCTGTTAGGCTCGTTTTTCGGGCATGTCACTTCTTGGGAAGGGCTGAGACGGTAGCCTAGTGGGTGGTGGAGCCTCCAGGTTCAGGAGCAGTCTATCGTCTCTCTTTTTTCCTCATTTTCCCCATTGGGGGGAGGGACACATTGTAAGCCTGCCTAGCCGGAGAGGACAGCCAAAGCCCATTTAGCTCAAATCGGGCCACCCGTTGAAGAAAAACCTGGCTTTTAAAAAGAAAAGAAAAAGGAAGAGAGGGGCAAATGCTTGAAAGCTGGCCAAAGCATGGTTTCTTTTATCCCCCAAAAAGGAAGGGAGGAAGGAAGGAAATAAAGGAATAAAGAAAGGCATAAGGAAGGGAGGGAAGAAAAGAGAAGGGATAGAAAGAGTGAGGTAGGGAAATAAAGAAAGAAGGGAGGGAGGTAAAGGAGAAAGAAGGAAGGAGGGAAAAGAAGGAAAGAACAAGGGAGGGAGGAAAAGAGAAGGAAGGAGAGATTGAGAGAAAAGAAAAGAAGGGAAGAAAGAAGGGAGGGAGAAAAATAGAAATAAGGAAAAAGAGAGAGAAAGAAAAAGAAGGAAAGAAGAAGGGAGGGAGGAAAAAGAAGGAATGGAGGAAATAAGGAAGGGAGGGAAAGAGAAGGAGGGAGAGAGAGAAAGAAAAGAAAAGAAGAAGGGAAGAAGGAAGGAAAAGTAGAAAGAGAAGGAAGGAAGGAAATGAAGGGAGGGAAAGAAAAGGAAGGAGAAAAAGAGAAAGAAAAGGAAGGAAGAAGGGAAGAAGGAAGGAAGGAAAAGTAGAAAGAAGGAAGGAAACAAGGACGGGAGGGAAAGAAGGAAGGAGAGAGAAAGAAAGAAAAAGAAAGAAAGAAGGGAAGGAAATGAGGAAAGGGAGGGAAAGAGAAGGAGAGAGAAAGAAAAAGAAAAGAAGGAAGGAGAAAACAGGAAGGGAGGGAATGGGCTTTTACAGTGGGACGGTACCTCTAGAGAGCATTTAGTCCAACCTTTTCCGAGGAATGCAGGGTGGGATACAGGGTTCTTCTAAGGTGCTGCTGCTTAGAGCACGGCCCAAGGGTCCCTGGGGAGTTCCCAAAGACCCTCTCCTTGTCTGCAAAATCAAAACAAGTTGCCAGCCTACGTTAAGAAAAAAGTACACTATTATGAAAGAAACCCATCAAAGGGTATCCTATTCCGAGTAAATTATTGTGGTAGTTTGAGCCATGCTCTGACGGAAAGGAGCGCATGAAATCGGCTGTCTGGAGGTCCCTGTGGGACTTTTGTGCCTCCTCCCCATCAGCAAGAGGGAAGATGGTGGCTGACCCCACTGCTGCCCCTCTTCTGCCCCCTCCTCTCTCTTCCCACTCCCTGCCTTTGACCACTTTAATCCAGGAACAGCCAGAGCCTGCTTAGACGCCTCTTCACTCATGGAGGATGGGCAAGAGAAAGGCAACAAGTCTTAAAATAACTTTATTGTCACTTTAAAGGTATACTAATCGGTGTGCATTAAAATGAAATGCAACTTTCAAAGGGTCTCCACCTCTGATAGGCACTACACAAACATGGCAAAAAAAACCAAATAAATAAATTAAAAAACAACAACATGAAAACTCAGCAGAAAAGAAACGGGCTTAGTCATGCCAGCTGGTGGGCAAAGGGACCAAAGCTCTTGGTGCCCACCTCCCTTGGCAAGATGCAGTTTGGGATGAAAGCCTCTCATCCCAACAGAACAGTGACTTCAGACCTCCCCAATGATCAGGAGATTACATCACAAACTAAGCAAATTAGGGTTTTTTTTAGGGGGGCTGATTTGCCCCAGGTCCCCATCACAGCAAAACCCTTGGCACTTTTAAAATCCATCGATAGCTTTTGCACCCAGGTTACTGAGGTCTTCCATTTTTCTGAGATCTTCCAATTGAGAAAGGGGGAAAGTAGCTAGAAAATGTGGGATTTGGACGAGACCAGTAGTTCCAATATCACCACGACAACTTCGGACTCCGAGGTATTTCCGGCTGCCGAACGTCCAGATTTCTCACCGTTCCAGGTTGAAAACGTTGGGAAAAAAAGTTCCCTTTTTTCCCCCTTTTGATTATTCTCTTGGCCATCAATTTGCTACTCTGGATTAAAATGACCCCCAAAGGACCTGACATTGCAAACAGGGCATATACAGATAAGTCCTCGACTTACGACAGTTTGTTTAGTGACCATTTCAAGTTCCAGCGGCACTGAAAAATGTGGCTTATGACCATTTCTCAAACTTACGTCCTTTGCAGCATTCGCCACGATCACGTGATCAAAATTCAGGTGCTTGGGCAGCGGGTTCATACTTACGATGGTCGCAGTGTCGTGGGGTCACGCAATCCGCTTTTGGGACCTCCTGACGAGCGAAGTCGATGGGGAAGCCAGACTCAGTTAACAACCGGGTTAATAATTTAAGCAATATGGGGACTGGCATTAAAACAGTACATAGAATTTCTGACTAAATGAAAAACGATCACTTTGCGGGGGGCCCTTGTTGTAACTTTGAGTGGCTGTTAAACGAATGCCTGTAAGTCAAGGACCGCTTGTGAGGGCTTCTTTGATTTTCTGTGCAGCCCTTGGCCTGTTTTCCTGTCTCCCTTCAGGACATGTCCCTATCGTGCTTCTTTAACCCTCTTCACGGCTGCTTGCTCCACGCAGACGGCCACGGGGAAGTGTGGACAGACTGGAACAGCACGTCCAAGTTCTTCCAGTATGGCTGGCGGTGCACCACCAACGAGGACATGTACAGCAGCCCGACCCTCCTGGGGAACTGGAATGAGGAGCGCTACGACATCCAGAAAAGGAGGCAGCTCAAACCTCTCCCTTCCCAGGTCAGGCTGTCTTGGGACGGGACTCTGCTCGCGAGGTGGCCACGCAAAGGGACGTGGCTAATGATCAAGGCTTTGGGGGCTTTTTATAGCTCTTTAGGGGGTCCTCGGTGCTCTCTGAGTTTGGTTGTTTCCTTGCAGACGTTTCATGACCCAGCTAGGGAACACCATCAGTGCTAGAAGGGAGGGGAATTTGGGGAGGGGAGGAGGGGATCACATCACACTCCTTGTTTCCTGCTGTTGTTCTGTGAGTCACGGTTTGCTTTGGGGAGAAAGCCCCCTCTGCTCGAAGGCTAGGCTTGCTTGAGTGAAGGACGGGGGCTTTGGAATGAAGCTTGCACAACTGACCCTGCATTTTGCCTTGCAGTACACTCACTATTTTGAGTCCACGTACGCAACAGACTATTCCAAGGAAAAGCCTTGCAGATTCAGAAGTAGGTGTACAAAACTAACACACAGGTAGAAAACACAGCTGGGAGAGCAAGGCTGTCTGTCTATATGTGTGTGTGTGTGTGTGTGTGTGTGTGTGTAAAATGAAATATAAAATAAGACCCTTATTTTCAGGGAAACCAATATATATATTCCTACTGGGTTTCCCCGAAAATAAGCAATTGGCCTTATTTTCGGGGAGGTCTTGTTATTTTTGAGGTGCAGGAGGCGGCGAGTGTGGTCACCCCTTGGCTGCTGCTGCGTTGCAAGATTTTCAGGGGAGGGCTTATTTTCAGGGAAACGGGGTAGCAGAAGAGTCAAAATAAGACAGATACAAGCGTCGGTAGCATGTGAGCTAAGCGTTCCCAAAGGGTCTCAGATCAGAGTCAGTCAATATCCCAAGCAAAGACTTGGGGGCAATGGTGAAATTCAATTTTTTTACTACCGGTTCTGTGGGTGTGGCTTGGTGGGCGTGGCAGGGGAAGGATACTGCAAAATCCCCATTCCCTCCCCACTCTGGGGCCAGCCAGAGGAGGCATTTGCCAGTTCTCCAAAACACTCAAAATTTCCGCTACCGGTTCTCCAGAACTTGTCAGAACCTGCTGAATGTCACCCCTACTTGGGGGGGGGGGGGAGAATCTCAGGCGCACCCAGTACAATCAGTGAAACACACCCAGGTGTGCAAGGGAGCCATTGCTCCTCCCTCTTCCCAGCAACTGTTTTGGGTTGGGGGATTCCAGTTAAACCCTCTTAGGAACCCAAATCCTTGGGCTGGCATAAGGGTCCAAAGCCAGGAAGATAGAAAAGTAGGCAGCCGACTACAGGTAGTCCTTGACTTACAACCGTTCATTTAGTGACCGTCTGAAGGTACGACAGCACTGGAAAAAAAGGGACTTATGACCGATTTTTTACACTTAACAACTGTTGCAGCTTCCCCATAGTCACGTGGTCAAAATGTATACTCACTTGGCAACTGATTGGTATTTGTGACGGCTGCCGTGTCCTGGGGTCAAGGGACGCCCGTCTGACAAGCAAATTCAACGGGAAGCCAGGTTCGCTTAACAACCGCGTGACCGATTTAACAGCTGCCGTGATTCACTTAACGGAGGTGGCCAGGAAAGTGCCAAAACGGAGCCAAACCCACTTAACCTCTGTCTCGCTTACCAACAGTAGTTTTGGGCTCAGCTGCGGTCGTACATCGAGGACAACCTGTGTTGGAATTCCTGCAAAGCAGGGCATCTTATTGGCCTCCACCCCTTTCGTTAGCGGGATTAGTTGGGTGTGTCTGTGTCCCCTTTGGTTAGGAGTAGGCCAGGACTGCCTCGGGCTCTTGCCAAGGGAGCCCAGTGTGTGGGTTAAGTGTTGTTACACACACGCACAGCCATGCTTTCCTTTCCTTTTGCCTTTCCCCATCCTGTCTGTGCTCTTAGGGGTAACGCGAGGGCCCCACTGGTTCCCCGGACACCAGCCCGAGCTGGAGCCGCCTCCGATCAAGCCCACCGCCCGGTCGTGCTACATGATCGATTACGAGCCCCCGCATGGCAGGGCAGCTTGCTCCTTGGCCGAAGCGAAGCCCAAGGAAGCAGCGGAGACGCCACCCAAGCAGTAGGCCGCTGCTCCAGGATCCCCTGGGGCTGGAAATCTCTGCCGGAGGGTCTCCTTGCCCCACCACCAAGATCAGAAGAAGCACGGTTGCTTGAGCCGCCGTTCCTAAAATAAAGAAATGCCTGCCAGGAGACTCCCGACACGTTCGCGTTTCCGTTCTGGTTCCTTCCTAGTTTTGTGGTTGGCTCTCTTCGCAACTCCACAGCTGGATTCAACCCTCCCACTCAGGACCTCCGAGCCTTAGCTAAGATTGCAGCTGGCCGTGAAGATTGAGGGGAGAAACTGCCCCCCCATTTTATTTGTTACTAAAAAAACTCGTGTGCCTATCTTTGCACAGAGAAATAAAGAAGAAGATTCGCTTTGCCATTTCTGTCCTAGAAAGAGGCTTTCTTTGGTATGTAAAAAAGGGGGTTGGGGTCTCCGAGGGTCTCTTTATTTCCTTGGTCCTTGGAGGAGAGCCGATGTTTCTTCCCGCGTGACGGGGATGCTGCGCTCCGGGACTTCCTTGAGTTTCCTTGGTCCGTTCACTGTCAGGACGCCATCCGAGGAGAGGGAGGAGGTGATGGTCAGGGGGTCCACATCGGCTGGGATTCTGTACTTCCTGTTGAACTCACGGGCGATGAAGCCATGTTCGTCCTTCGTGGGGAGAGGCAGAAAAGGCATTGCACGGTTAGTTTGGGAATCGGCCTGCAGGAGCCTGTTTGGTCCAGTGGTGAAAGTGGTGGTCTAGAAACCAGGGGACGGGGAGTTCTAGTTCTGCATAAGGCATGAAAGGAGAGGAAAATCAGCTAGGTGACTTTGTGCCCATCACTGGGAGATGGCGAGTTCTAGTCCCGCGTTAGGCATGAAAGCCAGCTGAGTGGCTTTTTGGCCAGTCCCCCTCTCAGCCCAATCCACCTCACAGGATGGTTGTTACGGGGAAAAGTTGGAGGAAGAAGGAGTAGTAAGTATGTTCGTTCCTTTGAATTACTTATACAGTAATAAAGACAGGATATAAATCTAATGAATGGTGAATGAATGAATCCTGAATCTATCTATATTAAAAACAGCTGTGTGTATGTTTGTTCCAGGATAACTCTGGAACGCCTGGAGCAATTTCAACCAAACTTGGTACACTAGATGACTTACTCTCTGGAAACAAATACTGTGGGGGTAAGACACCCCTAAAGCCCCCCGGTGTGTGTGCTCTGTTAAGATACAGCCTGTTGTGCCTTAAAATGGCTTCTACTGTGCAGTTGCCATGGTAACGGATTCACAGTACTCCACAAGGGGGAAAATCCAACATTAGAAATTACGTTTGGTCCAGACATTTCCCCCCTATAAATAAATACCCGGGCAACGCCTGGTTATCGGCTAGTAAATAGATAAAATAAGCCGCATCTTACGGTGGAAAAGCTCTTGTGTTCAGCTTTCCAATTTCGGTGCTGGGTTAAGAACGATCCTCTCCCTGAGAACTGGACAAGCCACCCCGAAAGAACATGGGCAATCTCGCGATTAACCTCATCTCTGCTGCCCCTGATGTTAAATGAAACATGCCCTGCTGTAGGGCTCGCCAGGTGCAGCTATGTTGGCCGTGTGGCCTCTCCAGAGTCTCTTTGGAGAGCGAGACGGGCGACATATAAATGTAATCCAGTTCCCCTCCTGTTGCCTTGCCGAGCAGGCTCGTCCCCCGAACAGACCAACCTGGCGCTCCTCATGCTTCCCCTGGACTTCAATCACGTCCCCCCAAACCTTGACCTTCAGCTCCTCCGGTGAGAAATGCTTCACGTCCAGGTTGACGGAAAACTTAGCGTTGTCCAAGTGCATCTGAGGACAAAAGAAGTTTGGGTTAGGTAATAAGATTTCGCATTTATCAGAAGTTGGGAAATTCTAGACACAGAACACTTTGGCATGTTGGGCACCTCATTGCAAAGTTTGACACCTCCCCCCGCCCCCAAGTTATGACAAAAAAATAAGAACAGTACCGGAAGACAAGGAGGCCCCAAATAAAAAGAAATGGGGTTTTGTACCCCTTGCAAAAATAGACAAAATTTGCCATCTTGTGGAAGTTGCGGTGCATCTCTCCCTCTCTGTTCTCTCGTTGGGCTGGTTTCACAAATACGTTTAACGAGATCAGTGCAAAAGGAGGGGATGCATTCTCACAACTTCAGAAATTTGGTTTGTTTAATCTTTAGCTCAGCTTTTTGTGTGTGTGATTTTGCATCATGTGTGAACCCAGCATCTTTGGTTACTTACATACTTGGTCCAAACCCAGAAGACAGTATCCCTCACTTCCATGCTTCCTCCCCTCGTATGACCATTTGCATTTCAACTTTCCACTTCTTTTAAGACTCTTGTTTTTTTCTAATTTATCCTCCCCCTCTTTAATGTTTCCTTTACTTTTATGAGGTCTGGTTTACTCTTTTATTTATTTAAAACATTTATGTAGCTGCCCATCTTTCAACCAACACTGGGCGGCTCCCAATCCAAGATTAAACGACCGATAAAACCGCAAGGAAACTCTAAAATTAAACCAGTCGAAACGTTAATCCAATCTAAGATTGCAAGGAGCAAGCAAGGTGTGAATTGTCCTTGGGTTGATAAAATACCCAGCCCTGTTTAAACACCGATCGCATGGAAAGGAGCGATGCCCCTGTCGGCATCTGAATTGAAGAGACAGAAACAATGCCCATTTCACAAAGAAGTGGGTCCTCGGTGCAACAGAAGAACCGGACTGTCAGCAGAGATGCTGGCTTACTGCCTCCTGGCCATGCCAGCTGAGATGACGGGAATTGTGGCTCAACCATCAGAAACCCCCAAATCAAGAGGCTTCTGGCCTGGAGCCCCCCACCCTCGCTCTGCTGCATGCAAACCTCACAAAGAAAGGAAGAACGGAGCAAAGGTCACAACCTTGGGGCCAGACAAGCCGAAGGACGTTCTCTTCCCACTTACGTCCACTGACCCATCAGAACAGGGGAGGCAAGAGATGTCACAGGTCCCCTTTCTTAAGGGTGGTGGGACCAAGAAGAAGGGCCTTCTCCATGGTGGCTCCTTCCCCAGGGGAACATCATCATCCTTGCAGAGATAACTTGGGCTCCACTTTGGCACTCTTTCCTGCAGGTGTGGTTTTGCCAGAAAGTGAAGGGAGCTGGGGATGATACGGAGCCCATCGAGTGGCTGGTCTGATCATTGTCGCTGTGTGTGTCTCTGTGTGTGTGTGTGTGTGTGTGTGTTTATTGGGTTTCCTATTGGGGATTTGTAAGCTTCTGGAGGCAACATGAGTGAGTTGGGTGGCTATATATAAATGTGTATGCCTGTGAACGTTGGAGCATAAGGAAGGCCAAAGACTGGAGGCCTTTGAACTCTGGTGCTGGAGAAGAAGACTCCTGCATTGAGTCCCTTGGACTGCAAGGCCATCCAACCGGTCAGTCCTAGAGGAGATCCACCCTGACTGCTCTTTAGAAGGCCAGATCCTGAAGAGGAAACTCAAATACGTTGGCCACCTAATGAGAAGGAAGGACTCCCTGGAGAAGAGCCTCATGCTGGGAACGATGGAGGGCAAAAGAAGAAGAAGGGGATGGCAGAGAAAGAGGTGGCTGGATGGAGTCACCAAATCAGCCGGCGTGAGCTTAAATGGGCTCCAGAGGATGGTAGAGGACAGGAAGGCCTGGAGGAACATTGTCCATGGGGTTGCGATGGATCAGACATGACTTCTAACAACAACAACATAAATGTCCTCAATGTAATAAATCCCTAAAACGGTCAGCAGGTGCCCTCTGTGGGCATCCTGGCATCGGCGCGAGGGGAAGGGTTACCTCGGGGAGTCCGCTGTCTATCCACCCAGCGTTCCTGAAGGCGAAGGGCCTTCCCAGGAAGGAGCCCAGGGGCCAGCTGCCTGCGAAGAGTTCGGATTCCATGACGGGCTCCCCGAAATGTTGGCTGAAGATGCGGCTGGGCGAGGGGCCGGGGAAGAGCCGTCTGCGGAAGAAGGGGTGGTGGATGGTGACGTCCATCTCCCCCCAGGAAGCGGCCGGTGGCAGTGCATCCTGGCAAGCCGAGGGGTCCCGGCTTTATATGCTTGCCCGGTGCCAGGCTTTGCCCTGGCTAAATCCTCCTGACCCATGATGTCAGTCCTGCTTTTCTGCCTGCGTCGGCCGGCCATTGGCTGTGGGGCTGGCAGAGGCGTCTCAGTGCCTGCATGGCAGACGGAAAAGAACACAGTGAAATTCTAGCTGGTCACAGCTTCTCTTCTCCCCCCCCCCCCCCTCGTCTCTGGAAAAGAAAAGAAAATAAAGGCTCAGCCAGCGTGATCCACATTCCTGCTCCTTTGGGCGCTGGCGCGAATCCTGCCTTTGACTATCTTTGTCTCGGAAAGAGTGCAAGGAAGCTGGCATCAGGCTGGCATTCAGTCATCCGGCCCACCACAGGCTCCTGCTCCTCCTCCTCCTCCTCCTCCTCTTGGGCTGAACGGCCACGGGAAGGGACTCAGGACCTCGCACCCTCCCTGGGGGAGTTGAGTCATCTTGGCCTGCCAAGGGTTGGAAGATGAGGTCACCACCGTAACACTTGAGGGTGATGGCCGTTGGGTTAGGGAGCGTAAGGGAAGGCGGGGAAGAGAAAGGAAAGGAAGGACAAGGAGGGTCACACTCCCAGTATCTGATCTCTCTTGTGAATGTCACGGCAAAAGGGTAAGCGGTCAACTGGTCTTGGAATGTTGCAAAGACTTTTGATGGTAGTTAGAAGTTGGATTCAATGGACCCAAAATTATTTCTTTCTTTCCTTCCTTCCTTCATTCTTTCCTTTTCCCTTCCTTCTTCTTTCCCTTCCTTTCCTTCTTTCCTTCCTTCTTTCCTTCCTTCTCCAGTTTCCTTCCTTCCTCCATTTTCCTTCTTTTGTTCCCTTTTCTTCCTTCCTTCTTTCCCCCCTTCCTTCTCCATTTTCCTTCTTTTCCTTCTTCATTTTCCTTCCTTTCCTTCCTTCTTAACCTTTCCTTCCTTTCCTTCTTTCCTTCCTTCCTCTCCTTTTTCCCTTCTTCTCTTGCTATTTTCTCTCTTCTTCCTTCCTTCCTTCCTCCCTCCCTCCCTTCCCCCAAGGCAGAAGGCTTCAGGCACAGCCTGGGTCATTCCTTTCGGCCTTGGGGACCATGGAGGGAGGGGGTGTTGCTTCTTTGACCTCACCACTCAACCAAATGTTTTTAATAGGAGACTGAGATAGAAGAGCTGAATCATTTTTCCCACTGGGTTAAATTTAAACCTCTTTGCTCAGGCGGGCGGGAGACTGCAGCACCTCCAGCTGAGCATGCCATGAATGTGGCTGGACCAGTTTCCCCCGTCTCTCTCCTTCGTTTCCTCTTTCTTCACCCCCAATTATGTGAGGGTGGAAGCGCTGCCATGCCTTTACCCCGAGAGCTGAGAGTTTCTCCTCGTCAGGCCTGGAGTTGTCCTTTTGCTGAGTCTAAAGTCCCATCGCAAAGGCACCTGGACACAATTTCCAGATGGTCAGAAGAGGGTGGGTTAAAGAAAGTTTGTCACCAGATGCTGGGGGACCCCTCTATACTCGCATGCCTGCTATCGGCTGCCATAGTAATGGGGAGGGTGGGGGCTCATGGTATTTGGGAGGGGAAACATGTTGGTGGAGACATCTCGGAAAAGGGAGTTTTGTTCTCACCATCTTCTGCGCATGCTGATGGCTGGTGTTTGGGTTTGGTCAAGGCCAACTGTGTTTGCTTACTAGCTGAATGAGGCCACCTGAAGATGTGCCCCACAGGACACCCTTGGGGGGGTTGGAGATTGGACATTGGGTCGGGGTATCTGGGGGGAGGGATTTGGGTAATCTTTTGATATGTAGCAGTTTGTGCTTTTTTGCTTCAGATCTTCCTTCACTTTTGCTATTTTCATTTCATGTCCAGTAAAAGTACCTTTTCTCTAATTAAATGGAATTGGGGGTCTTCTTTCTTGGATGCTGAAGGACGCACACCTGAAACCCAGAACAATGGCTTCCACTCTGCAGCTTCCTGAGGAATTGGTAAATCAGATCCTGGGATCATGAAGAAAGCTATGGGCATCTGAGTAGAGAACCTGTCTATGGTTACTTGGAAATACGACCTGTTCCCGAGTCAAGTCCCGTCCCGGTGTGCTTTCACTCAACAAGTGTCCATTAAGGAACCTCTGAGTAAGCCTGCATTCAGCAATAAACAGGCCTATTTATATGCAACCATGAGGTCAATAAACACATGTTGTTGTGACTCTCTGAAAGGGTGGAGTTTAAGCACAACAAGTTGGGTTAGATTTTGACTGTGAACATTTGGAAAGGAAAAACAAGAAGCTTCCAAAACTTTATGCAGTTCCTAATTTACTTTTCAGGAGCCCTTGGAAATAAGGAAAAGTATAGTGCATTGTTGGAAAATGTTGTGACAATAAACCCCTAAGATTATTCCTAGACATGTAATAACGTTTCCAGATGCAGTCGCTAGCTGTCAGTCGATGGGAGCAGGGAAGGTTTGCAGCCTGATCTACCGATGCAAATATAAGATGCATGTTCTGACTGAGGTTTCCTGAGAGCCTGAAGCAAACTCCTGGTCCTGCCAAAAAACCCTTTTATGAATTGACCGTGAATTCTGCTCATTCACATCCAGCAAAGTCTTTCGAGGGAGGATTTACAGTCACAGACCTTCTCTGGCTTGGAGAGCTGCCAGGCCGATCTCTGCAAAACTTGGCAAGGAGCCTCGGAGAGTCACAAACCAATGAAGTGAACTAATTGTCTCCTGCAAACTACACTCCCCTTTCGCTCCTCTTTTATTCCCTCTGTGAGGGGCCATTCATCGTCCACTTGTGGCCTTCCTCCCAAGTCGACCCCTGTTCTTTAGCTGTTCCCTTCATCTGGCAACTCTGTGCATGCGCACACTGGGAACAGGCTCCAGCTGTTCTTCTGCCTCACTGATGTCTGACTCTGAAGGCAGCTGATAACTGTCAGACGGCCCTGGCCCCCTCTCTGCCTCCGACACAGAGCCCTCATCAGAGCCTTCCCCAGACTCCAGAACTGGCCCATGTTCCTCGCCAACCTCCTCACTGTCCGAATATGCTGCCAGCTCTGCAGGCCACGAGCAGACCACAACAGTTCCCTGGTGTATCCAACACCAATTGTGGCGAAGCGAGCCACGGCGTCCGGCGATGACCAAACCAGTCTCTCCACAGGGCTACAGATGGTTGTGCATGAGGCACATGGGAAGCCCACCGTTGCACACATCCTGGAGGTCAGGTCCAGCGCATTCAGGAAGCCTTGCAACCATTGGATAAACGGATTGCAAGACGCCAAGGAAGGAAGCAGCCCAGCCTGTGCACGATTGTCTGCCTCTCGCTTCAATTTGGGCGTGAAAGTACCCAGGAATTTGCACACTTCCGTGTGGTGAGAAACCCCTTAACCTGGACAGTTTCAGCAGCAGCAGCCGTAATGTCACCAGCCGGGCAGCATCTGAATTCAGCTGCTGTCCGATTCGAATTCTAGGAGTCACATGAGATCCTCCCCGTTTCCCCCCAAGACCTTGCTGGTCGAAGAGACTAGTAGCCCCCCGACCCACAACGTCAGGGGCATCTGCCATCCCTTTCTAGTAGCCAGTAGATGTTCTCCTTGGGGGGGGGGGTTGTAGAGCCACGAGCATCTGGCCCTCCCTGGGGGCTCAGCACAGGAGGACCTGCCTGTCTATTTCGGTCCATCTTTTATCGCTTCCTCCCCTCCCCCCCCCCAGTGGAATTTGCTTAATCCAAGTGTCCAAGCCAGCCGTCCGGCCGGCTGCAACCTTCCCAAGGAAGGCGTTGGAGAGAGCGGGCATATCAAGACAGCTTCCTCATCATGGCACAGCAGCACAGCCTGCCCCACGCCTACCCCATGAGCCCAGAATGCGAGTTTGCCAACCCCAGCAAGATTTACGACCAGAATTTTGGAGAAGGTAAGGCGGGCAGGGACTCCTCCCCCCCACCCCCACCCCATCCTTCCAGCTTGCAGGTTTCAGATGTTTCCAACTCTGGGATGGAAAGACCCTCCCGGAATAGTTAACCTGGGGTGCATTTCCACCCCCACCCCACCCCACCCCGTTCCAGTGTGCTAAAAAGTGCATCATGAGCCTTGTATGGCTGGAGCCTGATCTTTCCCAGGCCTTGATTGTGTGGCTGTGTAGATGGAAAGAACGAGATGATATCTGGACCAGCGACCACCGGTATGGAGGTCCTGTGTTTGGAAAGGAGGAAATTCCGCATCAGTTTCGGTTAATTTTCTTGGAATAATCCCTGCTCAGCATCCTATCCACCGTCAATGCTGGGTGGGGAGTGGAGAGGGACAATATTTTGGGGGCAGTGGACACATTTTGGAGATCCCAGCCTCGTAAGGTGGTCAGTGATTCGGGCACGCCTAGGACTTCCTTCTCTGCTGTAAAGTTTGTAGGTTGTTTTTTAAAACCATGTTGCTGGTTGTGTTTCATAGGCTCATCGGATAGAGAAACTTATCCTCCCTGCCTCTCCTACCCCAAAGCTTCGCAAAGACAAAAGAGTTTTCCCAAGGAAAAGCTTGGCTTTGCCTTGAATCTTGAAAGTTGGAAGAGTTCCCTCGAGGCCATCAATTCGAGCCCAGCCCCCTGCTCAAGGCAGAGAGGCCCAAATGAAAATCTTCCCAACGGCTGGCCATTTCTCTCCCGCTTCTACAGGAAGGAGGGAACTCGCTGCTTCTGCTTCTCAGTCGAATTCCTAAGGTCTGGGAAATCACTTGCCACCCTCCCTTTCTGTGTTTAATTTGGATGCTCGGGGCAACATTCTTTAATTATAGAGAAGATTGCTTTTAATTACTCGATTTAGTTGCCACCCGACTCCAAACAACTCCAGGCAGCTCACGATATAGTTTTTTTTAAAAAAGATAGAAAAGAGGAACAAAGGAAAATAAAAGTATTCCTGAAAGCAGGAGAGTGATGAAGATACAGCTGCAAAGGGTTTGGACTTCTCCCTGGTGAGGAGCTAATAATAATCTCCATCTGCCTGCAGACAAGGAGATGATTCTGCCCGTCCCTCCCCTCCCCTGCCACAAGTACAGCCGGTGGAATGCAGTCGGCTGGCACGAAGATGGAGCTTTTGGGGGGGGGGAGAAACACTGCTGCTGGCCGGAGTCTTTGGGAAGCCCACTTAAGCGCTGAAAAGCCCAGCTGGCATGCAAAGCCAAAACGCCCCTGGAAGGAATGCAGAGGCAGCCATCGCAGCCTGCAGGGGGTGGAGCTCTTGGCGGGAACCGGTGGAACAACTGTCTTGCACAAGCAGGGGGAGGGGGGGTTGCTTTGTGGCCCAGCTAATCATGCCAAGGCCTCCCGAAGTAACTGGGATGGAGCCCACTTGGGGAAGAAGAACTGGCAGGAGTGGGGAGGCCAAAGAAATTGGGGCTCTGCAGGGTGGGAGGGAGATGGTGCTGCCCTCTCCTTGGAGACCCCCAAATCAAAGCCATTGGTAGGGGGCTTTATTGGCAGTGGGGGTCTTTTTTGGCACCAGGTGGGGGACCTTCCTTGGCTCTGCCCAGCTGTGTTCTGACTCAGGCTTCCCAAAAGCACGAAGCCGACTCCTCGTCCCCCATAAAACCCCTTTTATTTCGTTTTAAAGGGAATTCCTCTGCAGCAAAATCCCATCCAGCTGTCCTTCAAGAGATTTCACAACTCCAGACCTTGATCAGGCTTGGAGAGCTGCCAGGCCGATATCTTCCAAACGCCACTCTGTAGCAGCAATTACATGGCAAGAAGTCAGGAACAGATCTTTACCCTAATGAATGGAACAGATTGTCTCCTGCAAACTCCCCTCCCCCTTTTCTCCTCTTCATTCCCTCTGGGAGGGGCCATTCACCGTCCACCTGTGGCTTTACTCCCAAGTCGGCCCTTGTATCTTAGCTGTTCCCTTCTTCTGGCAGCTCTGCACATGCGCACACTGGGAACAGGCTCCAGCTGTTCTTCTGCCCCACTGATCTCCGACTCCGAAGGCAGCTGATAACTGTCAGACGGCCCTGGCCCCCTCTCTGCCTCCGACACAGAGCCCTCATCAGAGCCTTCCCCAGACTCCAGGACTGGGCCATCTTCCTCCCCAACCTCCCCACTGTCCGAATCTGCTGCCAGCTGCACTGGTCTCTGGTGGGCCACAACACACTGCATCTGGAGAGGGACAGGCCAGGAAGGGACCATGCTCGTCAACGGAGCTATAATTCCTCCTCCAAGGAAGAGTCCATCTCCTTGTCCAGCAGCCCTTTTGAAGCTAGTGGACAATGGCTTTTCAGCGGGTGGAAATGCCACGGAGTCCCTTCCAACCTTCAGAGCAAAGGGGCTTTGTGGGTTTTAAAAACCAAGTCTGTCCAGTCTCTTCTTAAAAGCCTCCAGTGATGGAGCAGCCATAATGTCTGAAGGGCACTTCTGTTCCACTGGTTAACTGTCCTCACTGTTGGGATGTTTCTCCTTAATTCCATGTTGCTTCTCTCTTTGATTAGTTTCCAACCATTGTTTCTTGTTCTGCCTTCAGATGCTTTAGAAAATGTTGACCCCTTTTTCTTCCATACTGCTTTCGTAGAATTTCATACGGCTGCTTCTAATCTGCAGAAATTAAAACCCGTTGCTTTTTCTCACAGATTCCTCCTCCTGCTCAAAATCGCTTTCTCTCTCATCCCCCCCCCATTGCTTTTTCAGCCATAACATAATAAACCATAATCCATACAAGAGAATATTTGTAGAATATTTCAGGGCTGAAATGAGGGGTCCTTGGTGGTCTCCGAGCTTGGTTGTTTTCTTGCAGATGTTTCACAACCCAAACATCATAGGCAGCGTACTGATGATGTTCCCTAGCTGGGTCATGAAATGTCTGCAAGGACACAACCGAGCTCAGAGAGCTGCAAGGACCTCTTATGAACCATCATCTATGTCGAGCCACTATCCTTGTTTCTTCCAGGCCTTTCCCCTGGAGATATCCTGGCTCCAACCTTGTACCACGGTTACTATATCAGGCCCCGGATTAACAAACAGCTGGAACGAGGGATTTCAGAAGTCGCCCTCAATGAACACAAATTCCAGGTTTTTCTTGACGTCTGCCAGTTCACCCCTGATGAAATCGCTGTCCGCACCGTGGACAACCTCCTGGAGGTGACGGCCCAGCATCCTCAGAAGATCGACCGCCATGGGTTCATCTCCCGTGAATTCACCCGGACCTACATCCTCCCTTTGGATGTCGATCCTCTGTCGGTCAAAGCCACCGTGACCCACGATGGCATCCTGAGCGTTGAGGTCCGGCGGACGGGGAAGGAACTGAAGGCCAAAGTCAACGAGGTGGAAGTCACCTACCAAGGACAACCTGAAAGGAAAGAAGGAAGTTCAGGAGATACCTCAGATCCCTAAAACGTCCTTCTGAGATGACCTAATTTTGGTCATTTTGAGTAGGTGAGTCTGGAAGTGGTCTTTCATGGACACCAAAAGGCCATATCTTGTTGGTCTCCTTGGCCTCTCCTCCTCCTCCCCAAATAACTAGGGCAGGGGTGTCCAAACCTGGGAACTTTAAGACTTGTGGACTTCAACTCTCAGAATTCCCCAGCCAGAATTCTGGGAGTTGAAGTCCACAAGTCTTAAAATTTGGACACCCCAGATCTAGGGTTTTCATTCCAAGAAGCTTCTCTCACAAGGTCTTCTTAGCTATAGCTGATCTTTTCAGATCTCTTCTCTAACCCTTCTTTCATCAAAATATAATTCCCAGGATTATGATGGAAGGCAGTAAAGGCCGCTGCACCAATTTGAAACCTGTGTTATGGGTAAACCGTAAACCATCCTTTTCGTTTTGCATTTTGAAGGGCTCCCAAAATTCCTACCCTTTTCCTGCCAATGGGCTAGGCTGATGGGAGTTGTGGTCCAAAACATTTGGAAGACCCAGTAGATTGGAGAAAGTAGGGCTCACAACGTTACTGGCATTAAGACAGTCTCAAATGATTAAGCCTTACTTTCTTTACCAAAGAATTAATTGACTTCCCTGTTGAGATGGGCTTAGATTGACAATTTATCATAATTCCTGCCATTTTCAAAAGATCGGCCCTTTTTAATTTCGGAATTCCGTAAAGTTTTATTTACTGCCCTTTCTTTTGTTCTTGGCTGCTTTTACTCATCTGTTGATGCTTAAATGAGATTTTAAAATTAAAAAAAAAACAATTAAGCACAGAGCCTGTTTTCAGAACTATTGATGAATCATAACTTGGGAGAGGAAGGTAAGTAAGTAAATAAATGCAAATAGTTCACCACAATGAAAAAACTTCACGTTCACCTAACTCTAGATTACTTAGCTAATCCAATAAATTTTTCCCATCATACTGACAAAAAAACAATTATTTCCCCATCTCTGTTAACAATGAAGTTTGATAAGCTGCATAATATTTACATTACTCATCACTGATTACGTTTAGCCAATCTAGTGAATCATAAGAGTTTCAGATTAGATTTGTGCGGTCCACTAGGCTAAAATTTGGCTAGCCAGTTTGCAGTTCCCTGCTTCAATTGAAGAGTTTCTGAGTTCATACAGAAGTTTTAAGAAAGTATTATGCCCAAGCCCTTGTCACAAGCCCTGATTTAAACATTTCTAAACCATTTCAAACCATGGTTCATTGGGGACAGCACTAAAACATTTGCGCCACGGGTTAATCTATTCGCCATAAATTGCATTTTGCTTTCCCGAGGTCCCAAATCTTTCTGGCGTCTCCCTTTATTTATTTATCAGTACAAATACAACACACACACACACACACACACACACACATATATATATTTCATTTTTTAAGGTTTTGAGCATATGCAGACCTTTTTATTTGCAAATTTCTGGCGTGCGCGCAAGCGAAGGGCGCACCAAAGTGGCAGCCATGCCGGCACCCACCCACCCCTGCACAGCTTAGCATTTGATGCCTCCCACTCCTGTTGGCGCTCAATGCTGGCTGACCTCTCATCTCTCACGTGGACCCCATGCATCCACGCGCACACACACCCCTACCAAAACGACGGGCTTACTTACCTTTGGATGCCCACACTGGTTGGATTTGATCAGGAAAGCACACAAAAAACAATGGCACCCGAGGGCACTCTTACGTCGGGGGCTCTTTGTGCCCACAGACGTGTTATGAAAAGGGAATGTGAGCAGGCAGCCAAGACTGGCTTGGTGGCAAGGAAGCAGGGTTGTTGAGAAAGCTTTTGTCTTTCTGCACTCAAGCTGAAAAGAGACACCAGGGACACCAACCCAGAGGGGAGAACGGAGACGAGCAGCCTTGCAAAATGTGTTTCCCCCCCTCCATTTTCCTGTCTGGCTCCAGCCATACAAAAATCACAGTACAGGGAGTCCTGTTGGCACTTGCAACCATGATTGAACCTAAAATTTATCTTGCTGAGAAATTTGCTAGTTTAGTTAGTTACTTAGTATTCTCACCCAGGCTTCCCGAGAGCATGGAGCAGATTCCTTGTCCCGACAAAAACCCCTTTTCTTAATTTGCTGTGAATTCTGCTCCTTCACATCCAGCAAAGAGGGAGGATTTACAGTCACAGACCTTATCTGGCTTGGAGAGAAACCAGGCCAAGATCTGCAAAACTTGGCCAGGAGTCTTGGAGAGTCACCAACCAATGAAGCGAACTAATGGTCTCCTGCAAACTCCACTCCCCTTTTGCTCCTCTTTTATTTCCTCTGGGAGGGGCCATTCATCGTCCACCTGTGGCCATACTCCCAAGTCGTCCCCGGTTCTTTAGCTCTTCCCTTCGTCTGGCAACTCTGCGCATGTGCACACTGGGAACAGGCTGCAGCTGTTCTTCTGCCCCACTGATGTCTGACTCTGAAGGCAGCTGATAACTGTCAGAGGGCCTTGTTCCCATCTCTGCCTCCATCACAGAGTCCTCATCAGAGCCTTCCCCTTGTCTGAATCTGCTGCCCAAATCTGCTGGCCGCTGGCAGGCCACAACAGTTAGTAAGTTAAATTAGTTAGCAAGTGTTGTGAGTTTATGACACATTTATTAAGCAAAGGTGGCCGAGGAATTCTGGGAGTTCAAGTTTTCCTGGCTTAACGTTGGCAAGGTTGGAGACCCCTGTTCCAGAGGGTGGGAGGGTGGGGAAATAAGCATTTTTGGACATCTCCTCTGAGGTTTCATCCACTTGGCCGCTGCCCCCTTCTGCTAGCAAAGGGGTTGTCATTCAAAAAACCACCGACAGGTGTCCGTCACTCTCCTTCCACCTCTCCACCTCCTGCCAAATGATAAGAGGTGATGGACAGGCTAAGCGCCTGGCATCCAGGCTTCCTTTCCAGGCTGTCAAAGTTTGGGTTGGGGGGGGGTGTCTCTAGAGGAAGGGACCACCTGTTGCTGCTGTTCTCGGAAGGGCTGCCCCCCTCCCCATTTAACAGCTGCACGTATTGTACAGAGCCGCAGTCCAACAGGACGGGCTGCCCTCACCCCCTGCAAAACGCAGCCTTTCCTGCTGGATATCCTGTTTTTCTGGGTGAGGGGAAAACACGTAAGAGTGGATCTCCAGGCATCTGGAATGAAGTCACCAGGAAGATCTGCTGCTGGTGAAAAGCCAAGCGTATACACCCGCCCCCCCAAAGAAAACCTCTGATCCCCTTCCCCACTTAGAAAAGCTTTGGAAATCAAATTTTGCCCATTGAAATAGGCATAGGGCAGTGGTGAAATTCAATTTTTTTTTACTACCAGTTCTGTGGGCGTGGCTTGGTGGGCATGGCAGGAGGAGGATACTGCAAAATCCCCATTCCCTCCCTATCAGCTGGGACTCGGGAGGCAGAGAATAGATGGGGCGGGACCAGTCATAGGTGGCATTTGCCAGTTCTCCGAACTACTCAAAATTTCTGCTACCGGTTCTCCAGAACCTGTCAGAACTGGCTGAATTTCACCCCTGGAGGCGGCCCCTTCCTCTTCCTTCCTTCTCCACTTTCCTTCCCCTCCCTTTTTTTCCCTTTCTTTCCTTCCTTCCTTTCTTCCCTCCTCCCCTCTCCTCCTACCTTCCTTCCTTCTCTATTTTCCTTCCTTATCCTCCCTCTTTTCCTTCCTTCCTTCCTCCCTTCTTATCAGAATCCCCAAAGGGAAAACTCAAGGGAACTCCCCACCGGTGGTGAAATTCAAATTTTTTTTATTACCGATTCTGTGGGCGTGGCTTGGTGGGCGTGGCAGGGGAAGGATACTGCAAAATCCCCATTCCTTCCCCATTCTGGGGCCAGCCAGAGGTGGCATTTGCCGGTTCTCCGAACTCCTCAAGATTTCCACTACCTGTTCTCCAGAACCTGTCAGAACCGGCTAGATTTCACCCCTGGCATAGGGTCTTTCTGGGGCATGTGCCAGCAGCACCAGGGTCTGTAAAATGGAAAGTGGGGCAAAAAAGTCAAAATGGCGGCCACTACAGCAGCTCCAAAGCCACACAGCTTCAATCCTGGCTTTTCAGTGGGCACGGCCCCAAATCAGCTCCCCCAGGGGGGACTTTCTGGGCGGAGGCAGCTTCCTGGCTCTTTCCTTGCAATAGCTTAAAGGTTGTGGATGATGGGGCAGGAGGGGGATGTTGGGAGTGGGAAGGTTGTGGATGATGGGGCAGAATCCTGGGAGCAGAAAGGTTGTGGATGATGGGGCAGGAGGGGGATGCTGGAAATGGAAAGATTGTGCACGATGGGGCAGAAAGCTAGAAACTGAAATATTGTGCATGATGGGAATGGAAAGGTTGTGGATGATGGGGAAGGCGGGCTGCGCGGGGCAGAAGGCGGGGAAACACCCCAACTGGCCGCCGCCCACCCACCCACCCAGCCGAGCCCCCCGCCCGTCATCGCGGCCAGCAGAGGGCGGCCGGGAAACCCGACACCTCCGCCCTCCTCCTCCTCCTCCTCCTCCTGCTCGTCCGCGGCCGGGCTGCCATCCTGGGGCCGAGCCGGGAGCAGGAAGCGGCGGGCAGCGCCATGGGGAACCGCTGCGGCTGCTGCGCCGGCCGGTGAGTCCGCGGGGGTGGACGGGGACGGACGGGAGGAGGGGGCTCCCCCGGGGCACCAGCAGCCTCTGCCCATGCACAGAGCGCCGCCCGCCGCTCCTGCTCGGCCCCGCCGGCCCACCCCCAACCCCCGGGCTGGATCGGGGGGCTGAGGGCGGGAGCGGCTGGGAGCCGGGAGGGCTCGGGGGGCGCCTGAAGGCTGCAGCCTGGTGTCGGGGGTGGGGGGAGGGAGGGCGGCGCCCCTGTTGGGGAGGGGGCTTCTGCGCTCCTCTGCCAGCCCGGCTTCAGCCGTGGAGGATGGGCTTTGTATTCCGAGAGCGATGGGGGAGGGGAGGGGGGGGAGGAAGAGGTTTCTGGGAGCGGCACTCGGGTCAGCTGGCGCCTCTCCCTGGCCCAGAACAGCACACACCCACAATGCCACATACAAGCACACAAACACAGGCAAACATAGATAGAATCCCCCCCCCAAACCCCCACAGATACTCAAGCAAACACACAAACACAGGCAAACATAGATAGAAACACACACAAACATTCACATACAAATACACACAGGCAAACAAACTCACAAAAGCAGACAAACAAATACAAACACACACACACAAACACACATAGACAAAAACTCACAAAACAGACATAAATACAAACACACACACAAACACACACCCATACAAACTCACAAAAACAGACAAACATAAATACAAACGCACACAGATACACATACAAATGCACACAGGCATACAAACTCACAAACAAATACAAACACACACAGGCACATATAAACTCACAAAAACAGACAAACACACACACACAAACACAACAACACACACAGACATTCTCTTGGGCCCATGGCCTAGGAGAGAAACTTAAAGAGGGAGGGAAGGGGGGGGGGGCTTTACTCCCTTCCAGTCTCCCCCCCCCCTTGGGAACCTGGGATTTTAGGCATGTCCAACTTGGCAACTAAGACTTGTGGACTTCAACTCCCAGAATTCCCAGCGTTGAAGTCCACCAGTCTTAAATTTCTGGGATATTCTGGGAATTGAAGTCCACAAGTCTTCGTTGCCAAAGTTGGGCACGCCTGCTTTAAGACTCTCTACTGGGGGGGCGGGGGAGTGTCTCCTAAAGTTCTGCAGGACCCTGGGCCAATTCAGATTGCAGATCCTTCCTTTGGGCAAAAGCGGAGTGGGAACTCCACTTCTCTTTTAGGGGTGGGGGGAATAAACGCTTTTAGCTGTGTGGAAAAGGCGGTGCAGTTGCCGGGGCCAAACTGGGGAAAACAGCGTCACCTAGCGGAGATGCAAGGAAGTGTCGCACTGATTGGGGAGAGGGGTTTAATTCTGGCAATTAATCTTGGCTGGAGGGGGGGTCATCCCTCCCCTCCTTCCCATATGCCCATCTGGAGATGGCAACATTTCCTTAGTCCTAATTCAGCCCTCACCTTTTATCAAGAATCCCCCCGAATCACGAGATGAGTTTCGAGGCATAGATTTTTTTATACACACACACACACTGCATTTTTTGCTGATAAATAAATGAAGGGAGACTAGTATAGATCTATTCTCAACCTCGGCAGCTTGTAGATGGGTGGATTTCAGCTCCCAGAATTCCCCAGCAACACAGCTGGCTGGGGAATTCTGGGACTCGAAGCCCACCCGTCTTCCAGCTGCCGAGGTTGAGGAAAAAGGAATCTATTTGAGGGGGTGGTCTGAAGGGAGCCAGGCTCTGCTGCCATCTATTTCTTTCCCTCCCCTGAAAAGTGAAAAGCGATCTGGCCCCTTTTAATTCTTTGCCCGAGATGCCAACGATGGAGTGCCAATGAGGACTACCCGCTCCGATTCAAGGCCGAGCTATTTAAGGCAGCCTTGGCACCGACTTCCCTTGCTGTTCCCTGTTTCTTCAAAGGGCACCAGGCCCCTTTGTCTTTCAGGGGGAGATGAAAAGGGCTGCAGTGACTTCCTAGTCAGCCCAGGGACCCCCCTCTCCAGAGGGGGGAGGGAGATGTCCCTGGAAGGAAAGGGACAGAATTTTTTTTTTTATTGTATTAAATTTGAATCATCTCAAAATTCATTCTTGCCTCTTTCTCTCTTTTCTGAAAACAGGAACTGCCCTTCGCTGTTGAAGAGGGACAAAGAAAAACCAGGTAAGCAATACAGGTGTATTTATTCATTTATCCCATTCCCAGGCCCCAGGGAGTCTGGATAGCCAGCAACAAGGCAAGAAAACCCTCCCGGCCTCAGGTTGGAGGTGGCTGGACAGGGATCTGGGAGAGGAGAGTGCAGAAACATTCCGGGGCTAAGAAATGTCTGAATTCAGCCTCTCTGCTTAGGCATCGTTTTCCTGACAGTAAATTTTTTAAAAAAAACTGCCTGGGGGAAACTGATTCTTGCAAAAACACCTTGGGCGAGAGTTTGCAAAGAAACAAGCAGAAAATTCCAGCAATTTTGGGATTTTTCTGCTGGCTGGACGTTGCCATGGGCACTGTGGTCCAGGGCACTTCAAGGCTTTGTGGGGGATTATTGGGTTAAAAAATTGCAAAGGTCATAATGAAGGCTGCTGGCTCTCATCTGAGGATTACGACAATGTCCAGTCACATTCATCTCCACCTCCGTGAATTGTTGTTTTGAGTGGTTTTTTTCTCTTTTTTGATTGTTTTATTTCGCCCTCAGAATTTTACTTCGGGGCCAGTTCTTTTTCTTTTTTGCTCAGAAAAAAATGAGCAGCTAGCTAGGAGTTTGCATCCACGCAAAATAATGCCAGTGTGTGGCTTTGAAACCTGCAATCTGAGAAGGCGGAAGAACATAATTTTGCATTGTTTGTAATCGGTCAAGGATTTGGAATGCCAAGATTCTATGGTTTCAGTTCTCAGGGGGCTTAGATATAATTCTGGATTTAAAAACAGATATTTTTCTCCAGTAGTCTGTGGGGATTTCACTCTGCTCTCCCACTTTGCAAGATTTAACAGATTTCCCCTAAATATGAAAACAGTCACAGGCCCCTGGAAGTTTTCTGATTCTATTCAGATTCAAGCCTTCATGATTTCAGAGAGCCGAGCGATGTCAATTCAGCAATTGTCACCTTTTTTCTCCCCTGCAGATACAAGAATCAGTAAGCCGAGTTTACAGACGCCAGAAATCAATAGGGTAAGTAAATCCCTTTCTCAGGGACTTCCTTTTTATTCCATAACTAGTGATAACCCGGCATAGCCAGGGTATGTATTTGTCCCAATCTTGTATTAGAGAGAGCCACCTTGTGGAGTACTACGAAGCCATTACCATGGCAACTCCACTGTGCTGTACAGTAGAAGCCATTTTAAGGCACAAGAGGCTGTATCTTAACAGAACCTGAATCCAAAATGCACATTATCACTGTCAAAAGTACTGTGACTTGACACTATAGATATAATTCAGTCCTTTTCATTTCAGCAGCCCAGGCGCTCCAGAGTTATGCTGGAACACAAGGGCACACACAGAGCCATTTTTATATATATAGAAGATTATTTTTTATTGAACAATGATTTACAGAATAAACATTATTTTCGTTTTTTATATATTCATTTTTTCTTAATACATAATATCTTCAATTGCCCCTGCAAAAATTGCACCAAATTTTTATTTCATATTTCTCTATTGGTCTGTTTAGTAAAATATATATCCTCTAGTTACATTTTGACATAGAGAGCATTTCTTTAAATTTTTTCTACATTTAACAATATACTATATTTTCTTTATTTCTTGATTAATTGCATAACAATGCCAATCATACTAATATTCCCTTTAATCTACTAATAGTCCTCTTTTCCCCCTTCTTCCTCTTTTATCCATTTTATCTTGGGTT
Organism: Natrix helvetica; assembly: GCF_964273705.1. Lineage (NCBI taxonomy): Eukaryota > Metazoa > Chordata > Lepidosauria > Squamata > Natricidae > Natrix > Natrix helvetica. The sequence goes on from NC_138559.1 coordinate 26,274,537, forward strand.
CTCACAAAGTCCACTTTTAATCGTTTTTCTTCTTCTCCCCTTTTCTCCTAACTTCTTCTTTTTCTTTTTCCTGTTTTTACGATTGTAGTATCTTTTCTTCAGAGTGTTTATTTTTATTATTCTGGTACCTTTCCCCAGGGTTTTCCCTGTTCTCCTCCTCTGCTCTCATTCTTTCTTACAGGGGTTATACGTAGTCCTCAACGTACGACTACAGCTGAGTGCAAAATTTCTGCTGTTTAATTTAATCCCAAACATCTGTCCTATGGCGTGCAAAACTCTCTTTTTATGTCGGTCACCTTCCTGGAGGGCAGAGTTTTTCCAATATTTTGTGCTCCTGTTAAGGGACGGAGAGCGAGAACCAGTTGGCTTTTAAACTTCTTATTCCTAAAAGTTTGACCTGATCCTGAGTGATTTGATTTCTCTCTCTCTCTCTCTCTGCCAAGGGTCTTGAGGTGGGCCCCGTCTACGACGACGTCTCGGAGTTCCCAGTCTATGCCACGGTGAGCAAGCCGAAGAACATGAAGCTGGACGAAAGCACTGTGCATTATGCCGACATCCAGGTCTTCACCAAGCCCCGCGAGCGCTCAGCCGAGGAGGGGAAAAGCTTCCCGTCGCAGAATACGACGGAATACGCCACCCTCAATTTCCCCCGAACGCCCCTGAAATATGACAACAAGAACGGGACTTTGGTATAAGTGCCGAAGATGCTGTTAAGTGACATCCGAAACCTCAGTTGTTTCAGGGGAAAAAATCGCTCTCTGGATCAAGTCAGAATGGACTCTTGGAGGAAGAATTATTTTCTTGAGTGGGGTGGGGGTGGGGGAGAAAATTAGCCCTTTGGGCAGTAGGATAAGGGAGTAAGTTACAGAGGAAAAATGGCTTCTTGGATCGTCTTGCCAAGCAAACTGGAGGACGAAGTTCAGCTGAAACATGGAGGAAGCAACGTAAGGTTTTGCAAGATCTTTTTTTTTTAAAAAAAAACCTCCAAGCAATCATTGCAGGATGTCTTTATATCAAGAAGGCTTTTTTAAAAAAAATAAAGGGGAGGGGAAAGCACATTATAGTAAACTTTCCAGGGGGTCTCACTTGGACGTTCATTTGCAGCAATTCTTGGAGCAAAGGACATGTGAAAATTTGGCTGGTGTTGGAAAAGATGTTAGGGAAGAAATTGGCACAGATTTTCTTTGTCTGTGAGACAAGTGGATGATTCCTTCGGCAGCTCAGCGTGTGAAGAAACAATGATCCCTTTTCACCAGACTGAAAACTTGCTCCGGGGTGATCAGGAACGGAGCAAAGAGATTTTCTACGAGAGAAGATTCCCAGCATAATTTCCAGGTGGTGAAATGGATCCAGGAAAAAAAGACAATTACGATGTAAAAATTATGCAGATTCCTCACAGGCTAAAATTAGATTATTTTCAAGGGAAAAGAGGATCAGCCCCCCCCCCCCCCCCTGCCTTCTTAGAGTGGGAATCCTTGGAAGGAAATGATTTGGAAAATAAGGACTTTGGCAAAAAGGTGTGAGCTCTTCACCTGTCTTCTTTCTACATGTTGAGATCATTGACCTATCTTTCTTTAAAGAAGTATTTCTCAGCTTTGGCCATTTTAAGATGGGTGGCATTCAACTCCCAGAATTCCCCAGCTATTGTGGATCAAACAACTGAATAAAGAATAACAGGAGTTGGAAGGGACCTTGGAGGTCTTCTACTCCAACCCCCTGCTCAAGCAGGAGACCCAATACCATTTCAGACAAATGGTTGTCCAATCTCTTCTTGAAAATCTCCAGTGATGGAGCATTCACAACTTCTGGAGGCAAGTCCTTCCACTGGTTGATTGTTCTCACTGTCAGGAAATTCCTCCTTAGTTCTAAGTTGCTTCTCTCCTTGGTTAGCTTCCATCCATTGCTTCTTGTCCTACCAACAATGATGGTGGTGAGAAGAGAGGTCAACAGAGAAGGATGACCATTGAAGAGAGTGGCGCAAGGGGTAATCCTGTGGTCACCTTGCTTATAAAAAAGACATGGGATCACTCCATCCCTTGTTAAGCCAGTCGAGGGTGAACGCGATACTCTCCGACTTCTTTGGCTAAAGAGGCACCATATATTTAACAGCTAATCCAGTGTTTTGTGAAGAAGCGCAAATAAATTGCCCTAAGTAACAGAGGAATTCGCTTTTTTTTAAAACAAGTACTATATAGAAGAAATGCGATCCCCGATTTTGTTCTAAAAAAAGCTTCCCCAATAATTTATGTTTATTATTTGCACTGAGTTTTATGAATCACGAAGACACATTTTCTGTGTTTCCGAATCCTATTTATATTTATTGAACTGGAATGAGATCAGATTAGAAACGGGGGTGAGATCTCTCCATGCTCGGCTCGCTTGAATGTTATTTTAAAAGGATCACACAGCGCTAGTCCTCAAGGCACCTGGCAAGAATCTAAAAGATATCATGAAGTGGGTGTTTTGTTTGTTTTTAAGATTTCTAAACTGTATTTATGACTTTAAAAGGTTTTCTCAGGATTTTGACTATTGAGATTCACAGTGACCAGACAATAATTATATTTAATTTAAAAATAATTTGGTAAACACAGACAGACTGTGTTTTGGTGCAATATAAACGAAATATTGGAGAAGAGAATATTTGCACACAGCCTGAAGTATGAGGAATTTCCCAACTTAAAATAAACTGGGGAATAAAATAAATACCAGTTATTTTAATGTTCATTTGTTGCAGTTATGTTTGGGCAGGAAGATGGGGGTAAGCCAACAGCCATTCAGAAACCGTTCCAGTCTGAACAAACCTTTGGAAGCATCACAACCAAATATGGGAATATTGTATGCTCTTTTTAAAGTATTAAATCCCACTTTTATAGTACCAATTACCAGTTGTTTTCAAGCTAATTTATTCCAAACTTTTACAGAAACAGCACAAAAATGTCCTTTAAAAAAAAAAGTTAGCACCTGCAAACCCTGTGAATTCTATGTATTTGGATGCAAGCAGGCAAATCAACCTGTTCATGTTAGCATTGGAGATGCAACCTTGCAATAATTATCCTCCAATATCTGGGTTAATTTTTAGCCAGCCTCACTGATACTTAATGAATTGCTTAAGAGTATTTCAGCCTGAAATGATCTCATTCTGGCCTTCTAAAGTCCACGAGAATGGAAGTGGGGGAAATGTTTTTCTAGAACTTCAGAAGGAAGTTTTGTTTTATTTCATTTGGCCGGTTGGTTTTTTGTTTTGTTTGTTTGCTGGTGTTTATCTTCACACATGCTATTCATAATGAACAATTCTTGATCTGAGCACAGGCTGTTTTCTCTTGCAAATACTTGGAGTAGCTGGACAGTTGCGGTTGGCAAAATCATAATAAAAAGGAGCAATTACTCTGTTAAACATTATATGAAGGAAATGGATTCTGGGATCCTTTTCAGCTGCCGCCAAGCTGAAAAGTATTAAAATCTGTGTATCCCCTTTTTCTAATGATCAATATTTGTTCGAGGAATAGTTTGATAACCTTAGAAGTCCTACTGAGAGGAAAATTTTCTGGAAAGTGAGTCTGTTTTCGTCCTCCTTTTGGTGTTTAGAGAATTATTGGAGGTAGTTAATAATTTCCTGGCTCCTGGTTCATGAGCTGCACCTTTTATTACAGAAGAATAAATATTTTTATAGTTAACCCTGGAGGCTCTGTTGATTTTATTATGAGGAAAAATGTCATCCTTCCCCTGGGTTTCCTTTCCTTTCTTTCTTTCTTTCTTTCTTTCTTTCTTTCTTTCTTTCTTTCTTTCTCTCTCTCTCTCTCTCTCTCTCTCTCTCTCTCTCTCTCTCTTTCTTTCTTTCTTTCTTTCTTTCTTTCTTTCTTTCTTTCTTTCTCTCTGTCTCTCTCTCTCTCTCTCTCTCATTGTCCCCAAATCGGGTCTGAGCCTGGTGCCGAAGCCAATGATGGATGCCAGACACGAGGTGCAGGTTTTCTGATTGCTTTTTATGGGAGTCCTCCAAGGAAAAGGGTTCCTGGTCAAAATGCCAAGAAAAACCACGAACAAGGGATTAAGTAAGCTTTATACATTTTCGCTAAAGAAGAAGGTGGGAGGTGAGATAACAAGAAATATCTAATAAACATTTTAGTAGTAATTCTACCATTTATTCTATTGGTCTCTAGCTGTCCCTATTCTTAAGCCTTAGCTAATGAATGCCCCAGGAGTTATCTAATACACATTTCATTTGCTGCAGGCCATTCCCAACTTTTAGCTGAGGTTTGCAAGTTGTCTAACTACCCATCATTGCTACAAGCTTTACACATGCATATTTCCTGTGGATAAGCATTCTTTGTTCTTGCCAAACTCCACAATTACAGTCTTCCTGATTTACTTTCAAGTGTGTGCCATGACCTTGCTTTAGCAGCCAGCTCATCTCTCTCTCCCTCTCTCTCCCCTTCCTTCCTTCCTTCCTTCCTTCCTTCCTTCCTTCCTTCCTTCCTTCCTTCCTTCCTTCCTTCCTTCCTTCCCTCCCTCCCTCCCTCCCTCTCTCTCTCTCTCTCTCTTTCTTTATCAAGGTGGATTGCCTATTGGGTTAACTCCTTTTACTAGCAAGTTGCAAACAACTGCCTCCCTCTTTGTCCCACTCTGTGTGTGTTTGTGTGTGATTGTACCCTCCAACTTCACATTCGCAGGGCGGGCCATGCATCAAACGTGTGTTAAGTCCTCGAGGCTACGACGCCATCAACTATCATTGCCGGCCCTGATTGATGGAGACGCGAGCAGCCAGCTGGCGGGAGAAGGCAGCCATTCTATTGGTTCAAAAGGGCCGACAGCTGTCAAATGCTGCTGTTTGCCGGGTCGAGGTTTGCCTTACACTTTGCCGTGTTAAACTGTTAACAAAGGTTGTGTTAGTTTCAACCTTCCTTGCCTCAGTTCCTGCCTGCCTTGTTCTCCCTACAGAACAGGGCGTGTATGTATTCATATTTTATATTTATATTTGTAACTAATGGATTTCCTCCCGGCTCTTCCTAGAGACCCCATGCGTTGCACCTTGCAATGCCTCAGAAACACACAAAAGGGCCAAACATCCCCACAACTCAAATGACAGCAACACCCACTAAAAACGGCTCTCCAAGCCAGTTCGGCTCGTGCATTTTCCTTCTGGCGATCCTTGGCGCTCCAGCAGCCGAGCCTGCAGCGCGAAAGGGGTTTGTGTGTATTTGTGTGATTTAATCTGGATTTAAAATTAGCCTTTCGGCAAGAGGAGGGAGGGAGGGAGGGAGGGAGGGAAGATGCGGTTTGCGGTCCAGCCGCCAGGGGGCGCCGCGGCGCTTGTCTCCAAGACGACGGGAACGCGCTGGGATGGCCGGCTCCTCCCGGGAGACCATGTAACCCCGCCGGGCCGGGCCTGGCGTTGCTGCTGGCGGGGGGACCCCGAAGGTGGGTCCTGGGGGGGCAGAGCCTCCAATATTGGGTCCCCGGGGGTCCATGGGGGCTGGGGCCCCGAGCCTGGCCTCCCCCGGGCAGCCCGGACGCTTCCCCTGCCGCCCCAGGCCGCTTTTTCCAGAAAAGGACCCGAGGGGGGGGGAGGTTTGCCGGGTTGCAAAAGTTTGGGGCCACGCAGGGAACGGACTTTGCAATGTTGCAAAAATTGGGGAAGGGGCAGAAGGGAATGGCGTAATATTGCAAAATTGGGGGGGGGGCACTTGGAATTAACTTTGCAATGTTGCAAAAATTGGGGGGGGGCAGAAGGGAATGGACTTTGCAATGATTCAAATATTGGGGAAGGGGCAGCAGGGAATGCTGTGCTATTGTCAAAATTTGGGGAAGGGGGAGCAGGGAATGCTGAAATATTGCAAAATTTGGGTGGGGGCAGCAGGAAATGGACTTTTGCAATATTGCAAAAAAAGGGGGGGGCAGCCAACAGGGAAGGTTTTTTTGCAAATAGTCCCCAAGTTGTTGGATTGAAAGAGAAAGGAAGATGTTGGATGGGTGGGGGGCTCTCTTGTGGAAGTGGAGAGTTTGGGGTCTGGCTAGGATAGGGCAAAGATTTGTGCTTTATTCCCCCCACCCCCTCTTTAGAAGGTCTTGCTTTTGTTATATTTTATTTGGGGGGGGGGTGTCGTGGGAGTGAATTTCTGGTGGGTCTTCCAGTGGAAAGCTTTGCAGAAATGTCCCTAGGGATAATCCCTGGGGGAAAGTAGATGCAGGCCGTTCTCGACTTACCACAGCTCATTTAGTGACTGTTCAGTTACAATGGCAGCGGAAAAAAGGGTCTTACGACAATTTTTCACACTTATGACACCTCTATAGACACGTAATCAAAATTCTGTCGCTTGGCAACTGACTCATATTTATGACGGTCACTGTGTATAATAATCCCCTTTTACACAGTACAATACAACAGCAGAGTTGTAGGGTTGCCTTTTGCGACCTTCTGACAAGCAAAGTCAAGAGGGAAGCCGGTTCACTTAACAACCGGGTTACTAATTTAAGAACGGCATTGATTCAGTTAACAAAGGTGGCAAGAAAAGTCGTAAAATGGAGCAAAACTCACTTAACAAATTTTTCACTTAGCAACATACATTTTGCTAAGTTTCATAAATTCAGGTCTCCCTGTGTTTTATTTCTATATTTTTTTCCAGTTTTTTTGGCGAGTGGATTTCTGTGCTGGTTTTCCCGTGGAAATCTTTGCAAATCGTCCCTCTGAATAATCCGTGGGGAAAAGTGGATATTAGGAAATTTAAGAATGACAAATTCATGTGTCTTATTGGGGCATGTTCGCTCCTTCCAATTTATTTTAAATCCCCTGATAGAGAACCTTTTAGCTCAGGAAAGCACCAGCTTTTGATACCTCCAATTAAATGTAATTATGAATTATTAAATAGTTAAATTTAGTGCTTTCATATAAACATGGAGAAGAGCCTGTAATAGATCAGGCTTATTAGTTAGGGTATATATATATATATTCCTTTCTGTAGAAAGCAGCACTAAAACGAGGCTCTGTGCATAGAAAGAGCAAAGAGTCAGCAATAAGAAATTTAATAAGGCATAATAAGATGACTTTTACAGAGGCAATTTGGATTTTTTTCTCCTGATGGTGGAATAGAACAAGGGATGCAGAAGGAAATCTGTGTGCCGCAAATACATTAATAAAAGTTAATCAGCATTGCTAGATCAGTTTTGACATTGAGGAGAAATTGTTCAGGGGCCTTCCATACCCTCAAGGGAATTTTTTTGCCAGTCTACAATTTGGATGTAAATATAAGAGCCCTCTGCCAGATTATCCCCCTATGCGTCCAAAACTGAGACAGGAATTTCTGTCCATAGGAGCATTTTTGCCAATGGTTGTTTAGCAAATCACTACAGCTGTTAAGTGAATCATGTTAAGTGGATCCAGCTTTTCCCATTGACTCTGCTTCTTAGGAAGCCAGCTAGGAAGTTCACAAATGGTAATTTATATATTGTTATTAAAATGCATTGGCCCCCCATCTTATCACAGGGCAACTCAGCGTGACTTACGGTCATATATCTGGAGTATACATCTGTAGTATATATCTACATATTAAAATATATATGTATATATCTAGCTAGTTAACTACAGATAGCTATTTATATATCTATATCTATATCTATATCTATATCTATATATATCTATATATATCTATATCTATATCTATATCTATATCTATATCTATATCTATATCTATATATATATATATATATATATATATATATATATGGTATAGCATCTCCTGCTTGAGCAGGGGGCTGGACTAGAAGACCTCTAAGGTCCCTTCCAGCTCTATTCTGATTGAAATTGAAATTAAATTGAAATTGAAAAATCTATATGTGTTTCCCTGAAAATAAGACTGGGTCTTATATTAATTTTGGCTCCAAAAGATGCATGAGGGCTTATTTTCTGGGTGGGTTTATTTTGGGGGAAATATGGTACTAAATGCATCCACTTGGCTGACAACGGGCTTATTTTGGGGGTTATTTTGAGCATCCTGAAAAATCATGCTAGGACTTATTTTCCTGTTAGTTCTTATTTTTGGGGAAACAGGCTACACACAGACACATTCATTCATTCATTCATTCATTCATTCATTCATTCATTCATTCATTCATGTGGCCATGGGATGCTGCACCATTCATAAATACAAAGTGGCTGCCAAGTGCCCAAATTTTTATCACATGGCCATGTTTGTAAGTATGAGGACTGGGCATAAGTCATTTTGTCCAATGCCATTGTAATGTCCAACGGTCGCTAAACATTGTAAATCGAGGACTGCTTGCATCCCTGAAGGATGAAGGCCTGGTAACCATCATCTTCTCAAAGTAACCTGTGTATAAGCAAAGGACGATGCTATTTGACTTTTCCAGATGTTCTACCACAGAGTTCCCCAACTTGTCAAGATACGTGGACTTCCAGAAGTCTACAGCCAGCATGGGTGGACCATGAATTCTGGGAGTTGAAGTCCACAGAGGGTGCCTGGGGATTTCTGGGAGTTGAAGTCCACACATTTCGAAGTTGCCAACTTGGGCAATCCTGTTCTGCCAGCACAGACCTGTTCTGCCAGCAGTCCTGCAACATCTGCTCTCCACACACCTGGTTTTTATTTTCTCGCAGGTGGCCCAGGCGGCTTGAAGTCTTTTGAGACGGAAAATGGACCTTGGCTTGCCAGAAGATCTCTGCCGCTCTGCTCATCCAGGTTTCTAAGCGCCAGCATGGAGACCCCAGCTGAGGAAGGAAGAGTGGGTTGCCTCTCACAGCCCAGAGAAACTTCAGTAAGTCTTCCAACAATGAATAAATGAAAGATTTGAAAGATAATGCTAATAATAATTGATTAAACCAGGACTTTGCCCAGATCTCAATGACTGTGGGTAGTTTGCGACCACCCAAGAAAGAAATTACGATAAAATAAAATAAAAATAAAAAGTTAAGATCACAGCAAGGGCTCAACTAGGTCTTTGACTCCCACCGATTGGGGTCTTTGGTGCCTGGTGATGCCCAAAAGAGCCTCCCATGTGTCAAGTAGTCTACCTTCATAATGAGGGCAACCAATGAGATGTGGGTCCATAAATACCTTTTATTGGTTAGGAGCGAAATCCAGTTTGGTCTTGCAAGGCAGCTCTGAAATTCTTCCAACCGGAGGATGCATGTGAGTTTTTAAAATGTGCAGATTAAAAAAAATAGGAATGGTGTCTGAAAATACCGTGGCACAGACTGTGCCTAGACAGGGAAAAGGAGATATTTGGGGGGGGGGGGGGGGAAGAGGGGGGGGCAGAAGGATTAATTTTATTATAACTGACCAGCAGAGGTCATTATCAACTAGGTGTAAATTTATATTTTAGGTAGCTAAGCACTCCCTGCTTTGATAAAATCCTTCCTGTTTCCCTTAATTATTGCTTATTTGAGGCTGCATTAATAGGTAACTCTGTGGCCATAACTTTTACAGAAGTACTTTTAGCTGAATCTTTGAAGTTTCTTTTTGGCATGGATAAGATATTATTTGGAATCAAAAATTAGTGCGACTCCCTTACTGACTGCCTTGCTGAGCAGTGGAAATTCTGTTCCTAATTATGAATTTTTTGGGGGAGGTGTCTCGCGCTAGGACTGGGGTGTCATATTTTCATTTTTTTTAAATCACCTTGCTTGTTCCTGTTGACAACAGATCTCTTTCCTAAGCTGTCTGGAGCAGCTTTGCTCCAATGACCTCATTTATTATGATTTCTGGATGAATGAAAGGCGGTATTGTCCCCTTGCAACCCAGGGGCAGAACCAACTCTCCGGAAAAAAGTCTATTTTCGTTTGCAAAAAAAACCATGATATTGTGCCCAGCAAATCCGCAGATCAGTTTCTCAGCTTCCTACCTCTTAAAACCAGTTTTTGATCCAAGATTTCCTCTTAAGCGCTTTTGAAATCTCAGCCTGGCAGAGGAAAAAACCCATTCGAAGGAATCAAATCCTTTGGGGAGAAATCATAATATCCATTTTTATAAGGCTGGTTTTCAGGGAAAGATCAAAGGAGGGAATGTTATTTTTGAAGGATGTTTCTCTTGCATGTCTCAAATCAGCAGTAAATTTTACACACTCTGGTGTTGGAATGACACGGGAGGTCCTGGAATTACGAACGGTTGCTTAGCAGCTGTTTGAAGTTACGACGGACTCTCCTAAAGCTACTTACCACTCAGTTTCAAAATCACATCACCTGGGTTTTCCCCGTAGTCATGTGACTGAAGTTCGGCCAACATAGGGCCGTTTGCAGCGCCTGGAAGTCATACAATTGTCATTTAATGATGATTTTGCCTTGAAAAATCTGCCCCATGGCAGATAATGGGTTTGCTTAACAACGGTGGTGTTTGCTTAACAACTGCTGCAAAAAAATCGGATCCGGCCATGTGGTCACCTGCTGTACGACTGTCACAACTCCTAATTTTGGCATTCAATTAATGTCGGAATTCAAGGACTGCTTCTTTTGAGCCGAATTGTAAAAACCTCAAACCACGATTCATCCATCCATATTGCTTAGCCTGCCTTGTTTGCGTCTCTTTCAGTATTTATACTGCTTTGAAGAGAGTTAATTTTTGAAAATTCTTTCTGGCAGTAAACATCTCAATGGAAATTTTGAAGGATTTCAGAATTTATGAGGTGGGGGGAGAGAAATGGCCATTTTTAAAAGCTAAGTGCTAAAAACCAGACATATCTGTCCCCAGTTTGCACTGAGAATTCCCTGGTGTCTTTCACTAATAAGTCCAATTTGGTTTAATTAGCTACGGTTCTCTTTTCCCCCGAGATTATTGGGGAGGGGGGCTTTAGACAGGCTGCAGTTGTGAATGTTTCGGTATTGGGAGTTTTTGCGGGCATTTTGACCAGACAATTATAAACATCCTTTTTGTAATACGATATAGGGAGGCATATAAGCGTCCAATAGAATATAGAATTCTTTATTGGCCAAGTGTGATTGGACATACAAGGAATTTGTCTTTGGTGCAGATGCTCTCAGTGTACATAAAAGACAAGATACATTTGTCAAGAATCATAAGGTACAACACTTAATGATAGTCATAGGGTGCAAATAAGCAATCAGGAAAAAATATTAATATAAATCATAAGGATACAAGCAACAAGTTACAGTCCTGCAGTCCTAAGTGGGAGGAGATGGAGGAACGATGAGGAGACTAATCGTAATAGTAATGCAGCCTTAGTGAATAGTTTGACAGTGGTGAGGGATTTATTTGTTTAGCAGAGTGATGACATTCAGGAAAATACAATAGCAGAGTTGGAAGGGACCTTGGAGGTCTTCTAGTCCAACCCCCTGCCTAGGCAGGAAATCCTATACCGTTTCAGACAAATAGCTATCCAACATCTTCTTAAAGACTTCCAGTGTTGGGGCATTCACAACTTCTGGAGGCAACTTCTGTTCCACTGATTAATTGTTCTCACTGTCAGGAAATTTCTCCTCAGTTCTAAGTTGCTTCTCTCCTTGATTAGTTTCCACCCATTGCTTCTTGTTCTACCCTCAGGTGCTTTGGAGAATAGTTTGACTCCCTCTTCTTTGGGGCAACCCCTGAGATACTGGAAGACTGCTATCCTGTCTCCCCTAGTCCTTCTTTTCATTAAACTAGACATTCCCAGTTCCTGCAACTGTTCTTCATGTAGTTTAATCTCCAGTCCCCTCATCGTCTTTGTTGCTCTTCTCTGCACTCTTTCTAGAGTCTCAACATCTTTTCTACATCCTGGAGACCAGAACTGAATGCAGAACTCAATTTCAATGAGTCTTTCTTTGAAGCTGCCCTGAGTAGCCCAGACAGGAAAATAGAAAAATGCTTCCTTGGGTTGGTTGATTGGGGGAAAAAATGTATATAATCAGGTCTGCAGACAGGATTATTCCCGAGGCTGACCCTGATAATTCCCCATCTGTTTTCTAAACAGGGCTGAGAGACCCCATCCATCCCCTTTAATTCTGTTTTTAAGAAATGGGATGCTTTAAGAAGAGATTGGGCAGCCACTTGTCTGAAGTGAAAATGGCATAGGGCAGTGATGGCAAACCTTTTTGGCACCGTGTCCAAACTGGAATGCATGGGCATGCGCCTGAGCACAGGAAACCCAAAGACTAGCTGGGTGGCGTGCGCATGATTGTTTTTTTGCCGTTGGGGTGGGGGCGTTTTTGGGCTGGTTTGGGGCCATTTTCAGGCTGGTTTTTCGGGCCTTTTAGAGGCCGTTTTGGGCATGAAAATGGCTCAAAAAACAACCTGGAAAATGGCTCGAAAAATGACCTGGTTTTTGCCCGTTTTTCAGGCCATTTTCTGGCACCCTTGCAGAGGAGCTGGCGACAGCATGCATGCCCACGGAGAGGGCTCTGTGTGCCATCTCTGGCATCTGTGCCATAGGTTTGCTATCATGGGTATAGGGTCCTCCTGCTGGAGAAGGGGGTTGGACTAGAAGACCTCCAAGGTCCTTTCCAACTTTATTGTTCTGTATTCTAAAAAAAAGAGAAAAAAATCTCTTCCAAAAAGAAGAGAGAAGCAAAGTCATTTACTGTGCAGAACAAAAGTTTTTGTTTTTGTTTTTACTCATTTCTCCAGACGTGGCAGAGATAATAATTGCATCTTCCGTTAACCATCCACTTCCTGGATCTTGCTGTATCCCACTTTATCATCCCATTTTTGTGCAGATAGATAAATCAGTTCTTTTCTGCATGATGTTACACTCATTGGCACTGTATAATCTCCACTCTGATCTTCTGGGCAGCTCTGTTTTTTAAAAGTCTAGAAATATGAGGAAAGACTTAAGGGGGCAACGCAATTCACATCCCCAAGGTTGCTGGGACAACCAAGCTTCATTTAGCTTTCTTTAACTACTCTGATTTTGTGAACCGTAATTTAAATTTTTTACCCTTCACTATTGTTGTAGTAAGTTGCGAAATCATGTCCGACCCATTGCATCCCCATGGACCATGTTCCTCCAGGCCTTCTTGTCCTCTACCATCCTCTGGAGTCCATTGAAGCTCACGCCGGCTGATTTGGTGACTCCATCCAGCCACCTCATTCTCTGTCTTCCCCTTCTTCTTTTGCCCTCCATCTTTCCCAGCATGAGGCTCTTCTCCTGGGAGTCCTTCTTCCTTCTCATTAGGTGGCCAAAGGATTTGAGTTTCCTCTTCAGGATCTGGCCTTCTAAAGAGCAGTCAGGGTGGATCTCCTCTAGGACTGACCGGTTGGATCGCCTTTCAGTCCAAGGGACTCAATGCAGGAGTCTTCTTCTCCAGCCCCAGAGTTCAAAAGCCTCCATTTTTTGGAGCTCAGCCTTCCTTATGGTCCAACCTTCACAGCCACACATTGCAACTTCACTGTAGTATTTCAGTAACATCCATATTAAAAAACAAAATGCACACCCAATTTTTCAATACTTGATTTCCATTAAGCTGCAACCCTGTTTTCCCTAGGAATGCCCCTTGGAATTGTGTGGATTCAAACAACATGAGCGTTTTGTGGGATTTATTCACTTCGCTAAATGAGATCTACCTGCAAGGACATTCCAAAGTTTGTGTTTATAAATGAAGTGTGTGTTTTGCTCGGGCTAACTTTTGGCTTTTTCTTCCAGAGTTTCAAAGTGGGAAGTACCGTTAACCTTTTAATTCACATATACGTCTGTGTGTGTATGCGTGTGTATGTATATTTAATGCATTTCCCTTTTTTAGCCAAGCCACTTTGGCCCTTCCCCCCCCTCGCCCTCCCCTCCTTCCTTTAACTGCTCGCAGCCTCCTTCAGATGGAGAGAGAGAGAGGCCAGCACATCCTGGAAATACATTGCAGATGTTTTTCCTGCCTTGTTCCTGGGACTTGCCGAAGGAGCTGTTCTGCGGGAACAGATTGGGAAGGCATCTCCCAAGCGGCATTTGTCCTTGGAGCATGCCCAGTGCGAGCCTTGACCCAGGGTTCAGGTTCCCCTTTGCAGTAAAGGGCTGCCCCTAAGAGACCCTGGGAGAGGTTGGGAGGTTCAGCTGTGCATCTTCGCCTCCGGTGGAAGGAGGGAAACGAAGGTCTTCCCCAAGGCAGAGCGAGCCAAGAACTCCATGCTCTGGGTGGGAAGGCTTCGTGAAAAATGCTTGCCTGCCGGGCCCGTGAAAAACTCTGGGATGTCGTGCAGGAGAGCTTCACAGAGGTAAAAGGATGCGTCGGCTTCGTCCCCAGGAGGTGCTCAGATCCTCTGGGGCTGCATGGGGGAGATGTGGGGTGCGGGAGAAGTTGGAGGGAGAGGGCAACGTTAGGAGTCTGGAGTGGAAAAGCTGGGCAGTTTGGCCGGTGCTTTGCAAAGAATCATTCCTTTTGTTGGGATTTGAATCAAAAGTTTCTCAAACTCGACTAACTTTAAGAGATGTGGAGTTCAACTCCCAGAATTCTTTTGCTGGCTGGGGAGTTCTGGGGGTTGAAGTCCACGCATCTTAAAATAGCTGAGATTGAAAAAAAGAAACCGGCTTAAATAATTCCCATTGTGGGAGATGGAACTGTAAACTTTGCAGTAAGGTTCAGTCCTAATGTTTGGGGCTTCTAATGGAAGCAGAAAACTGGTGTTAATAAGAGAGTGGACAGTGGGGTTTGGATTCGGATTGATGGTGCTTAAAGATGGTTAAAACAGTGGACCCTCTCAAAGGGAATTTTTTTTCTAAAGAAAAGTTTAAGCAACATTCTTAGAGATAACATAAGCGGGTCCACTGACATTGTGATTTGTGTCAGTAACCTGAGTTTAATTGGTCTCATGGAGATGTGGCTGCAATGGTGAAATTCAATTTTGTTTCACTACTGGTTCTGTGGGCGTGGCTTGGTGGGCGTGGCAGGGGAAGGATACTCCAAAATCCCCATTGCCTCCCCACTCCTGGGGGAAGGTTACTGCAAAATCCCCATTCCCACCCACTTTGGGGCCAGCCAGAGGTGGTATTTGCTGGTTCTCCGAACTACTCAAAATTTCTGAATCAGAACCGGCTGAATTTCACCCCTGTGTGTCTGTCTTATTAGTTGGTGGCCAACGCAAGTTTTGGAAGGGGTTGGGAACCCATGTTACATTTGCACTCCTGATTGTCTGAAGGGAATCCCCATCCAGTTCCTAGATATTTTGAGATGGTATTGCGTGGTCTGTCCACGACAAAGGATCATAGTGTGATGTCAGGAAACGTGTCTTTCAACAGAAATACAGAAGAATGTGGAGTCCCAGCAGGATAGGAGAAGTCCAGGAGTTGTCTGGAACTGCGCTTCATGGTGTAGGTTGAAAGTCCAGGAGTTCCAACTTCCAGTTGACTTTGTTTTCACTCATACTAAGAGCAGCTGATGGGCCTCTTTATAAATCTGTTCTGAGGTTTCGGTGGGTTTTGTTTTTTCAACCCAACCCACGTATGCCAGTCCTGTAATTCGGACACCGGATGTTCATCCTTCACTTCGCAGCAGATACCACCATTAGTCTGTCTTGTTCTGAAAATGTTTTCTCTTCCTTTTCTCTTGTAAGAGCTTCATATATGGGTAGGAAATAGGATAAAGATGTTCCGGGGAGCTTATTCCAGCTTTCAAAGCATGTTTCCTGTGGAGAACTGGGGCTCCCGTGACTTGTTCTCCGGCTTCCTGCTAGTTCCTTAAACATCAGCTCAAATCCTCAAAGCTTTATGGCCCCATGTGGGGTTTTCCTTGGGTACAGCATGGACCTTCCTCGGGGCGTGGCGTTATCTCTTCCCATTTTCTCTTTTCAGCTGCTGGACATCCATGGGAGTTTGTTTTGCATTTTAAGCAGTAATGAATGCAGTTGTATTCCAACCCATTTAGTTTGCTCCTAGAAATGTACGACTTGGTGAGCAGGCAGCACCATTAATCACAGTGACGGGGAAAAGTGCTTTTAAGCGCGTTGCATGGCAAGGAACATATGGCTGCTTTTCCAATAATCCCCGTCTTGTTTTCATTCATCCCAGTCAAAATGCATTATTTAGGCCCCGGGGAATTTGGCAGTCCATCTGCGGCTGGACTTGGGAAGGCTGGTGGAGAAATGTCCTTTCTTTCTTCTTCTTCTTCTCTTTGGTGGCTGTGGGCTCCCAGCCCATCTTCGTTCAACCACAGGGGGATCAGCGAGCCGAAGAGAATAGGGGTCCCCCTTTTCTTACTAGAAGCGGGTTTGTTTTGCTCCTCCAGAACGTGTTTTCAGGATGAGGAGGGCAACTCCACAATAGATCATGGCCAACTTTTAGAAGAAGGGTATCCAGCCTTGGCAACTTTAAGACTTGTGGACTTCAACTCCCAGAATTCCTTGCTGGCTGGGGAATTCTGGAAGTTGATGCCCACAAGTCTTAAAGTGTTGCTTAGGTTGAGAGATCCTGCTTGAGGGAAGAGATATAAACATGGTAGAACTAATTATTATTGTGTGTAATAATTATACATCATATACCAGGGGTGTCCAAACTAGGGAACTTTAAGACTTGTGGACTTCAACTCCCAGAATTCCCCAGCCAGCGGCTGGCTGGGGAATTCTGGGAGTTGAAGTCCACAAGTCTTAAAGTTCCCTAGTTTGGACACCCCTGTCATATACAATGTATAAGATAAATAGAGAGGGGGGAGGGAGAGAGAGAGATGGATAGAGAGAGGGGGGGATAGATAGATAGATAGATAGATAGATAGATAGATAGATAGATAGATGATAGATAGATAGATAGATAGATAGATAGATAAATAGATAAATAGATAAATAGATAAATAGATAAATAGATGGATAGAGAGACAGACAGAGAGAAATAATCCTATGGAAGTTTCCAGTTTGGCCTCCTGGAAGATGAGGGCTGAATTATGAATCTGCTGGATGCATTTATCAAGATCTTGTGACTTGGACAGTCATGAAAGGAGAAAGAAAGTATTTATTTTCCTTGAAGGGAAAAAAGAAGCATCGGAGGACAACACGGGATAGAACAAGCACTTAAATGGCCTTTTTGTTTTCTTTTCTTTTTCTTTTTTTAAAGTTTTGGAATTGGTGGAGATTTCTTGGGGGGGCGGGGGACCATCGTTTATAATAATTTCCAATATTCGGAATGACAAAATAGTTCTGAAGGCTGAGAATGAATTGGTTGATAACAAAACCTTTTAAAAGCTCACACACACACCCCTCAATTTGTAAAACTAGCTGGATGTAAAGGCATTGATGAGGTAAGATTTATTATGGAGAGGAGGCTTTTTAATAAATGAAGTTGTCCGGTCTTTGGACGATTTGTTGACCACTGCGGTTCTTCTACATATCTTGGTCCGTTAGAGTTGGCAGCCAATATGCCTTTAAATGGCTGTGAAAGATGGACCATAAGGAAGGCTGAGCGCCAAAGAATGGAGGCCTTTGAACTCTGGTGCTGGAGAAGACTCCTGCATTGAGTCCCTTGGACTGCAAGGCCATCCAACCGGTCAGTCCTAGAGGAGATCAACCCTGACTGCTCTTTAGAAGGCCAGATCCTGAAGAGGAAACTCAAATCCTTTGGCCACCTGATGAGAAGGAAGAAGGACTCCCTGGAGAAGAGCCTCATGCTGGGAATGATGGAGGGCAAAAGAAGAAGGGGACAGGTCAATCACGACTTTGCAACTAACAACAACAACAACAAACCTTTAAATCAATGAATAAACATCTTGCAGGCAGAATTCAGCACCCAGCAGGCCCAGATTGATAGAGGTGGAATACACAAAGCCTTTCTAAATGTTTCGTAGAGTTAAATAAATATGTTTATGAAAAAGATCCAATTGACAACGCTTATGTTTCAGAGCCTGCCCAGTTTTCCAAAGCAAACGCCAGAACTCCCATTTTCCATCTATGCCGGCTTCAGGGGGTTAATTGCTGAATTTGACAGCTGAACCTGACTTAATCCTACCCCCTGATTGCCTCTCCTTGGAAACGGGAGGAAAATCAGAGAGAAAATGTGCCAGCTATTTTTAAATTTCCAGAACCTGTTGCTAGGCACTGCAAGGTGGTCTGGCTGGGAGAAACGTCACTGGTGAAGAGAGAAGCTGAGAGGGATTCCGATTGCTCTCCCCACAGCCGCCGCGTCTGATGCCACAAGGATCACAAGACCCCGAGTGAGGAGCGGAGCATGAATGCTTCAAGGGAGCTTCCTTTGTTCTTTCTCTTTGGCATAGGTAGACCTATCACCCATTTTTAAAACATTACCAAACAGCCTGTGGCCCTTAGGTCATTGTTTCCGAGATATATCCTTATCTGTAGAGAGGAACAGAATGACCATGGGCAGGCCAAAAAGCATTGGGGGCAGGAACGACTTCCGACTTCCTGCTGGCTTCCCCATTGACTTTCCTTATGTTCCTTAGGGAAAGCTGGCGGGAAACATTGGAAATTCCCTTCCCTTCCCCATCTTCCCTTCTCTATAGGTAAGAAAGGAGGGATGGGGAAGGAGCAAGCCAATGGTGGGATTCAAATTTTTTTACTACTGGTTCTGTGGGCGTGGTGTTGCTTGGTGGGCGTGGCAGGGGAAGGATACTGCAAAATCCCCATTCCCTCCCCACTCCAGGGATGAAGCTCCCACAACTTCCAAAGGCAATTTCTGTTCCATCGGTTGATTGATCTCACTGTCAGGAAATTCCTCCTTATTTCCAGGTTGAATCTCTCCTTGTTCAGTTTCCATCCATTATTCCTTGTCTGGCCTTCAGGTGCCTTGGAAAATAGCTTGATCCCCTCCTCTCTGTGGCAGCCCCTCAAATATTGGAAGATTCTCTCATGTCTCCCCTGGTTCTTCTCTTCCCTAGACTAGCTATGTCCAGTTCCTGCAACCGTTCATCGTATGTTTTAGCCTCCAGTCCCCTCATCATCCTGGTTGTCTTTCTCTGCACTTTTTCTAGAGTCTCAACATCTTGTTCATGTCTGACTTATATTGGCCTAAAGGTATTAATAAGATCTTAAAAACCACCTGTGCAGGAAAGGCCTTCTGGGAGAGTCATGTTCTCCTCCATGAAAAACCACAGGCAAAGTTTTAGTTTTCAGTGATGGAAGTTCTACAGAGAAATCTTCCCCAGGGAGAGAAAAACGATGAGATCCAGGCTAGACATAAGCTAATGCGATTCCGCTTTCCGTCGTCTGCCGAGGTCTCCGATCGTATAATGTTCCTTATCTTCATTAATAATCTCCTATTGAGGTTGTCCCTCTTCTCTTTTATCCTCCTTGGTTTCCTCCGGTTTCCTTGCAGAGCCGAAGCAGAATGGAACATCTGTTTGCGGTTTAATGTACAAAAGAAATCCGTAATTAAAAATGTCAAGGAAGCAAGCAACTTTAAAAACTAATTCATTAAAAATGCAAAGCAGAGATTTCCCATTCACGGGCAAAAACCTCAGATGAAAAGCTTGCAAATTTGACCTGATTTTGCCAGCAGACGGTACGATCTCGGTAATTAAAGCTCTTAGACAAAAGGCAGAAATGGGCTGGGAGGTTTTTTTAATTGATTTTTTTTTTTGCTTTTAAAATAGTAGCAGAAAAAAGAACAAAACACAGAGATAATTGCAGCACAAATGGGTACATTTGAGAAAGAAAAAAATGCATAAAATTGCTTTAGGAAATAAAAAACATCAAAGTATAATATATTGCAACAGCTGTTAACAGTGACAATTGTATATATATATATACACACACACACACACACACTGTATATTCACACACATATACATACACATACACATATCCAATGTAATTATTATTTAAGCGTGCATATATTTATTTCTAATATATTTGTAAAGCTTTCTTTTTTTTAACTTACTGTATTTTGCATAAATTTATTTATTTATTTCGCCCGGTTGTTGGCATTTCAGAACTGGGTCATAAGTACCGATCGGGAGGGAGGGGTCCATTATAACTTCAAACAGTCACTGATCCTAAACTGAGGACTACTATATCCTTACTACATCTCCAGCAGAATGATGTCTTAATTATTTTATTTGCAAACATAATGGAGTCCAATACATTCTAAATATCATTTTTGTGAGATCCTTGGTGCCCTCTGAGCTTGGTTGTTTTCTTGCAGACGTTTCGCTGTCAAACTAGGTAACATTATCCATGCTAGAAGGGAGAGGAGGAGGAGGAGGAGGAAATGGGAGGAAGAATAGGAAGACTGTGGTTCTTCAGTGCTCTCTGAGTTTGGTTGTTTTCTTCCAGACATTTTACTACCAAACTAGGTAACATCATCAGTGCTAGAAAGGAGTGGGAGTTTGCTCTCTGGCTGTATACTGATGGCTTGCCCTGATGTTGTTACCTAGTGACCTAACAAAAAGCCATCACAGTCTTGTGCTGCGTCAACAAAGGGATAGCATCAGGATCATGTGAAGTGTTAGTTAGTTACTTCTTGGTACTGCACTAGTAAGACCACAGTGGGAATACAGTGTCCAGTTTTGGTCACCACGATACAGGAAAGATACAGAGACTCTAGAAACTGTGCAAAGAAGAACAACCTGATTGGTGGGGTGGAAACGACACAATGGTTGTGGGAGCTAGGGATGTCTACTCTATCTAGGAGAAGGACCAGGGATGACTTGAGAGGCTGCCACAAAGAAGGCCGGGTCAAGCTATTCTCCAAAGCACCTGAGGGCAGGACAAGAAGCAATGGGTGGGAACTCACCAAGGAGAGAAGGAACCTGGAATTGAGGAGAGATTTCCTAACAATGTGGACAATTCATCCGTGGAATGGCTTGTGGGTGCTTTATTACTGGAGATTTTTAAGAAGAGACAGGACATCCATTTGTCTGAAATGGTGTAAGGTCACCTGTTTGAGCAGGGGGTTGGACTAGAAGACCTCCAAGGTCCCTTCCAGCTCTGTTCTGTATTCTGCTATTTATTTTTGGTGGTCCTAAGTCGTAACTTAAGGTCCGTTGACCCCCTTGGTATAGGAGTCGAGACCCTCTCCTGTTCTCTAGGCAATACCGGAACTTTTATTCAACAGTGGTGTGGAAATAAGTGTGAAATCCGCAGCTACACACACGTTTGCAAAGGGCTGGCCATGTTTTTTGAAAACTGAACTGCGGTGTTTTTCTCTCTTGTTATGCAAAAGCCTGAGCAATCTTGGGGGGGAAACGCAGCCGTGCGAGGGTACCGCTTCTTTCTCCACCTTGTCGTCGTGAGGGAATCGGGAGGGGAAGCCGCATCAATGCTTACAGAATGCAAGAAACATTTATTTTCAATCAAGATCCAGCCAGCCTTTTAGTCTGCTCCGGGGAGCGGATGGAAGCACTTTTTCCGCTATATTAACACAATTCGAGACGTGCAGGAGAAGTTATAAATAAAAGAAGCAATTGCCCTAAATTCTCTTCCTTTTCACATCTCAGAAATCTCTTTTTTTTTTGTTTTGTTTTGGTTGGGTTTTTTTGTTCCCCCGGCCTTATGTAGTTTTCTGCTTTCTGTGCGTTTAACATCACTCTGCCGTTCTTTCTCTCCATTAAATTTTAATGCCTTATTATTTCTGCCGCTTGTTAATCCTTCAGCTGTCACTGGTGACAGATAGCTGCTTTCTTCCACCCTGTTTCTCCCCCCCCCCCCTCTCCTTGTCTGGGTGGCATTTAAAATCTCCATTCAGCCTGGCAAAAAAATCCCATAAGTGCGGAGAGTTTTCTGCATGCATCATAAGCCGCGAAGAGATGGGGGAAATTCTCTGAAGATTCTCAAACTATTCATGAAAGTTCACGTCCACGGGGGCTGAAAGGCTACAGGTTCGCCTGAACCGGTAGTAAAAAATGCTACTGGTTTGCAGTACCATAGTAGTAAAAAATACTAAAAAATGTTTTTAAAAAAGTTCCAGCGATGGCACGTAACACAGCTGATCTTCTTTAAAAAAAAAAAATTAAGCATTTTTTTAAACTACAGGTTCCCCGTAAGAAAGAAAGACAGATAGATGAGATAGAGATAGAGAGAGATAGTAGAAATAGGGAGATATAAGATAGATAGATAAAGAGAGATATGATATAGAGAGAGATGAGGTAGAGATAGATAGATGATAGATAGATAGATAGATAGATAGATAGATAGATAGATAGATAGATAGATAGATAGATGATAGATAGATAATAGATAGATGAGAGAGAGAGAGAGATACAGACACAGACAGATAGATAGAGAGACAGACAGATAGATAGATCGATAGATAGAAGATAGAGAGAGATGAGGTAGAGATAGATAGATGAGAGAGAGACAGACAGACAGACAGACAGATATAGAAGATATATATATATGCACACACACACACACACACACACACACACACGGAGGGAGGGAGGGAGGGAGGGAGGGAGGGGGCAGAGAGAGGAAAGCTAATGCTTCCATTATATTTAGTGAACTCCCAGTGGCCTCCTTTTTTCCTTCCTTTTTTCCAGCAACAGCTGCAGTCCTATGTCACCTGGGTGAATTCACAGCTAAAGAAGAAGCCAGAAGTTCAACCGGTGCAGGATTTGAGGCGCGACCTCCGCGATGGCGTGGTCCTTACGTCTCTCATTGAGATCGTAGGTGAGTGGCCTCATTACGAAGACTTTCGGATGGTTTTGGGGGCCCAGAGCCCTGGGTTTAATCTGGATTAAGGGGAGGGGAGCAGAGAAATGGTGCAGGAGGGAAGGAGACACGTCACCCTTCACCTCCCACCTGCTTGCAATTCTCCCGGTTCACTGAAATAGGGGAATTCTGGGAGTTGGAGTTCAATACTTCACTGGCAGTCCTCGACTTACGGCCACAAAATGTACACTCGTGGCTTTTGCCCCCTTTTACAACCTTCCTTGCTACCGTTGTTAAGTGAATCACTGCAGTTGTGAACTGCAGTTGTTAAGCCAGTAACACAGTCATTAAATGAACCTGGTTTCCCCCTTGACTTTGCTTGTGAGACGGTCGCAAAAGGGGATCACGTAACCCTGGGACACGGCGACTGAATTTTGGATCACGCGACACTGGGGACGCCGCAACGGTCGTAAGTGTGAAAAACAGCCATAACTCAATTTCTTCCAGTTCTGTTGTAACTTCGGTCACTAAATGGACCGTTGTAAGTCGAGGATTACCTGCAGTAGTTTTTTGATGCTCCAAGAAGAGAACAAAATATAGGTTATATATTCACAGTGGCATCCTAACCAAGGGGCTGCCCATTGTCCTCCTGCCAAGCTCCACACCTGCCTCTGTTGAAGAGTCGCCCTAAAGTTTGCCTTGCTCCTCCCTTGCAGCCGGAGAGAAACTCAGGGGTGTGGAGGAGTCGCCCACCAACCAGCAGGCCATGAAGGAGAACGTGGAAAAAGTCCTACAATTCGTGGCTTCCAAGAAGATCCGTATGCACCAGACCTCGGCTAAAGGTGAACCTCAGCCGCTCAGGCACTCGCCTTGAAGGGCCTGGGGGCTCCAGTCCACCCTTGGCCTTCTCTCGCTGAAGATAGTGGGAGGGAGGGAGAATGAGAGAAAGAGAGAAAATGAGAGAGAGAGGGAGGGAGAAAATGAGAGAATAGAGAGAGGAGAGAAAGAGAGAGGGAAAGAGGGAGAGGGAGAGAGAGAGAATGAGAGAGAGGGGGAGAGAGAGAGAGAATGAGAAAGTGAGAGAATGAGAGAGGGGGGAGGGAGGAAGAGAGAATAGGAGAATGAGAGAGAATGAAAGAAAGAGAATGAGAGAAAGAGAGAAACGTTGTTAAAGGGGGGGGGGCATTACTATTGGGGTGGCCCTGGGCTGTCCTTCGTGGCGTGAGTGACAGCCTCAGGCTCCTCCCCTTGGCCAGCTCACGGCCATTTTGGCATACCTGTGTTTTCTAGATATCGTGGACGGGAATCTGAAATGCATCATGAGGTTGGTCCTTGCGCTGGCCGCTCACTTTAAGCCTGGATCCGGCAAAATCGCTTCGCCAAAACCTGTAGAGGAGATCCAGGGGGGAAGCGGAATCTTGCTGGCCCATCCCAGGCCTCGCTCAGCCGTGGCCGTTGCCCAGGAGGCGGTGGCTGCCCTGGCAGAGGTGCGCCAGGATGTCTCGGGAGTGGGCCGTGGTGCCTTCCAGCCTCACCCCAGGTACGTTACCTCTTTGGGACGGCAGCAAAAATGACGCTTCGATATTTACAAGTTAATATCTTAGGGAGCGTCTGAAGTTACGTTGGCATTGAAAAAGGTGACCGATGACCAGTTCACCATCCCTACAGCAGTTGCACCATCAAAGTTTGGGTGCTAAACACCTACTTATGATCCTTTTAGCATCCGGGCCACATATATAGGAGCCACAGTGGCACAGTGGTTAGAGTGCAGTACTGCAGGATACCTCTGCTGCCTGCCGGCTGCCTGCAATTTGGCAATTTGATCCTGACTGGCTCAAGATTGACTTAGCCTTCCCTCCTTCTGAGGTGGGTAAAATGAGGACCCAGATTGTTGGGGGGGACAAGAGGCTGACTCTGAAACCGCTTAGAGAGGGCTGTGAAAGCACTGTGAAGCTGCATATAAGTCTAAGGGCTATTGCCATACAATCACCATTTGGGATCTTCCCAGCCGATCTCCGACACGGAAAGACAATGAAGGAAGCCAGATTCGCTTAATGGCCATGTGATTCGCTTACAACTGCCGCGATTCACTCAACAACCATGGCGAAAAAAGTCATAAAATCAGGCGCAACTCACTTCAGTCACCTTGCTTTGCAACAGAAATTCTGCTTCTAATTCTGATTGTAAGGGGAGGATTTTTTTTTCAAAGTTCCTTTTTGAAACCACCCATTGGATGGAGAGGAAAGGATGCAGAGGGGACAGCATTTTATCTCTCTTTGGCCCATTCTGGGGCCCCTCCTGACGATGCTGTCCTTCTCTCTAGAAACAGCCACCTGCACGCAGAGACTGAGCGGCCGCACTGGAGCGTCCGAGCACTCGTCCAGCAGTACGAAGGCCAGCAGAGCAGTGGCCCTTCAGAGTCCTCTTTCTCCAGGTAAGAATTGCTCTCCTTCCTTTGCTCATTCCTTCATCACACCTGTGTTGTGGTCTGCTGGGGGCCTGCGGAGCTGGCATCAGAGTCGGACAGTGAGGAGGTTGGGGAGGAGCATGGGTCGGTCCTGGAGTCTGGGGAATACTCGGACGACGGCTCTGCATCAGAGGCAGAGAGGGGGCCAGGGACATCTGGGAGTTATGTGCTGCCTCCAGAGCCTCCAGAGTCGGACAGCAGCGAGGCAGAGGAACAGGGGGAGCCTGTTCCCAGTGTGCGCATGGGCAGAGTGCCAGAAAGCAAGAAAAATTAAGGCAAAAGGGGCAACTCAAGAGTAAGGCTTGGAGGAGTGTCCCCTCCCATAAGATATAAAGGAGGAGCAAAGGCACCGGAGCCTTTGCAGGAAGCAACTTGGTTCGTTCTGGTCGGTTTAAACTCTGAAGCTCCGTTTTGACTCTGTGCTCCGTGTGGCCTTGCAAAGCTAATTGGCAATTAGGTCTTTGGCAGCGTTTCAAGGGAGATAAAGGTGGGTGCTTATCAGCTTTATCCCGAAAGACTTTGGCAGCCTTCTGTAGGACTCTTTACAACTATTTGGGACTCATTACGGGCTGTGAATGAACATAATTCACAGCCGTTGAAATAAAAAGTGGGGTTTTGGGGACTAAGCGTTGCTTTTAACTGTCTCAGGAAGCCTAGGTCACAACACCCTGGAGTAATTTCTGAGAATAGGCAAGGCGAGCTGCAAGGACCCTTGAGATGGCGAAGCCTCCATGTTGCATCTTCAGAGGCTCTGTGTCTCCTTCCTTGTGAATCAATAAATCCACATTTGACAAAGGTCACTCGTTTCCTGAAACGGGAGAGGCGCATCCTTCTACAACTCCCATTGGGAGACTCCTGTCGCTCCGCTCCTTGTTCCATTAAGTCCTTTTAATCTCACGTTTTCCCCACTTGGAGGAAAGAAAGAGCATGAAGACCAAAGAATTATCCTCGAAATAATGGCTCACTTCCAATGACTTGGGGTTTTTGGACTGGGAGATCCAGTGAGGCTCTTCTTTAGGATTCAGCCATTTTCCTAGAATTCCTTGGCTTTTATATCAGAACATGGAGAAACCCTTGACCCTAATTGATGTTAATGTCAAGGTTCCAAGTAATACACCCATGGCCAACAGAACTCCGAGGCAGGCAGATTCCTCAAAGAATAGTTTTATTGGATATATCATACTGGCACAGTTTTGGTGAAAACAGCCAAGCTCAAAAGCTTGACCCCCTCCTCTCTGTGGCAGCCCCTCAAATATTGGAAGAATGCTCTCATGTCTCCCCTGGTCCTTCTCTAGCCATGCCCAGTTCCTGCAACTGTTCATCGTATGTTTTAGCCTCCAGGCCTTTGAAAGATTCAGATTAACAGAGTTGGAAGGGACCTTGTAGGTCATCTAGTCCAACCCTCTGCCCAAGTAGGAGACCCTGCACCATTTCTGACCGCTGGCAGTCCAATCTCTTGAAAGCTTCCAGGGATGAAGCTCCCACAACTTCCCAAAGCAACTTGGTTGATTGTTCTCAGTGTCAGGAAATTCCTCCTTATTTCCAGGTTGAATCTCTCCTCGGTCAGTTTCCATCCATTGTTCCTTGTCTGGCCTTTGGGTGCTTTGGAGAATAGCTTGACCCCCTCCTCTCTGGGGCAGTTCCTCAAATATTGGAAGGCTGCTAGCCTGTCTCCCCTGGTCCTTCTCTTCCCTAGACTAGCCAGGCCCAGTTCCTGCAACTGTTAATTTAGGGTCCCTGGGCTAAAGAGAGGCTGTGCTTGACAGCCCCCCGCCCCCCTTCAGAGGAGACCGAGAGGCCGGTCCCTGCCCAGGAGCTCATTAAAAAAGAATACGCTGCATTTCACGGGAATTAAAGGGAGTGGTCCTTCCCCTGGCTCCCATCCAGGTTGGATAATTACAATTTGCGGCCCCTGGCGGCTCTTCTGCTCTAATTGGCGCTCTTGCCTGCCTCGGTTTCTCTCCTGAACCCAGGGACGTTTCTTGCTATCTGAACAGAAATAGAATAGCAGAGCTGGAAGGGACCTTGGAGGTCTTCTAGTCCAACCCCCTGCTCAGGCAGGAAGCCCTACACCACTTCAGACGTTATCCAGTCTCTTCTTAAACACTTCCACTGTTGGAGTACCCACAGCTACCTTGGCTTCATTGCAAAGGAGTTGGGGGCTTCTCTCTGCCCCAGTGGTGGGTTCGGCCCGGTTCAGCCAAAGCGGTGGTGATTCGGTGGTCTGGGTCGCTGGAACCGGGAGCCACCCAGGCCTGACACAGCCCCGAACTGGTTCTCTGGGCAGCACCATAGGCGCTGCCATCTTGTTTTTCGCTTCTGCGCAGAGCACTTTTAATTACACTGCGCATTCATGCACAGACCGGCCACGAGCCAACGACCGGAACCCGTTCCTGTTCTGCCCCCCCCCCAAGAGCTGTTTTGGGGTGTTTCTGGGTTTCCCCCCCCCATAAATGGGGCAACGACCACATTTCTAAATCTTTTGCCAGATGGAAAAGATGGATGCCCTGTTTGGGCACCGACAAACTTGGCCGTTGGTTGGTTGGTAGGTTGGTTGGTAGGTACGTAGGTAGGTAAATGGGTAGGCAGGCAGGCAGGCAGGCAGGCAGGCAGGTTGGTTGGTGTGTGTGTGTGTGTGTGTGTGTGTGTGCGTGTAGTGTGAAGGAGGAATTCCAGAAGGGACCCTGATGAGCTTGGGAAGATCTCTGAGTGGCTCGGAAGAGGCTAAGCGGGATTTCTCGCTCGTAATCCGTCTGCAGGATTAACCTCCCTCCTCCACACTGAAGGCAGCAACAGGGAGACGCGTTGAGGGCGTTCCCGCCATTTGCGTTTTCCTTGGTTCGGAGGGCAGCCGAGCGTTCAGCGACTGTTTCAGGTTAACCGTGGGAAAAGGGACTTGGGACCGTTTCTCACACTTACGGCCCCTGCGGCATCCCAATGCCACGTGATCCGGAAATTCAAACTCTTGGCGACTTGACTCATATTTATGACGGTCGCATTGTCCCTGGGTCACCTGATCCCCTTTTGCGACCTTCTGACAAGCGAAGTCAATGGGGAAGCCGGATTCACTTAGCAACCGAGTTGCTAACGTAACAACTGCAGTGATTCACTTAACAACTATGGCAAGAAAAGCCCCCCTCCTCCTCCTCCAAACCCCACTCCCTTCCTTCTATCACTGATGATGCTACCTAGTTGGGTCATGAAACGTCTGCAAGGGAATAAAAAACCCAGAGAGCAGCAAAGACCAACACCGCCTCCTCCTCCTTCTTCTTCCTCCTCTTCCTCTTCTTCTTCTTCCTCCTCCTTCCTCCTCTTCCTCCTCCTCGCAGGCAGAGATGTGGATAATCAGCAGCTCCCAATGTCAATCTTCATACAATCATTTGGATGGGAAGATTAAGGTTTCTTCGGACTGTCTGTCTGTCTGTCTTTGCGCTTCCCTTCGCCTTGAAAGGCAGTTCTCTCGCTCTGGTCCAGCTGTATCTCTTTGGTGTTTTTGGTGTGTGTGTGTGTGTGTGTGTTGGGTATCTTAGCAATGCCCTTGCCGGATAAGGAAAGGAGCATAGCTGCCAGACGCAGCGTATTTCATGCCTCCCAGCCCAGAGCCTGGCTTTATCCAGCTGCAGAACATGGAGAGGGCATCTTGGGGGGGGGGGGGTTTGACTGGCTTGGGTGCTGCCCCCACCCCGCTCCCAGTAAGGATTAAGGGGACGTCTGCGGAGGGGTGGGGGTGGGGGTCTCTGAAGCCCATTTTGGCTGCTTTGCATCCAGCATCGCAGGCTTTTCCAATGACATTTGCATGCGGTGTGGGTCCTTCTATAACACAACAGGTCGGTGTGGTGTGTGTGTGGGGGGGGCCTCCCCCGGTCTTTCTCCTCCCCCAGGAGGAAAATAAGCCCAACTCTGGCGAAGGAGGGGCTGGGAAGGGCGGCTCTGACATGCAGACAGGTCTGTTTTGTGCGCTGCAGGGGCTTTGATCCGCTAAACCCGCCCCACCAGGGGAGTGAAAATCCTTTGCACCTCAGGGACACAATGAAGGGGCGGGGGGGGGCTGCACGCATAGGGCCTCTCTCTCTCCCCATCCCGCTATTTCCACCGCGTGGTTTGTGAATGTTTCCTTGGGAAGGGGAGGCAGCGCTGGGTTGTGAGTGACTCACAGCAGCCCTGGCCAAATCCTGCTTCTTTTCCCAAGCAGCTCATTCCCCTCCCTCCCTCCCTCCCATCGTCCATGGCTTAGACAACTCGGGGGAAAGGCGGCTGCCTCGCACAGCCCCAGTGACAGCGGAGCTGCGGGGAGAGCAACACACGCATACGTGCTCACACACAGACACGCTTTGCGGGTGTGTGCATTGGGGGGAAAGGCTGGCTCCCTGCCACCCCACGCGACCCACCGGGCCTCGATCCTTCCTCTCAATCGGGGCTCTTCCGAGGAGCAGCGGCTGAGGATGGGATGAGGAGGAGACCGAGACAGCTGGCTCTCTGTCTCTCGCGCTCTTGGGGCTGCCCAGCGGAATTCGGGCATGCGTCAGACCCGCAACGCAACAGTGCAAAACAAAACGACACCCCAGCGGAGCTGAGGAAGGACGGCCGCCCCAAGGGACTTGCCTCGGTTCCCAACTGCCTCCCGGAGAAGAAGAAGCGGGGAAGACTTCAGCTCCACGGCTCGGGGGTTTCCCACGGCAGATCTCGACCGACCTGGGCCGAAGGTTCCTGCCTCCGCCTGGGCAACCTCCCTGGCACAGGAGGGCCAGGCTGGCGGAGGGGGATGTGGCATGTGAAGACCCAGGCTGGCCAGGAGACGGGCGCTGGGCCAGAGCCCCATTCGGACCATGGGAGGGAAGCCGGTGAAATGGTAGGAGCCTTCCCTTGGCACGGAGGCTTTCGGGTGAGGGGGAAGAGGGGGGGGGAGAGGACAGACTGCAGGGGTGCACGATGGCCAGAGGGGAGGGGGGAGCAAGTCCCTTGTGAAAGTCAGGCGGGGGGAGGGCTCAGTGGTCCTTCCTGACTTGCTTTTCCAGGTCAATTTTAAAATTCAGGAGCCAAATCCCCCTCCTCCTCCTCCTGCAAGGAACTAAGCAGGGCAGTTCCTTAGGCTATAAATCTTATTTTGTTTTTTTGCTTTCTCTGCAGTTTTAGCACAGGATGATGAATTCCTTCTCTTCTCTCCCCCCCCCCCTCCAAGGCATAAATTGCAAACGCTTCTTGCCTCGCCTCTTCTGCCCACCCTCCCCCATTGAGACCCCGAGGCAAGGACCCTTCTCCATGGGAGTTGGGTGGCCTGAGGAGTGGAGATCTTGAGCTGAGCTTCGGGGAGGTCAGGGGCTTTGGGGAGGTCGGGGGTCAGTGGTGGTACGGTGCAAAGGTCTGGAAGTGGGACCTGGTAAGGTGGGGCAGAGGTGGCCTCTGCTTCTCCAGCCTTGGGGCGAATGTGGGTCGAAGTGTCGTTGGGAATGTTCTTGGGGGGGGGAACTGTGTGGATCCTGCTTGGCTTCTCCATGGAGGAAAAGGGGGAGGCCAGTCCTGTCCTTTGAGGACTCCTGGTCCTCAGCTCCATCCAGAGACCTTTGGCTTGGTTGTCACCTGCTGGAAGTCTCATCCCACCTGAGTTGCAGGCGGTTGGGCAGGAAGGAAGCTGGCATGCCGTACTTGATGATTAAAAAGCTAAAGGTTCCCCCCCCCCCTTGCACATGTGTGCTAGTCGTTCCTGACTCTAGGGGGCGGTGCTCATCTCCATTTCAAAGGCCAAGAGCCAGTGCTGTCCAAAGACATCTCCGTGTTCATGTGGCCGGCATGACTCAATGCCGAAGGCGCACAGAACGCTTTTACCTTCCCACCAAAGGTGGCTCCTATTTTTCTACTTGCATTTTTTACGTACTTTTGAACTGCTAGGTTGGCAGAAGCTGGGACAAGTAACGGGAGCTCACTCTGTTACGCGGCACTAGGGATTTGAACCGTCGAACTGCCAGCTTTTCTGATCGCCAACCTCAGCGTCTTAGCCACTGAGCCACCGCGTCCCACTTGATGATGACTTTCCTTATTAATGCAGAACTGGGGAGGGGGGGGGAGGCCTCTGGCCTTTTGCAGCCTTTAGAAAGCTTCTTTCCTCTTAGACTAGGGGACATTGCCAGGGCGTTGTTGCAGGTGTTTGTCTGTCCTGGCATTAATCAAAATAGAGCTGGAAGGGACCTTGGAGGTCCTGTAGTCCAGCCCCCTGCTCAAGCAGGAGACCCTATACTATTTCAGACAAATGGCTCTCCAGTGTCTTCCTAAAAACCTCCAGTGATGGCGCATCCACCACTTCTAGTGGCAAGCTGTTCCACTGATTAAGAGTGTCCTTAATTCCAGATTTGCTCCTCTCCTCGATTGGTTTCAATTATAAATTAGTTTAGAATAAAGCTCACTCTGCTGCCACTGGATCTGAAAACCCAACGTGCAATGCGCGTCCTGCTCCTTGAAGAGAAGGTGCCACTTACCTGGATTCCAGCTGTACTTTTCAGAATCCCTAAGATTAAAGGTTGGGGGTGGTATTCGCACCCGGAGCTTCCTAGTTCCTCTTGCCCCGAGATTGCTGGCCTGCAGCAAGGGGGAATCTCCAGGGGTCGGTGTGCCAAGGGCAAGAACGTGGTGGGACATAGGGACAGCGTGGGAAACTGGGTGCAAACCAACACTGGAAGTGGTTGGGCTGCAGAAGAGACAGTAACTTTCCAGGATTTGAACCCAGAACAGGACGTTGCTTTTCCATTCAGAATGGGACATCCCCAAAAGTGACCCTCCTCCTCATCCCCAGTGGGTGAGATGCGTTGTATATATGGTCCTAGTGTGTGCTAGGAGGCCCACGCGGCACCCACACCCGCCCAGGCTCAGCCGTGGGAGCCGACTCGACCCTCTCGGGAAGACCAGGGAAGCCTCTTTCCCCTCCCCTCCCCTCCCCTCCTCTCCCCCCTTTGTCCCGGGTATCTTTGTGGCTCCGCCTGGGAATATGGTACGTTAACTCTTGCTCACACTCGCAAGATGGGGAATTCTTTAGGGAGGCATTAAATGGGTCAGTGCCTTTGGATGCCTTTCCCCGTTGTCTGGGAGATGCCGGCTGGGAGAATCTCGAGTGGGGAAGAGGGGCTCAGGGTGGGTGATGCTCCTGCGGAGGAAGCCCCTGAAAATACTGTCCCCTTCTTTTCTCTCTCTCTTCCTCTTTCTCCTTCCCTCTTTCTCTTCCCCTCTCCATCTCTCTCCTTTTCCCCCCTCCCCCTTTCCGTCTTTCTTCCTCTTTCCATCTCTCTCTCTCCCCCTCTTCCTCCTTACCTCTTTCCCTCTCTTTCCCTCTCTCCTTCTTTCTCTTTTTCTCTGTCTCCCCCCTTCTCCCTCTCCCTCCTTCCCTCTCTTTCCCTCTCTCCTTTTCTCCATCTCTCTCCCTCCTTCCTTCTCTCTCTCCCTCTTTCTCCCACCTCTCTTTCTCTTCCTCTCCCTCTCTTCATCTGTCTTTCCTCACCCTCTTTCCCTCTATCCTTCTCTCCTTCTCTCTTCCTCCCTCCCTTCCTCTCCCTCTTTCCTTCCTTCCCTCTTTCCTTCTCCCTCTCTTCATCTGTCTCCCTATCTCCTTCTCTCTCTCTCTGTACAATGGGGTGTAGAGGTAGGACCAGAAATAACTTTGCTAATTGACAGAGGGTGTTCAGGGGAGGAGGGGCTTGACTGACAGGTCTGAGGTCTCCCAAGGGCGGGGGCAGAAGGATGTCTTGGAAGACGATCCTTTGGGAAGCCATCCTGGGCCCTTCTGCAGCTCCCACTCCATTAACCTCAGACTGCCTTGACCCCTGATCGAAGACATTCCCCATGCTGGCTGGGGGATTCTGGGAGTTGAAGTCCAACCCTCTTTAAGTTGCCAGAGGTTGAGAAACAGGCTCCATCCGAGGTCACGTGAGGACTACCACCTTCTGGGATGAGGAGGGGTCTCCCGGATTGTACTGGATGGACCTGTTGACAGGAGGGTCTTCTCAGTCTTAAATGAGGTTTTTTGGGGCAGGATGTGTCATTTGAGGTCCAGGAAAGTGACATATTCAAGCAGAATTGGTACAACCCTCCCCCCTCTCGTAACTGTTTGATTTGTGCCTCTGCCGCCAGCCTCACCTCTCCCAGCCCTATCAACAGCGCCAAGAGTGAATCGGGCAGCACCCCTTCCGAGGAGAAAGGAGGGTTTGACTTTGGCCACGAAGAAGAAGATGGGGAAGAAAAAGCAGGAACAAGGACAGGTAAGGGAAAGGATCTTCCTACTTAGAAATTTGAGACTTACATCTGTTCCGTCCGTCCGTCCATCCATCCATCCATCCATCTATCTCTATATCTACCTACCTACCTACCTACCTACCTACCTACCTACCTACCTACCTACCTATCTATCATCTATCTATCTGGGTATTTTAAAGGGAAAAGGGGACGTGGGGGGAAGAGATTGAGAGGTTGGTAAACAATCCGATCGGATGAAGGAAGGTTGCTCCATCTTGGTCACTTTTAAGACACGTGGACTTCAGGATTCTGGGAAGCCCTGTGGAGAGATGAAGGTCAAACGAATATAAAGGAAAATAAAGATATTTAAGGATTGGAGCAGAAATCTATTTCTCTCTCTCTCTCTCTCTCTCTTTCTCTCTCTCTCTCTCTCTGTCTCTCTCTCTCTCCGCTTTCCTGTTCTTCCTCTTCCTCCCCAGAAGCCTGGAGCCACGCTTTCCCAGAGTTCGACCACAGATATGTTGTTTCCCACGTGGAAGAAAATGGCGGTCGGTTGCCCGTTGAGTGGTCCCCAAAGTGTCCTCTCCCGAGTCTGGAGACTTCGTGGGAGGAGCATCTCCTGGAACAGCAGGATCACTTGGAGAAAGAAATGGAAGAAGCCAAAAAGATGATCTCTGGATTGCAGGTCCGTCTTTCCTTCCTTCCTTTCTCCCTCCCTCCCTCCCACCCGCTTTTCTTTCTTCCTTTCCTTTCCTTTCCTTTCCTTCCCCTTCCCCTTCCCTTCCTTTTCCTTTCCTCCTTTCCTTTCCTTCCCTTCCCTTCCCTTCCTCCTTCCCACCCACTTTTCTTTCTTCCTTTCCTTCCTTCCTCCCTCCCTCCTTCCCACCCGCTTTTCTTTCTTCCTTTCCTTTCCTTTCCTTCCCCTTCCCCTTCCCTTCCTTTTCCTTTCCTCCTTTCCTTTCCTTTCCTTCCCTTCCCTTCCTCCTTCCCACCCACTTTTCTTTCTTCCTTTCCTTCCTTCCTCCCTCCCTCCTTCCCACCCGCTTTTCTTTCTTCCTTTTCTTCCTTCCTTCCTTCCTTCCTCCCTCCCTCCCTCCCTCCCTCCCTCCCTCCCTCTTTCCTTCCTTCCTTCCTTGGTGCCAGAAGCTCATTGCTTGCAGGGCTTCTGTCCATTGCTTCCTTCCCTCCGTTTTGATTCTGCTGGATTTCTTCAGAGGGCGGAATCCCCTTTTATCTCTCGGGGTCTCCTGGAAGGAGAAGGTCGGGTCTCTCCTGGGGGGGTTTCCACGGTGCTGCCCGGCTGAGCGTGTCGCTCTTCGCCCTCCTTGTCGTCCTGCCAGGCGCTGCTGCTGAACGGATCCCTTCCCGAGGACGAGCAGGAACGATCGCTGGTCCTCTGTGAGCAGGGAGCCTGTCCAGAAGAGCAGCTGGTGAGCCTTTTCTCCCGGCCAACCGGACGGACGGCCCTCCTTCCCCCTGAGCGGACGGGGAGGGAGGGAGGGAGGCGCTGGGAAATAACGGCTCCCTTCGGCCTGCAGGTCATCATCCGGGGCCGCCTGGATCAAAGTCTGGAGGAGAACCAGGAGTTGAAGGTGAGAAGCAACACCTGGAGATAGCGATAACAATTGCCCTTAGACTTATATGCTGCTTCACAGTCCTTTTACAGCCCCCTCTAAGCGGTTTACAGAGTCAGCCTCTTGTCCCCAACAATCTGGGTCCTCATTTTGCCCACCTCGGAAGGATGGAAGGCTGAGTCAACCTTGAGCTGGTCAGGATCGAACTGCTGACAGTGGGCAGAGTTAGCCTGCAATATTGCATTCTAACAGGAAGGAAGGAGGGAAAATAGCAATAGTCCTTAGACTTATATGCAGCTTCACAGTGCTTTTATACAGCCCTCTCTAAGCGGTTTAAAGAGTCAGCCTCTTGCCCCCAACAATCTGGATCCTCATTTGACCCACCTCAGAAGGATGGAAGGCTGAGTCAACCTTGAGCCTGGTGAGATTCGATCTGCCAAATTGATGGCAGCTGGCAGCCAGCAGAAGTAGCCTGCAGTACTGCACTCTGACCACTGCACTCTAACCACTCTAAAACGAGCCAGCCACCTGACCAATCTGATTTTACGACTGGTTTTGTGATGCTCTTAATCCGCAGATACTGTGATGGTTAAGGGAACCCAACGGGGTCTGGGCGTTCTTGCCATCCTCTGGCCTAAAGGGTGGCCAGGATCAAATGCAACCAGGATAGTTGGGGGGGGGAGGGGGGGAGGGTTTGAACCCTCAACTCCTTTCTTTGTCTTCCTTGCAGAAGGAACTGCAGAAATGCAAGCAGGAAAGCCGGAATCTGCAGGGAGTCAAGGTGAGAAGTAACTTTTGCAAAGGTGGAAAAGGAAGCAGGGCATTTTGGGGGGTGGGAGGGTGTTTCCAGAAGCCCCCCTGGGTGGCAAAATTAGAGGGGCAAGCCATAAATCTAAGAAACAATTAAATAACATGAGGCCAGGCTCATGGAGCTTATTGGGGTCCCCTCTTTAAAAATATTACCCTGTTTCCCCCAAAATAAGACCTCTTCGGATAATAAGCCCAATCGGGCTTTTGAGCACATGCACTAAAATACGACCTTCCCTGAAAATATTGCAGCACAGCAGCAGCCCTGAGGTGACCACGCTCGCCGCCTCCTGCACCTCAAAAATAATAAGACCTCCCCGAAAATAAGGCTGTGTTTATTTTCATGTCTTTTTATGTACACTGCAAGCATTTGCCCCAAAGACAAATTCCTTGTTTGTACAATCACACTTGGCCAATAAAGAATTATCTTCTCTCCTCTCCCCTCCCCTCCTCTCCTCTCCTCTATTCTATTCTACTCTACTCTATTCTATTCTACTCTATTCTATTCTATTCTTCTATTCTATTCTTTCCTATTCTTTTCTCTATTGCTATTCGTCTCCTCTTCTCTATTCTCTTCTCTTCTCTTCTATTGTTTCTCTTCTCTTCTATTCCATTCTATTCTGTTTTCTATTCCATTCCATTCCATTCCATTCTATTCTATTCTATTCTATTTTATTTCGGTGGTCAAAAGAAAAAAGACCCTGCCTTATTTTCAGGGGAAACACGGGGAAGCAGCGTTAGAAAGAGATCGAAATGTCAGTTCAAACCCCCAGGGAAAAGGTGCAAATGTGCCACTCTGCAGCATTGATAATGGGGAGTGGTGGTGCTTGGAGCCTCAAATGGGGCGCATTTATTTATTTTATTTATTTTTATTTCTGGAGGATGCTTTGCAGCAGAGGTTGGCCCAGCAAGACCCTCTGATGCTGCAGATAAAACAGGAGCTGCTGAGAGCCAATATGGACAAGGAGGAGTTGCACAGCCAGAACGTGAGTCTGTCTTTTTGGGTGTGGATGGGAGGCAAACTGGCTGCTGGAGGACAAGGGCTCCTCCGGTGGGAGGAGAGACGGAAGGCAGGGGTGGCCAGGAAGCCTCAGTTTCACTGCTGGGGAGGGGGGGAAGGTTGGAAAGGGCACCATGTGCCCCCCCCGCTGCCAGGTAGAAAGGCAACAGTTTCAAATCTGCACCCACGTGCTTCAGCCCAGGGGTTGCTAGCCATGGTCCCAACTCTGCGTTCGAATCTTGCTTTGCCAGGCTGATCTCGAGCGGAAGGTGGAAGAGCGGAATCGGCTTCTGGCAGAGTACAAGGTAAGGGGTCTTCCTCCCCTCCAGGCGTGGGGTGTGGGGAGGAGGTTCTTAGGAGCTGCTGGCTGCCAGTCAACCAGGAAGTCCTTCCCTCTCAACTTGTTGAGGTTCAGACCGAGGAAAGCTCCCCACCAAGAGAGCCCAGGGGCAGAAGTCAGAGCCTCTTGGCAGCTTCTTATTCCGTCGTCTATTATGGGGATTCTCCATCCTCCAGGTCACAATTGTCCCAAAGGCGATTTTTTTCAGGTTGCATCTTGAAAAAAAGAAGCACCTCTGGGACTCTTATTCCGACCCCAGTCCACATTCAGCTCTTCCCCATCTTGGGGTAGCTCCCCCTCACCCCCACTCTCCCCCAAACATCTGGAGGTCTAGCACCTTTGTGCTGAGCTCAAGCCCAGACCGAGCCCCCTTCCCTGGCCGATGGCTCCCACCCACCCTCCCTCCCTCCCTCTTCCAGAAAGAGCTCAGCCAAAAGGAGCGGCTCCTGCACCAGCACCAGGCCAAGATGGAGGAGATGCTCCACCAGCTCTCCGAGGCCGGGTATCAACAGGTAAGGGGCTTCTCCCACTCCGTCTCCCCCTGCCCTCCCTTCCCCTCCCGCTGGGAGGGCGCTGTGCTGTTTTTAATGCCCCTGCAAGCCACCCAGAGTCCCTCTGGATAGTGAGACCAGCGGCACGTAAGTGTAATAAATAGAAATAATTGCACTCTGCCCCATTGGCTGATCGGCCTCTTCCCTCCCAGGCCGAGTTGGAACGGGAGCTGCAGCACAAGGAGGCGCTGCTCGTTCGCTGCCTGAAGAAGGACGTGGAAGAGGTTTGTGGTGCTCCGGCGGGACGCGGGGCTGCATTTGCACCGAGCTGTGATTGTGCAGCAGGGGGCACTATAGGGGAGGGCGAGTCACGGGGACTCTGCTGCCTCTCTGAGCCGAGCTTGGAAACGGTTGCCAGATTTCGGGGTTGCTGCCGACGTTACTGCCGCTTTGGCTGGAAACAATTTTATTAGGAGCGCCCGTGCGCATTTGCACCTGAAAAGGTCTGCGCATGTGCACAACGTTAGAAAAGGGGGAATTAGATTTTTGCAATGAAGATTGTTCTGTGCATGCACAGAAGCGAAAATCAAGATGGCGCCGACGACAAGAGAAGTGGTTTGGAGGCATGGCAGGCCGAGTTACTACCTACTTGGCCGAACTGGTCTGAACCCACCTCTGCTAGGTTTCCCCCTGGCCCTCCCCGGCCTTGCCAACCAGCTTCCCCCCCCCCCTTCCTCTCTTGCAAAGCAGGTGATTCTCTGCGCCAACCACAACTCTCAGAGCAACGGCTTCCTCCAGTCCTTGGGCAAAGGAACGGCGTCCTCAACGCACAGAGGGGTACGTTCCGCTCGGGCTCCACGGGTTGGGAGGGGGGAGGTGTTTTCCCCAGGGCTGGGGAGGCCCTCCTTGGTTTTGCAGCTTGGGCGGTGGGCGGGGGGCTGGAGGAGAGTGTTGGGTGTGTGTGTGGCATCTACCACCACCTGCTTCTGGGTCTCTCCTGGCAGACCAGCGACCTGCAGCTGGTGCGCGAGGCCCTGCGGAGTTTGCGGAATAGCTTCAGCGGCCACGATCCCCAGCACCACACCATTGACAGCCTGGAGCAGGGCATCTCCAGCCTGATGGAGAGGCTGCACCGCATGGAGGTGCAGAAGAGGCAGGAGAAGAGGGTAAGGAGCCCCCACCTGAGGCGGTCTGGCCTTCCCAGCCCTTGAGGGATCCATAATTTCCTTTCCACCCGTTCTCAAAAGCAGCCCTCCCTCTGGGCGTAGGTGGGGCCTAGAAGTCCCCTCGTGCTCTGGAGTCTCTTCTCCTGCCATGGAGGCAGCAATAGCAATACCACCTAGACATACATGCCGCTTCACAGTTTTTTTTCAGCCCTCTCTAAGCGGTTTGCAGAATCAGCATCCAACAATCTGGGTCCCCATTTTACCCACTTCAGAAGGATGGAAAGCTGAGTCAACCTTGAGCTGGTCAGGATTGAACTCCTGGCAGTGGGCACAGTTGGCCTGCAATACTGCATTCTAACAGGATTAATGAAAGGGAGGGAGGGAGGAAGGAAGGAAGGACAATAGCAATACCACTTAGACTTATATACCGCTTCACAGTGCTTTTACAGCCCTCTCTAAGCAGTTTACAGAGTCAGCCTCTTGTCCCCAACAATCTGGGTCCTCATTTTACCCACCTTGGAAGGACAGAAGGTTGAGTCAACTTTGAGCCTGGTGAGATTTGAACTGCCAAATTGCAGGCAGCTGGCAGCCAGCAGAAGTTGCCTGCAGTACTGCACTCTAACCACTGCACCCCCTTGGCAGCCCTATGGTGGCAGATGCCATCTGGATGCTTCTGATCCCCCCCCTCCAGTATTTCTGGGGTTCAACTCAGGTCTGCTTTTTGGTCTGAAAGAGGGTGTCAGGGTTCCAGATAGCATCCAAAAGTAAATCGGAGTCCGAGGCAAAGGATTCCTCAAAGTTCCAATTTATGAAGAGAGCCATGTTGGCACATCTGGGAAAACCCACATCTGAAGGCTTCCCAGTTTTCCCCACCCAGTTGAAAGTTCAAGATCCTGCCCCCACACCCACAAGCCCATCACATGGTCCAATATTTCACTGCCACGACCAGATTCCACCCATCCAGTTCCGGCCAGGTGCAGAGACAAAGGATGGCCTTGGTTTTCTAAAAAGAATGTTGTTATGGCTACATATCACCCAACTCCATATAATCCCCCCTCCCATTTTCCCACAGTAGAAAGTGTGGCAGGCCTGAAGTCCAAAAAGAAAACATGGCTTGCAGGCATGACAGAGTGTCCAAGAAGCCCACCCCTCATCCATCTGCTTTCCTTGTCCAGGTCCGAGGGAAGTCGCCTGCAGGCCACGCAGGGAACGAATACCGGGAATCTTGGCCTTCCAACTCCAGTGAGTGCAATTCGGAGGTTCTCATTCTCCGTTGGGAAACGTCCGGCTTTGAGAGGCAAATCCTGAGAATTGCCCTTTTTTTTTTGGAAAAACGGGGCTGACTTTCCTGTTCCCCTCGACCGATCGGACACAATTCTTCCTCTTGCTTAAAAGCCAGGCCTGCTGGCTTTTAAGAGCCTTGCCTGGATCCTGTTACAAGCACAAAGGGATCAGCCACATCTCTGGATATTATGGCCACTAGGGCAGGGGTCTCCAACCGTGGCCATTTTAAGACCTGTGGACTTCAACTCCCAGAATTCCTCAGAATTCCAGCTGGCTGAGGAATTCTGGGAGTTGAAGTCCACAAGTCTTAAATTGCCAAGGTTGGAGACCCCTGCTCTAAGTAATTAAAAAGGTAACAGTAATAAACTGTATATACCACCCAACGTCCAGTGACTCTGGATGGTTTACCAACATTTGAAGCCCTTAAAAAGAAGGAAACAACACAAAACAATGTCAATTTGTGAGTTTTCTTTTTTAAAAAAGTATTGAAGTAGCACTTCGCTACCAGAAGGGGGCTGCAGCATGGCTTCCTGAGAATAAGCTGCCATCTAGCGGTCAAAGGTGGGAATGCAGCTTTTGGGGATCCCCAAGTTAAGGATATCTGTTTCTCACCTGGTCCCATCCCCCCTTTTTATAAAAAAAAAGATGACACATAAAAACCCACATTTTCTCCCCGTCATTAGCTCATTTTGCAATCTCCTTTTTCAGTTCAGGATGGAAGCTCAGGACATGGTGAGCCACAGAAGGGGCAGCTTCTCTGATCCACCTCTTAGGATAAGATAGGATAGGGATAGGATAGGGATAGGATAGAATAGAGTAGAATAGAGTAGAATAGAAACAGGGAAGAATTGAATAGAATAGGAAAAAATAGGATAGAATAGAATAGAGAATAGAATAGAATAATGGAATAGAAATATGGAATAGAATAGAATAGAATAGAAATATGGAATGGAATAAAAAATAGGATAGGATAGGATAGGATAGAATAGGATTCTTTATTGGCCAAGTGTGATTGGACACACAAGGAATTTGTCTTTGCTGCAGATGCTCTCAGTGTACATAAAGAAAAATAAAATAGAATACATTCGTCAAGAATCATAAGATACTTAGTGATAGGCATAGGTTACTAATAAGCAATCAAATTATACTAGGAAACAAATAAAACAATATAAATTGTAAAGATGCAAGCAACATGGTTATTGTCATAAATGGGAAGAGAAAGGTACGAGGAAGGATGAGCAGAATAGTAGTAATACCGTACAGCCTTAGTAGGTAATTTGACAGTGTTGTGGGGATTATTTGTTTAGCAGAGTGATGGCATTTGGGAAAAAAACTGTCCTTGTGTCTAGTTGTTCTGGTGCGCAGTGCCCTATATAGCGTCGTTTTGGGGGTACAAGGCTGCGGGAATGAAACCTTTTTCTGCCAGAAGAACGTGGTAGCTCAGCCTGCCTCTCTCCTTCTCTTTGCAGAATTGCCTCATTCTCACAGCACGCCAGCGGTGAGCAATAGCGCTTGCACCAAAGTGCTGTACTTTACCGATCGCTCCCTCACCCCCTTCATGGTCAGCATTCCAAAGAGGTAAGCCCTCCCCTTCCCCAACCCTAGATCCGCTTTCCAAGACCCCAGAATTGGTGTCTCCAAGGGATTCCCATCCTGGGCAGGAAAGTTGACATCTAGCCGGGCGGTAGCATGCCCTTCCTCTCCTCTCTTGCTTTGCAGATTAGGGGAAGTGACGCTAAGGGACTTCAAATCGGCCATCGACCGAGATGGGACACACCGCTACCACTTCAAAGCTCTGGATCCAGAGTTTGGGACGGTCAAAGAGGAGGTAAGGGCACACCTGGCAGGTGCGGGAACGAAGAACGACACCTGTAAATGCTCATAGTGACAGCAGTTCATTTAGTGACTGTTTGAAGTTGCCAGAGTACTGGAAAAAGTGACTTGCGACAATTTTTCACACTTACGACCGTTCCAGCATCCCCCACAGTCACACGATTTACATTTGGATGTTGACAGCTGACATTTATGACAGTTGCACTGTCCCAGGGTTACGTGATCCCCTTTTACGACCTTTTGACAAGCAAAGTCAACGGGGAAGTCGGATTCACTTAGCAGCCGTTGTTCCTAACTTAACAACCGCAGGGTTTCCCTTGACAAGCGTGGCGAGGAAGGTTGTAAAATGGGGCAAAACTCACTCAACAACTGTCTCACTTAGCAGCATAAATTTGGAGCTCAATTGTGAACTGTTAAGTGTGGGACGGCCTGCGGTTTCTTGATTGTCGTTCGCCAGTGGACTGAATGTTGCCAGAGTAAAACAAGCTCTGCCTAGTTATCTGATATACGCTGTGGAGGGTTTAGGGAGGACCATTTCTGGGGCAGCTCCTGCATGGCAACAAAGAGTGATGTTTCTTTTGTCCCTCCCTCCCTCCCCGAACCGAGCCCCAGATTCTAACACCACAGCATTCTGGACCAGAATTTTTTGTATGGATGGCAGATGCTGCCCCACACGAAGGTGTTGTGGCCCACCAATGGCCAGCACAGCTGGCAGCCGATTTGGACAGTGAGGAGGTTGGGGAGGAAGAAGGGCCAGTCCTGGAGTCTGGGGAAGGCTCTGAGGAGGGCTCTGTGTCGGAGGCAGAGAGGAGGCTAGGGCCATCTGACAGTTATCAGCTGCCTTCGGAGTCAGACATCAGTGGGGCAGAAGAACAGCTGGAGCCTCTTCCCAGTGTGTGCATGCGCAGAGTTGCCAGTTTTCTTAACCATCACAACTTTAAAATGTATGGTTTTTCCCAGAGTTCCTCAGCCAACTGAGTCTGGGTTGTCAAAATTGAGAAACATTGCTGTGGATGGATCAATCGATCGATCGATCAATGGATGGATGGACGGATGGAATGAATGGACTGGTGTTTCTCAACCCTGACAATTTTAAGATGGATGGCCTTCAACTTCCAAAATTCCTTAGCTAAGGTTGAGAAACATTGTGATGGATGGATGGATAATGTCCTTCTCTTTGCTTTCCATGTAGGTTTTCCATGACGATGATATTATTCCTGGATGGGAGGGAAAGATTGTGGCTTGGGTGGAAGAGGACCACGGAGAGAACTAAAACCTTCACTGTCGGCTGCTGGGTATGCCAGATACTCACCAAAAAGACCCCTCCCAAACCCTCACACAAATGTTGATACGTGTGATTTAAACTGCCAAAAGAAAGGAACTGAGATGAACTTCGGCTTCAAGGAAGGATGTCCAGCCCGTTACAACCAAATACGGTCCCTTCCAGCCGTTCCAGCCCACTGCCTCTCTACTCGGCCAGGGATGGCCCCAACAGGTGTGACTTCCTGCTGCTTTCGATCATCTGGAGAAGTTCAGTCAACGGTGGACAGTATTACCAGGAGATTTGCACGTTTGTGATGGCCAAATCTAGGAACTCTTTTCCAGCGCCATTGTAGCTCTTGCCAGCCAATTTCCCCCCAAACACCTCTGTGGCCAGGCCACACCAGGCACCAGCAAAATCTCCTCCAGAGATCCAGTGGTTTGTGGCCCAGATCAAAAAAGATCCAATCAATAGCATTGTGTTGGAAGGGGCCAGGATTCTTACGTTTTGCTTTTATTGTTTTGCATTTTGGTCTCGAAACGGTCCTTGCTTTATTTCAGGGTCCTGTTACCTGTTGCTTCGCTGCCCAGTTGGTGGCAAAGCCTCCTGGAAAAAGACCCCAGGCTCCCCATCTCTGCT
The DNA here is from genome assembly GCF_964273705.1 of Natrix helvetica. Classification (NCBI taxonomy): domain Eukaryota; kingdom Metazoa; phylum Chordata; class Lepidosauria; order Squamata; family Natricidae; genus Natrix; species Natrix helvetica. The sequence continues at coordinate 26,318,064 of NC_138559.1, forward strand.
TTTCCAGGGTTGTGTTGGCACCACACAACCTCCTCTGTCCTACTTTCCCCCCTCTGGATGCTATTTAATTAATTCATCACCACCAGCAGCAGAGGGGAAGGCTGACCTCTCTGGTTTCACCCAGAGCTTGGTCTGAATTTGAGATTGATTTTTTTCCAATTAATGGCTAATTTCAGCCTGCCTTATCAGCTGAGATGGGTAGATGAAAGTGGGGCGTGAGATAAACTTCCACAAAATGTGGCAGTAAGATTCCTGGACGGTCTGTGGGCAAAAACTCCAGGCCCTTTTCTGAAGCCTCTGCATACAACTCCAGAAATTGTGGTCTTTTTTTCTTATTGCCCCACTGTCTCTTCTGCGGACAGCAAATAGATCATCTGCCTTGTTGGCCTCAAGCAGAATTTAATTCAGGACCCCCAATGCTCACCACCCCCACCCACCCACCCCCATTTGCAATGGTCTGCCAACGGTCTGCTTTGGAAATCAGCCCGCTGGTGATCTTAGCTGTTCTGGAAGCTGTAAGAAACCGGGTTTCAAACATAAACAGGACAGACGCATAAACTTTATGGACAAGTGAGTTTGTGCAGAGGTTGGAGATAAGCACTCCCAACAGAGTGAATTATTCGTTCTTAGCTCCGTAGGGAAAGCAACTCTGGAACAGCGTTTTGAGCATTTAAGGGGGAATATTTCGATACACAAAAGTGTTTGTCACTATTCTGCACAAGCAGAGCCACTCAGGAGACCCAAGTCACCAGAGGTGAAGAGTCACCTAGGTAGGTGTGCTACACCTGCCCACCCATGCAGACGTCTGTGAGAACAGAGTCGTTTTTCCTTCTAACATTCTCGTCCTGTTTTGTGCTCTAAAATGCTGAATTAGGAGTGGGGACGTATGTGTCCCGTTTGCGCATCTTGTGCCACTCAACATCCTGGCCCTGCTTGAATGAAAAATGGGGCCCAGTGAATGCCAGCATTAGCGTTGCTGTTCGCCGTTCCATCTTTCCTAAATTTGCAGCACCAGGCTTCCCAAGCCTCATAGCCGCTAGCATGCACCAGCCATCGGAAGGAACGTCCGGCCGTCTTCTGCGTCCTCCTTGCGGGAGGCCGAAGATCAAAAAACAAAATTGTCTCTTGATCGTTTTATAGATTTCCACACGTCTGTTTGGGTAAAACTTGTTCCAGTTTCTTGGAATTTCTTTGTATTTGCTTCACATCGTTGTTGAACAAGGACAGTGTGTTCTATTTTTATACCAGCGTTGAGTGCTGTTTTTCCCTGTATATTTCTGAATATTGTATTTTATCCGTATTTCTAGGAAATGCAGAAAGGCTTTATGACGGGCCTCTTGTTAATGCCAACCCACCTGGTTTCCCATAATTAGCTTTATTTTGCTATGAAGGTATATCTGAAGTCCAGAGTCTTTTACTTTTTGTTCGTTGCAGATCGAAGATTTGTATGTCGTTTGTCCTATTGTGTCCTCTGTGTACAGACAGAACGGGGTCTTTTCAGAGCCTGTGTTTGTATCTGCAGTTACACTTCAAGTGTATCCTATTCTACAGGAGCTTTAAAGTTGGCTTTTGAGAGAACAGCAGATGAGGGATTGTCATTCTTGGGGGGGAAAAATACATATTTTTTTTGTGACTGGTTTGACTGTTGCATGAATTTAGTAGGTTGCAAAGCGATTGCATGGAATTACGGTTACTGAGTTTTATTTCAGCAAGAGATGTGCTTTAAAGTTAAAATTGTACATTTAAAAAAAAAGAACGTATTTTATTTAAATTTAATTAAGACATCTTTATCACAAGGGCTTATGGCCAGACATAGAGAAAAAATAGAGGTCAAAGAAGAGTGTTTTATGACCAGTTTGGCATCTTTTATTTCCATAAAAATAATCTTGCATTTCTTAACTTTGTCCCTGAAATAATATAAACAAGTGTTGCATTACCGGTTTCGGGATCATTTATTCTGCCTTGGCACTATCCCCAGCCTGTTTGCTCTTGAGATGGGTTGGATTGGAGCAGACCTTAAATCCTAGAACCAATCCAGGTTGGGGATTATGGGCTTTCTATCCCTTTTGCCCTACCCAGGAGTGCCCAAGATTTGGCAACTTCAACTCCCGGAAACGAAGCAGAAAAACAACCTTAGCCAAGGTCAAGCGTTGCATTTTTCATTCAAGAGTTTTCCAATCTGTGATTCATTATCCAAAAGGGGGGGGGAGGTTTCCAGCCCCAAATGTTGGGTGGGGGGAGTGTTTTTCCACAGGGCAAGACAGCAACAGGGAAGCAGCTTCCCGAGTCTCAGCAAGTGATGTTATTTCCTGTATGGGCAGTCCTCGACTTACAACAATGCATTTAGTGGCCGTTCAAAATCACAGTGGCAGATTGTTGCAATAGACCCCCAAGAACACAATTCTCCCAATTATGTAGTCCTTGGCTTTCGACGGTTCGTTTTGTGGCCATTCAAAGTTAGAGCAGCATTGAAAAAAGTGACTTGTGACCATTTTTTCACGCGACTGTTGCAGCTTTCCCACAGTCACATGATCAAAATACAGATGCTGGGCAACTGACTCATATTTATGATGGTTGCAACATCCGAGGGTCATGCGATCCCCTTTCGCGACCTCACAGGCGAAGTCCAAGGGGAAGCCAGCTTCACTTTAACAGGTTAGTAATTCAACGACTGCAGTGATTCGCTTAACGACGGTGGCCAGAAAGGTCACAAAACGGAGCGAAACAAATGTCTCACTTAACAGCAGGTTTTGGGCTCAATGAATTCCGGGGCTCTTTAGAAATGCATTTTCCGGGCGTCTTTTTGCGTGTGCTTCTTGCCTGCAAGCGTGCAACTTGCACCTTCCCCCCCCCCCATCCAGAGGAGCAAAGGGATCCCAGATCCAAAGGATCCGCGCATCGCTTGCCGTGGGGGGGAGATTTCGGGGGGGGGGGGGCGCAGAGGACGCCACCTCTGAGGTGGGCGAGAAAAGGGGCGAAGAGCCCATCGTGCAAAGAGACCCCGCTCCTCTTTCTTGCAAGGGATCCCCTCCTTGCTTGCATCCGCTTTGGGGTCCGGTGCAAAGCGAGGAAGGGCTGCACGTGAGCCAGGACTGCCTATCCATACCCCCCCCCACTTCCGCCTCTGACTCGAAACCCACCCCCCCTTCTCCCCCCCCCTGGATCTCCTGCAAAGGCAGCTCCGCCTGCAGCACCAGCACCAGCAGCAGGCGCGCGCGGAGGACTCGGGGCCAGCAGAGCGCATGCGCGGCCCGGCGAGGTCGCCTGGGGTGAAGCCTCCCCGCTGGAAGTCCCGCCCCCCTCCGCACGGCTTGACGGCCCTTTTGCGACACCGTCGCGCCCCGCGCCGCCCCTTTCCGCGCCGCACGGCACGCCGCTGCCCGCCCGCGGGGGGAGAAGGGAGGTCATCCGGCCGCCCTCCGCCTGACAGGACCGGGACGCCGCCGCCGCCGCCTCGAAGGCCGGGATGTGGCGGGTGCTGGCCAGGCGCCTGCTGGCGTGGCAAGGGGTTCGGCTGCCGGGGACGGTGGGGGCTGCCCGGGGCCGCGCCTGGGGAGGCTGGGCCGCCGCCGCTTCCCGCTCCTGGAGGGCCCGAGAGGGGGGAGGCCCCCCCGCCCTGCTGCTGCCCCCCCGCGGCTGCGCCCCCGCGCCCCCCCGCCGCCACTGGTGCAGCCTCCCTCCCCACCAGAAGGTGAGGGAGCAGCCCCCCCAATTATTCCCCCCCCTGCTTGGAATAATCTTCTGGGGGGGGTTTCTCTTCCAGGCTTCCTCTCTGGGGAGGGGCTGAACGGGGGGGGGATGGGTGGCTTTGGGCCCAGGTCCCCCCTCCCCCCAAAGCATCCCTGCCCTTGAGAGGCCTGGGGGGTCTTCATGCCCTTCAGAAGCCCCTCCTCCAATCCCCCCATCCCCCCCCTTCAGCCAGATCAGTGGTTCCCAAAGTGGCCCACAGGGGAGGGGGGGTCAATTTGAACCTTTTAAAAAGCAAGTTAGTGTCCTTTTCGGCTTCCTCCGCATGAGTAGAGTTCGCTTTTTGCCTTTTGTGTGTGTGTGTGTATGCATATATAGCCTTTATTGTCATTTTACAAAAAAAATACAATAAAATTGGTATTTTTACAGTAAAGTAAATTTGCATTCTTACAGTAAAGTAAGACTTATATGTCGGAGGGGGGCATCACGATTTTAGAGATGCTTTGGTGGGGCATGGCTAAAAAAAGGTTGGGAACTGCTGAGCAAGAAGGAAACACGCACACACGCACACACACACACACACACACACACACACACACACACGGCCTCTGGAGATCTGCAGGGGGAAGGAGAATATTTGCAGCTCAGGGTTGGAATGAGGGGTGGGGGCGGGGGGGTCCTTGGTCGTCTCTGAGCTTGGAAGGGGCTGCATCCAATCAGTGGGAACTGATGAAGGAGAGAAACCACCTGGAACTAAGGGGAAATTTCCTGGAAGTCAGAACAATTAATCAGGGGAACTGCTTGCCACCAGAAGTTGTGGGTGCTCCAACACTGGAGGTTTTTAAGAAGAGACTGGACAACCATTTGTCTGGAAGGGTAGAGGCTCTCCTGCCTAGGCGGGGTTGGATTAGAAGACCTCCAAGGTCCCTCCCAAACTGTTCTCATTCTGTGGTCCTTAACCCCTTCTTCCTCCACAGGTGCCTTTGCCTGCCCTTTCCCCCACCATGCAGATGGGGACCATTGCGCGCTGGGAGAAGAAAGAAGGGGAGAAGATCAACGAGGGAGACCTGATTGCGGAGGTATTTGGGGAAGGGCAGAAGCTGGGAGCTCTCCTGCCAGGCGGATGGGTTGGCTGGGCATTTGGCCCTCGGTTGTCCCCTTTGTTGGTGGGTTTTCGGATTAGCAACATTGTGCAGGACAGTCTCTGTTTTTACTCGCCCGACGCTTGTTTCTTACTCTTCGCGGCTGAAATGGGAAGTAGAACTCGGGCAGCATTGTTCAGCAATGTGCGGTTGTGAAGCGTATTTCAGGGGAATTGTTGTGTGTGTGTGTTAAAGGTAGAGACGGACAAAGCAACCGTGGGGTTTGAGAGTCTGGAAGAATGCTACCTTGCCAAGATCCTGGTCTCCGAAGGAACGCGGGATGTTCCCATTGGAGCCATCATTTGCATCACGGTGGACAAGTGAGTCAGGCTGAGAGGTTCCCAAAATCTTTGGCTTCCTTCTTATGGATCTTTGCCCCGTTTTCCAATTTAAACCCCTTCACCGTTTCTCCCGTGAAAGGTGCCTGTCCTTCTATCCAGTTGAGGTTCTTTTCTCAAGCATCTCCTGGATCTCAGGTGGTCTTGGGTCCCATCTTAAGGCTTGAGGGGGGGGGGGGTTCCCGGTGGCAAGGTTAGGGCACTGCCATTCCTTGATAGTGGCTTAAGGTTCCTTCCTTCTTTTAGGCCTGAACTTATTGGCGCCTTCAAGGATTACACTTTGGATTCAGCAGCAGCTGCCCCACCAGCGGCCTCAGTGCCACCCCCACCTCCTCCAGCAGCTCCCCCAAAACCAGCAGCTCAACCATCGGCACAAGCGCCAGGCAGCTCCTATCCTCCCCATATGCAGGTACGTCTCAACTCCCAGTTTGCATTCTTTTCTCTTTCTTATGGCACATTTTAGCTTCAGACCCAGTGATGGGATTCAGCCGGTTCGCAGCTATTCGGGAGAACCGGTTGTTAACTTTCTCAGCAGTTCTGAGAACCGGTTGTTGGAAGAAATCTCCTTCCCACCCCGCCCCCACTTTACAGGGCTAATCCTGTAAGGAAGGCAGGAAGGAGGAACATTCTGGTGGTGTTTCTGGCCTAATATTTATTACGCTACTTACAGAAACTGCCTCTCCGGCTAACCCTTATCACATTGTCACAGCTAAGGCAAAGCACCCATCAACCTGAGTGACGTTAAGTTGGCCACACCCACCCAGTCACATGACCATCAAGCCCTGCCTACCCAGTTGGTCATTGTTAAATTATTTGAATCCCACCACTGTTCAGACCCCTTCATAACCTCCAGCCTCTGGTCCTGCCATGAGCCTCTTCATAACCTCTATGATGTTCCTGCCATCAGCCTCATTTGCTGAGGGACCAAGAGAGCACCCGGGCTGTTTTGATGGATCTGAAGGCCTGGTGGAAACAGAATGACCGGTTCCGTTGTCCAGGCATGGATGGGACTTCCAGTATCTCTTGAGTGACATCGATTCTGGCTGTGAAAATTTGACCTCAGAATTCAAATGCTCTGGTTATACAATTAGAATGCTTCTTTGCGTGATGCTCGTGTCTCTTCTCCAGGGGAATTTCCTGTCCAGTTAAAAGGCCTGCAATGCATTTTATTTTTTAACTCAGGCGAGAATGGCCCATGTTGAGTAGGGATAGTGCTGGGTTTTGCGATGCGTGTGAGTGCAAGGCTGCCTTTTCCATCCTCCTAGATCCTTCTTCCTGCCCTCTCTCCCACGATGACCATGGGCACCGTTCAGAGGTGGGAAAAGAAAGTTGGCGAGAAGCTGAGCGAAGGAGATTTATTGGCAGAGATTGAGACGGACAAAGCCACAATAGGTGAGAATCTCTCCATCCTCCGTGACGACGTTTTCGTGGGAGGATTTGCTCTTTGCGTTTCTTAAATGGTGCACAACAGGGTCAAGATCCCCACTTTCATCCTTCCACTACTGCAGGGGTCGGCAACCTAAAACACTCAAAGGTCTTAGCCAGAAGCCCCCCCCCCCCCCCCCCAATTCAATTCTGAAGCCGACTGGAAGTCCGCTTCCCCCCACCATAGAGTCTCCTCCTTTTTCCTCCTGCTGCCCTAACCGGAAGCCCTATCAATTGTGGAGCCGACCGGCGACAGGGAGTCGCAGCAGAGGGATGGAAGAGCCACGGGTTGCCAGCCCCTGAGCTACTAGATAAGAGCACTGGATAAGACTCCCGGAGCAATATTTGAACCATTATTCAACTGCCTTGGCGGGTTAGATATTTGCCCAAAAGGAAATAAGTTCCAGATTGGTTTGTCTTGCGGGTGGCACCTCCATATTTCCTGATTTAATGGACGGCCTGCCAGTGATTCTATTTGCTGGGATGCCTGGGGATGACTTATTCCGCCTCCGAGCTTGCTTGAAGCCCTTCCAGTTTCCCTTCCGAACTCTCCTCCTTTCTCTCTCCCCCTTTTGAAGGCTTTGAAGTACAAGAAGAAGGTTACCTAGCGAAGATCCTGATAGCAGAAGGGACCAGAGACGTCCCCTTGGGAACCGTACTCTGCATCATAGTGGAGAAGGAGTCAGACATTCCTGCTTTCGCAGACTACAAGGATGCTGGGATCGCCGATTTCAAGCCTCCCGTGTCCCCACCGACTCTGCCCCCAAGCCCTGTATGTACCTGGGCAGGGAAGGCAAAGTGTGGGGGGAGGCCCAGCTGATTTCTCAGAGCCCCAGAGAGATTCCAGCTTCAGTTCCTCTCGGGCAAGAGACTTTCTTAGCCTCTAGGGGCCTCTAGAGCAGGGCTCTCCAACCTTGGCAACTATAAGCTTGGCAGACTTCAACTCCCAGAATTCCCCAGCCAGCTTCGCCAGACTTAAAGTTTCCAAGGTTGGAGACCCCTGCTCCAGATCAGTGATAGCTAATCTTTTGATTGTTGGGTGCCAAACTTTCAAGCGTGCGCGTGGCGGCACCATAATGTAAAGCGTGCCCCCACATGTGCATCCACACACAACCATCCCACATGCTCCCCTTCCCCACGTGCGCCTCACTGCTCACCTCCAAGCTGAGCTTGAAGTTTCCTCCGGGGGGGTGGGCGGGGTGGGCCGTCTTCGCCCTCCTCAGGCTCCAGAGGCTTTCCTGAAGCCTGGGGAGGGCGAAAACGGTCCCCCCCAGCCCTCCGGAGAGGCTGGAAATCAGCTGGCCAGCACACGCATGCGCACTGGAACTGACACAGGGCAACGGCTCGTGTGCCTGCAGAGAAGGCTCCACCCACCACAGGTTTGCCATCAGGGCTCTAGATCATTCATTCATTCATAAAATGTATTGGTCACCCATCTTACCACAAGGTAACTCTGGGCAGCTTACAATAATAAAATGTACCAATGGTTGGAGATGAGGAAAAGGAGCCAGAACAGAACATTTTGAGGATTGTAAATTTGGAACTGGATAAATACATAGATAAATATATAAAAGAGGATAAGGGGATGTGTTAATAAGATTAAAGTAGCTACGTACGATAAGTAGAAACCGTATTTGTTGTTATGTTAAAATATGTATGGAAATGAAAAAGCCAGGAAGGTCACTCTGTGCCCAATGTTTTTAATGCTTATTCAATAAAAAAAATATTATATTAAAAAAAAAGCTTCTGTTGGATGGCAGAGAGAGTTTTAGAGAGTTTAGACTGAATAAGTTTAACAGATAAGCAGATTTTCATGACTTGCTCCCACTAGCCCTCCTGAGTTCAGGCCATGAGTGAACCGAGTCCTGCCAGACTATCCATAGTGGGCTAAAGAGGACTAATGCCACCTCCTAGGTGTCTCTCCAGCAAAGTCAATAAACTTGGGAGGGCAGAGAATTTCCCACCTTACGAATTCTCTTTTTATTCCTTCAGGCGGCAGCTGTTTCAGCCCAGGCGGCAGCCTCTCCGGTCAAGACTCCTGCACATAAAGGGAGGACAGTTGTGAGCCCTCTGGCAAGGAAACTAGCCACAGAGAGAGGGATTGATCTCGCCCAGGTGAAAGGTGAGCGACATCTTTTCCAAGGCCTCGCCCACCCTCCCCTAAAAATGGTTTAGTTGCCTCTTGGGTGAGAGATTTCTTTCCTCCTTGCACGTCTCATCAGGAACGGGGCCAGATGGACGGATCACCAAGAAGGACATTGACTCATTCGTGCCATCTAAAGTTGCCCCGGTGAGTAGCTACGTTGGCCCTTCTGACTTCACTGTCTAGCAGGAGCTTATCCGCAGAGGGTTACCTGGGGTCTGATTTTGGGGGTGGGTGGAGATGTCAAAAATGTATGTTTGCATCGTGTTACTACGGAAAGTTCTCCGAAGAAACATCAGCTTAAGGCAGGAGTGGGAATGCTTCCCTAAATACATGATGCAAACATACATTTTTCACCTGACTTTCCAAAAGTTACCAGGTGGAGTAATGCCCTAGTAAATCTTCCAAGGATTTGATTACCGGGTGGAGTAATGCCCTAGTAAATCTGCCAAAGATTTGCTTACTGTATTTCGCTACTCAGCCTGTCTTGAGAAGGTGTGGGAACCTGTGAAGGTTTAAGCCAACTGCAGGACAAGACTTGGCTAAAGCAAAAGCCAGACAACATTTTCACTGTCAATGCCATTGCGGTGTCTTTTTTCCAGTCCCATAAATCTCTCACGTTCTTTCTTTCTTTTTTTTCAACTGTTATTGACTTTCTCCTGCTGAAAGCTTTCTTTTAAGCACAGACATGGGCTATAGGGACCGGATGAAGCAAAGGGAAGAGTTAGAAGCCCCTTGTAGACTTGAGAAAATCAACAGCAGGGAGGGGGCTTTGGTGCAGCTTTAAAACTCTCTGGGAAACCCATGGAGAATCCTAAGGTCTCCTTCCCTTCTGCCAGCCGGCCCTTTGGCGCTTCTTCATTGGTGTCCTTGTATTCCCACAGGCCCGGCCACCAGATGCAGTTCCTCTGGCTGTGCCAGCTCCTGCAGCTGCCCCCACAGGTGTCTTTACTGATATCCCCATTAGTAATATTCGAAAGGTAAGTTGAAGCCCTTGGCGCATCGCAGGCAAGCAGACAGGTTGAACCGTGTTTAACCTTGGCTTCTGTAAGATGTGTATTGAAGTCCACACATCTTAACAATGGTCAAGGATCAGGTTAGGTTAGATTAGGTAAAGATAGATAGATGATAGATAGATAGATAGATAGATAGATAGATAGATAGATAGATAGATAGATAGATAGATAGATAGATAATGATGATAGATAGATAGATAGATAGATAGATAGATAGATAGATAGATAGATAGATAATGATGATAGATAGATAGATAGATAGATAGATAGATAGATAGATAGATAGATAGATAGATAGATAGATAGATAGATAGATAGATGATAGATAGATGATAGATAGATGATAGATAGATAGACAGACGAGAGACAGAGAGAGAAAGAGAGAGAGACAGAGAGAGAGGGAGGGAGAGAGAGATAGAGAGAAAGAGAGACAAAATAGATAGATAGATGAGAGAGAAAGATAAAAAGAGAGAGAAAGACAGATAGAGAGAGAGGAGAAAAAGGGAGAGAGAAAGAGAGACACAAAGATAGATAGATGAGAGAGAAAGAGGGAGAGGGAGAGAGAGAGAGAGAAAGAGACACAAAGATAGAGAGGTAGATAGATAGATTGATAAGGTAGATAAGTAAATCCTTTGAATCTGTTGACTCCTGCATCCGATTGGAGAAGCCTCTGCAATTCTCTTAGGAACGTTTTTGGAAGTGACTTGTCATTGCTTGCTTCCTAAGAGAGAGAGAGGGAGAGACTGGACCAAGGTGAGCCTGCTGGCTCTGGGCCTAAGGCAAAACTAGAATCACAGCCTCCCAGTTTGTAGCCTGGTGATGTAACCACTACACCAAAGTATTTTTTTTAACAGAGACCCACAAAGAGGCTTTGGGATGACTTCCGTCGGGTCCTTGCAGAGGGCGGAGGCCAGGTTTTTAACTTGGGGAATTTCCTTTGGAGTTGTTGATGGGGGATTTCATCCATCAACCTCCTCCTCCTTCTTCTTCTTGGACATTTGCATTCAAAGTGTTAATCCAGACAGAGAAAGTTGGAGGAAGAATTAGCCAGAAATGATTAGGCAAAGTTGACATCAGGGGCCAAGTATTCGGAGGACATTTTTGAGTAATAGTTGGGGATCTTCTTTTCTGGATATTTGAAAAACGGTGCCCCCAAATTCCCGGCTTTAGTCTGGTCTGTATGAAAGCAGTTCACTTCGTTTCAGGTAAGGTTGCCTTCTTACGTGCATCCTGCTTTCTTTGCTCTTAGGTGATTGCCCAGCGTTTGATGCAGTCTAAGCAAACGATACCTCACTATTATCTCTCTATTGATGTCAACATGGGAGAAATATTGGTGCTGAGGAAAGAGCTCAACCAGGTAACTTAACGATTGTGACTTATGTAGCCAACTGGATGTATATGTGCCCCTGACTCTCCATCCTTCCAATTAGCTTGCTGCAGATATTCCCTCAAGTTTGCATTTCTAGGATTTGGAGAATGTAAGAGAGAGATCATTCATCCAGGGCTAATTCCACAGGAAGACGTAAATTTTACAAATAGCAATAGCACTAAGACTTATATACCACTTTACACCCCTCTCTCAGCGGTTTGCAGAGTCAGCCTCTTGCTCCCAACCATCTGGGTCCTCATTTTACCCACCTCAGAAGGACGGAAGTCTGAGTCAATCTTGAGCCTGGTGGGATTTGAACTGCCAAATTGCAGGCAGCCGGCAGTCAGCAGAAGTGGCCTGCAGTACTGCACTCTAACCACCGCACCACCGCGAAGTGTGAAGGCGAACCTATGGCATGTGTGCCACAGGAGGCATGCAGAGTCCTCTCTGTGGGCACGCCAGCCATTGCCACAGCCTAGCCCCACCGTACATGCGCACGCATCTCCCGCCAGCCACCTGTCTTTGGATCTCTGCTGCGCATTCATGGGGGTGTGGTGCATGCGGGGGACCCACACGTGTGTGCTTGGGGGGGCAGGGCGCATGTACAGAGGGCACTCATATTGTGGGGCCTCACGCTGCACCCCCTCACCCCGTTTTGGCTTCCAGGTAGATGCAGGAGGCTTTCCAGGCCCAAAACGGGGCACAGGAGAGGAGCATGCGCAGGGGGTGTGGCATCCACAGGGGAGGGTCATGCACGCATTGCATTATGGGTGCGGGTACCCCCCCCCACACACACACACACTTTTGGCACGCAACAGCAATGTTAGCCATCACTGTCCTGGGGATAGAACGAAGCAACACTTAAAATTGTGATAAATCTAATTAAACTCTCTGGGCTTTAAAATAAAGCCAAATCATTTCTTGGCTTTGTGGAAAATAGATGTCTTCAGCTTGGAAAGCATGAGAACCTCAAGGTGTGAATGGAACCCCCATTTTTCTTAGCCGGGTCATTCTGGCTGCACAGTCACAACTGTTGTACTTCTGATGGCATTATGTACATTATGCTTTCGGTTTTCTTGAATTAAGTACCTTCCTGATATGTGGGCTTCAGTCTCCAGAATTCTCCAACCAGTTGGGAGATTGCTGAAAATCCTGGGAATTGAAGTCCGTTGTTTCTGGAGGTTTCCCACTTTGGAGAGAATAATTCTTGGGTGACTTCACTCACTGATCAGTTTGAGCAGCATTTCTTCCCTCGGCTGTCCCTCTGCAGGAGATGCCACAGAACACCAAGCTGTCCGTCAACGACTTCATTATTAAAGCTTCGGCTCTGGCCTGTTTGAAGGTGCCGGAAGCGAATTCTTCGTGGTTAGAAACAGTCATTAGGCAGTAAGTACACCGGTGGTCCAGGCAGGGCTGGAGATGTGGCTCCTCCTGGAAGGCCAGTGAAGACTCTTGAAAAATTCAACCGGATTTTGTGAGTGGTTGTGGAGTCTCATCAATGAAAATCACTTTCTGTCTTTCAGAAATCACGTAGTTGACGTAAGCGTGGCGGTCAGTACCCCAGCCGGGCTTATAACGCCAATTGTATTTAATGCACACACCAAGGGCTTGGCCTCCATTAACCAAGACGTCGTGACGTTAGCCAGCAAAGCGCGGGAAGGCAAGCTTCAACCCCAGGAATTCCAGGTGAGGCCCCTTCCCTCAACTGCCTCTCCCTTTGGGTGGCTCAGCGTTTTGCAGATTTGGTTACGATGCCTTGGCCTTTTCTAGTTCGCAAGGCACAATGCCAGTGGTTTGCGCTTCAGCCCTGAACTTTTTGTGTTTCCTTCCCAGGGGGGAACCTTCACAGTCTCAAATTTAGGAATGTACGGCATTAAGAATTTTTCAGCCATCATCAATCCACCGCAAGCTTGTATCTTGGCGGTTGGTGGCTCGGAGAGGAGGCTGGTGCCAGCAGATAATGAAAAAGGGTAAATGCTTTTTCTTTTGTTAGACAAAAAAACGTTGGAGTGGAAAGCCAGCACCTGAGGCAAAGCGGGGTGTTTCTTATTTTGTGGACGAGGAAATACTAAAGAGAGCCTTTTCCCCTCTCCCCCACAGGTTCGACGTGGCCAGCGTCATGTCTGTGACGCTCAGCTGCGACCACCGCGTGGTGGACGGAGCCGTGGGAGCCCAGTGGCTGGCAGAGTTCAAAAGATTCCTGGAAAAACCAGCCACGATGCTGCTATAACTTTTCAAGGACTTTGGCGACCTGATCGCTTCATTCTAAAGAAGCTATTTATATATCGAAGGGTTAGACTTTTAAAAGAAAAAAAAATGTTTCCTTCTTTTATTTTTTTTAAAAAAGTCTATTATAAACAGCGGCTGGTGATTTTCAAATGACCAGTGATAGAGATTGTGAAAGGTTCTATGGCCTTCCAAAGCCAGGTTCAGCCATGCTTTATCCTATTCAGTGGATGGATTGGCAAACTTTCCCCAGTTGTCGAAAATAATCATGTGTTGTAATGCTTCCGATCGCAACGGTACAGGGTATCACGGCCTCTCCTCCCACCCATCCCCAGCTAGCTGGCTCAGCCTTCATTTTCAATAACACCAGGGATTTGAGATGAAATAAGACCAAAAAAAAAAAAGTGAACCGTAGAGTTGGGACAATTTAAATTGTCAGCAGAAAAAAGAAGGAACCCTCCACGCGTGTTCTAAACACTGCAGAAAAATAAAAAAAAAAGATGCTATCATCTGAAATAGATGACATTCTAACTTTGCAAAATTCAACTGTAAGTCAGGTGTTTTAGCAACAGGGAATCCTTTTAGCACACTGCGAGAGAAAATGGAAGTTTGAGTCAGACCACCTAAACCGAACAGCCCTTTAAAAACCCTTCTGATGATTTTGCCTTATGTGAGTTTCCGTAATTTGAGCTTGTGTTGTTTTGCTTCCTTTATAGGTCAGTAAACACAGTTTTACTTCAAACATAAGTCATTTGTTAAGGGAACTGGTCAAACTGGGGTCAGCTAAAGATAGGCAACATATGGACTCCTTACAGACTCCCCCATTGGTCCCTCCTCCCCCGCTTAATGGTCTAGACTGGGCAGATTGGGTCTGTTGTCCCACTGAAAGGAACATGAGGGCGCAGTTCCATCATTTAAGCAAGGCTTGTGTGCAGGAATGTGAAAACAATCTTTCCTTCCTCCCACGTTGGAGGGAGGAAGTTTTGTGAAATATCCCATCCCGCACAGGAAGCTGCTGTTCCCCCTGCAAAATGGGCTAGTCTTAAGCATGAAGCACTCCAGAAGTTCCCAAAATCAGCCTGTATTGCAGCTGCACTTGGCCTGCGGCGGTCTTGCATTTGAAATGGGACGTTGACCTCAGAATAGTTGAAATGAGAACTTTTGCATGGGGCTAACTGCATGAAAGAGGGGGGAAAAAAACCCAATGCCTTGTGATCAAGTGGCCCAACCAAGTGTGAATTAGTTGTGCTTGAATTCCACTAAATCAGTAGAACAATTGGGCACAACCACTTCAGCTCCCAAGAAATCCAGAACCAAACTGCTAATCTGGAACAACTTTGCTATGTTGTCCGTCCCAGGCTCAAGAGAAACAGAATTTCCTAAGTCGTAAATTTGTAAACATCTTTGCTAGAAATGAGATTTCTTCAAAACAGGGCCCAGCCACGGTTTTAATTGTGTCCTGGGTAGTTAAGAGTTTCTAATGGGAAATGTCTCTTTTGCTTGCCAAGGGAAAAAGCTAGTTTTAAAAGGTGGATCATGTAATGTGATGTGACCCGAGCAGCCGAGTAGACCATTAACCAGTACACCCCTTGTTAATCTGTACATCACCACTTCATTCAATATTGTCTGTCAATTTGCGCTACTGAATCCACTACAAGTATATATACATGCAATTAAATATTTTTTTTTCTGAGAACCAATTTATTGAGTTTGGTTGTAATTCAACCGTTTGGTAAGAAAACATCTTAATCTGGTTACAGACTGGCATTAAAAGTTTGATGTTCTTTGGACTGCTATTCCTTTTCCTGACAGTTTTTTGCTTAGCTGTCTGTAGACATTGAGTATAAGTTATTTGGTGAGCAAAAATGGATAAATGTCAAGTAAAGTGGGAAGGCCCTTGACATCTCAGGTCTGGAAGGCCACTGCTGTTAACTCTGGAGTTATTTTGAATGTTTTTAGTGATTCTTTTTTAATCCGAGTGAACCAAAAGGTAGGAAAAACTTCCTTTATAATATTCAGCACTTGAATGAGCTTTTTGTTAAGGAATCACGTCCCTTCAGTTGTGTCCTCGGGGTATTGTACAAGACAATATGGCAACCATAACCAGCTCAAAATTATGCCCATTTTTATTTGAGCACAACTTCAAACATACGGTGGCAGGTGTAATCTTGAATGTTTTGTCCATGCCTGCAGATACCACTTCTTTCTTTAAGCATTCTTTGAAGGCGTATTTAATGTTCAAATGGCAAAACAAGACAGGAAGCTTAAAAGAACAAGCAGCTAGAGCAGTGTTTCTCAACCTTGGCGACTTTAAGTCCTGTGGACTTCAACTCCCAGAATCTGGGAGCTGAAGTCCACAGGACTTAAAAGTCGCCAAGGTTGAGAAACACTGAGCTAGAGAAACAAGTTGGCTTTGGTTCGTAAGTGTTCCACCCCTACAGTGTTTCCCCTGCTTCTCCAAGAAAATAAGCTGAGCTTTTAAGACTACAGGAAGTTATCAGAACTGTTAAAAAATAATTTAAACCCAGCAATGATTGGAAACAATAGGTTTTTTTCTCCTTTTATTGTTTTGGTTAATGGGGAAAACAAGATACAGAGTTCATTTATTTGTTAATCCTTTACAGTTAAACTGCAGGAGAAAATAAGTCTTTAGAACAACCTTCAAATGTTAAAAGCATGTATTTAGGGGTGCATTTTATCCTGGGTTTTGCATCCCCAAAAGGCAGCAAGAATTTTACCCTTGAAACTCAAGAGAAATAAAACAGGCATGTAACCAATACACTTAATGTTAACTTGTGCAATAGGCCGAATGGGAAGTGCTGGAGAGGAAGAGAATCAAGAGAAGGGGACCATGTGCATCTCCACACCATGTCAGCTAGTGTCATTTCCCCTTGTACACAGGCATTCTGACGATCAAGACTCCTTTCTTCTTATTAAAAACGGCTGATGTTGCTTCTTCATCCACAGGCGCTGGAAGGTCCACCTGCAGTCTGTACTTTACAAGGCATTCGACCAAGACGTCATCCTGAAAAGAAGATGCAGGGAGGCATGTGAGACTCACATGGGTCTGGCTGGGCAAAAGCAGGGGAGAAGGGTGCGAATAATATGCAATTTATAGCTGCCTCACCTTAGAGACGCTCAAATTACACTCGGACACACTGCAAACACCCGGCAGTTCAATTTTCAGCTCGATTTCTCGGGGTTTCTCATCTGCGTCCTTCTTGGTGGTCATTTTATAGGCAGGTTTGGGCACCTCTGGCTTGTCTGTACTGGAAATCTCTTCAATTAGGCGCTTTTTGGAAGCTGCGGGCTTCTCTGCTGCTGGCAGAATAAGGTCCCTGCTGTCTTCGGCTGTGAGGCTTCTCAGCTGGCTGAGGGTCACTTCTTGCCAAGAAGATTTTCAGACAGAAGAGTTTAGACAAGTAAGGAGTGCATGGCTACAGAACAAAAGCATCAGTAAAATAGCAATGGCACTCAGACTTATAAACCACTTCACAGTGCTCTACAGCCCCCTCTAAACAGGAGTCAGCCTCTTGTCCCCCAACAATCTGGGTCCTCATTTTACCAACCTCTGAAGGATGGAAGGCTGAGTCAACCTTGAGCTGGTCAGAATCGAACTCTAGGCAGTGGGCAGAATTAGCCTGCAACACTGCATTCCAACCACTGCAGCAACAGGGCTCCTGCCTCTTCTCCCATTTCCATTGTTTGCAGCGATGTAGTTATGTTCCACTAAAATTGTTAACTGATGAAAGAAATCTTAGCTGCTGCAATTGTGCCCTTGATCGTATATGGGAATGCAACACATTTCTACATGGTGTGCATGCACGCTTTTCAACGCATGTCTATAGAGAAAACCATTCTCATATGTTTCAAATAAAGAGGACAGCTCTTCAGATGATACTTGCCAAGTACAATGTCTTATAGATGTCTGTAGTATTATTCACATGTCTATACTACCCTCTCATAAGGGGACAACTAGAAATCAATTCAGTAGAGAAAAATGTTTCCCAATATTAACGACAGCCAGGCAGCAAATGCCTGTTTAAAAAGGATGTTTTTCAGTGCCTTATGAAAAGCTGGTGCAAAATGCCTCCAGGAAGCCACATATTTCTATAGTGGGGGGACCATGTCCCTCTTATCAGAAGGATACAATCCTCAGAAGGTTCCCTTTAAATACATGTGTAGGATAAGCCCCCCCCCCCTGGAGTGGCACCTTGAACATTGCTCACCTTTATTGGGGTTCCTCTGGGGCACAGCCATTGGGGGCTGTTCTGTTCTCAGGCTCGCTCTCATCCTTTCAAGGCTTCCTTTCAACTTAAATTTGGCCACGCTCCAGGAATGGGACAAAGTGAGATTGAAATGCTCCTCGACGTACTTGAGTGACATGCGGATCAACTGATCTTTCTCCGGTGGGTTATCCTGGACTCGCTCAAGAACGGAGGGATTGTATGCCATGTCAAGGATGCTGCAGGTCTCTACGAGAAAAGCAAATACAGTTTATTCTCTCAAATGTATCGTGGCCTGAGTTTGCGACCAGCTGAATCATGTAAGTTTCATTCCTGGTGTCTTACTGCTGTCCATGCCCAAAATCTCTCTTGAAGGGACAAAGCAATATAATACCTCAAGTCATCTTGTAGAAGTTACTGCAGTAGGTTCAGGTTAACAGAGGTTTTGTAATAGAGATTACCTGACTTATCTGATAGCGCCTCCATTTTGCCAGTGCTCAACAGAACCGGCTCCGAGGGGGACTTGGGAGCAGGGATCCTACTCCAACGGCACAAATTTATGAACAGACAGGTTTTGCTAGGTTCCTTTGAGAAAAGCACAAAACAAAATAACACCCCAAACATTACATGATTTATTAAAACAGGCACGTTCATATAATTAACAATCGGATATTCACTTCAAGCAATGTCTCCTTTACTGCTCTTTTTGACTGAAAAGATGATGGTGCATCTGGAATATTTTTACTGTTTTACCAATGTCTGGTGCAAACAAGGAAATAGTCAAGAGTGCCCTTATCAAATGCCCTTATGAAATGTACCCACACTGCATCATTTTCAAGTCAAAGGAAGTCTATGGAGATTCTCTGTCCTCCTGGTCATGGTTGTCCCAAAGGTGCTTTTTCAAGAAGCAACTGGATTTTCTGGTTTTTCGTTGAAGACGTTTCGCTTCCCCACCATCTGGTCAGAGCTGAAGAAGCTTCTTGGATGAGAAACAAAACGTCTTTTAAAAAACAACCCAGAAAATTCATTTGCTTCTTGAATAAGCCTCTTTGGGACAAGTCAAAGGAAGGTTTGGTATTCTGCTAAGAGGAGAAAAAATATTTTGCTCTTTATGTTTCTTTGCTGTTGCTCTACTGCAGGGGTGTCAAACTCAAGGCCTGCGGGGCTGCCCTGGAAATAGTGAAGGACCAGCCTGCAGTACCTCTGCCAGCGAAAATGGAGCTCGGGAGGGCTGTGTGTGGCTCTCCTACACTCCGTTTTCGCTGGCAGAGGGCTGAAATTTGACACCCCAGTTCCATCTGGGTCACCTCGTATGTCCCCTGACATGTGTGATGTCAAGCTGGCCATGCCCAACCCCAGCCATGCCCATCCGGCTCCCTGAGGTCAAACTTAACCTGATGCAGTCCTTGGTGAAATCGAGTTTGACACCCCTGCTCTACTGAATGCTGTCATACCAAAATGCTGGTCTTCAGGCACAGACATGGCTCCGGAGGAGCATAATGGTGCTTTGCCTCCTTTAGCTGCTGCTGCATGAAGTGGCAATAACTCTTAGGGTTGTTCTCGGCCATGTCGTCCAGCATCGTCCACAGCTGAGTTGCTTTGGTCAGCATTTCCTCGGAGCTGCAAAGAGCTTCCATGGTTGTCCCTTCACGGCGAAAAGATGCTCCTGAAGAGGCCGCCCCAGGTGTAGTGAAAGTATTTCAATCCGAAGGTCTTCGGTGAGGCTGCAGGACCTCTCTTGCTGGTATTAAACCTAACTGGATAGAGACAAAAGCAGGTGTCTTTTCAGAAGTTGTAACCGTTAAAGGGTTTCTTCTTCATTGGTTTCTAACATCATTGACTAGTTTGGAGAACGGGCGAATGCCACCCCTGGCTGGCCCCCGAGTGGGGAGGGAATGGGGATTTTGCAGTATCCTTCCCCTGCCACGCCCACAGAATTTGTAGTAAAAACTTTTGAATTTCACCACTCTTGAAAACCCCAGATTGTACAGAAATGGGATCTTTATTTTTGCCCTCGGCCTCCACTATTCGTAGTGCTGGCAAGAATGCCATGAAGCAAAACACAAACAGCGTGAAAGGCAACAAATGCGGAAAAAGTGATGAAAGGACAGTCAGAGACACTTGATTTGCCTCCAAAGGGGCAGCGATGGAGGGTCTCTACTGAGGGGCTGCCCTCATAGCATATCTCTTTCCCATCCAGCCAAGATGCAATGGGACAATTTGGGGGGGGGGGGGAATGCTTCTCAGCCTTGGCAGCTCTTAAGAGGGCTGGGCTTCAACCCAGCTGGCTGGGGGATTCTGGGTGTTGAGGCCCACCCCTCTTAAAGCCGCCCAGGATGAGAAGCCCTCTTCCAGAGCCTTCAAAGGCTTCGCTTGGGCATCACTCGGGGCTCCAGGTCTGGTGCCCCCCCACTTGCCGGGGATTTTGTGCAGTCTCTGCGCCCTCCTGGCAGGGATGAGCCCGCGGGCCGCCTGTTGAAGACGGAAGGGCGGCAGCGGAAAGAAGGCACGACTGGGTGGCCTTTTCGGGGCCCTTTTCTCCGGCGTCCCCTGGGAGGCAAAGTGAGATGGGGGCGTGAGACCCGCATGGAGGAGGCTCCCTGCGTTCCCTTTACCCCAGCAGGATGGGGTTGCTCTCCCAGCGTCTCTCGGCCCTGGAGGCCAAGGCGCACGAGCGGGGGGACCACCAACCCCATCGTCCACAGCCGGAGGTGGCCCACATTACCGGCGCGATAAACCCGGCTCCTTGGGCGCCGTTGCCGGGCGGCTGCCGGTCGTCATGGCAACCCCGGAAGCGGCCCGGCCGGAAGTGGCTCCGCGGCCTTCCGCCGGCTCCCTAAGCCGCGCTGGCGGGTTCCGGGCCTGGGCCAGCCACGGTGGCGGAGCGGAGCCAGGCGCGCTGCCGTCCCGGGTCCGGCGCGGAGGGCCAAGGAAGCGGCGGCGGCTGCCACGCGGGGCCGGGGGCGGAGAGGCGGCCTCCCGTCCCCCGCTCTCGGGCGGCTCTACCGCCAACCCCGCGAGGTAGGTCAAGGCCGAAGCCCCTGAGGCCGACTCCGTCCCCCGCGGCCCCGCCAGGCTGGAAAGGATTGGCCGCAACGCCAGGCAGGGAGTCCGTCGGCTTTATCCTACTCGGCTTCCAGAGGGTCCTCCGTCACCTTCCTTTTTCTCTTTTTCTTTCTTTCTTTCTTTCTTTCTTTCTTTCTTTCTTTCTTTCTTTCTCCTCCTTTGTTTCTCTTCCCCTTTCTCTTCTTTTTATTTACTCCTTCTTCCCTCCCTTCCTCCCCTTTCTTTTCTTTTCTTCCTTTCCTTCTTCAGACTCCTACCTCTCTCACTCCTTTCCTTCCTCCCCTCCCTTACATATCTTTTCTTCTTTCCTCGGTCCCTCCTTCTATTCTGTCCTCCTTCACTTCCCACTTTCTTCCCTTCCCTTCCTTTTCTCCCTCTCTTTCTTTCTTTCTTTCTTTCTTTCTTTCTTTCTTTCTTTCTTCCCTCTCCTTCCCCATTCCTTCCTTCCTCTCCGTCTCCTTTTTCCTGTCCTTCCTCTCCTTTCTCTTCCCTATTCCTTCCTTTCTTTCTCCTCTTTCCTTCCTTCCCTTCCCCTTTTACTTGTTTCCTTCCCTCTCCTCCCTCTCCCTCTTCTCTTGTTCTTCCTCCTTCACTTTCCACTTTCCTTCCTTCCCTTTCCTTCTTCCCTCTCCTTCCTCTTCCCCTTCTTTTACTTGCTTCCTTCCCTCTCCTTCCTCTTCCTTTTCCCCATTCCTTCCTTCCTTCTCTCTTCTTTCCTTCCTCCCCTTCTCCTTTTTCCTTTCTTCCTTCTCCTTTCTCTTCCCTATTCCTTCCTTTCTTCTCTCCTCTTTCCTTGCTTCCTTCCCTCTCCTCTTTCTACCTCTCACTTCCCACTTCCCTTCCTTCCTTCCTTCCAGGGCATTTTCTTCACCTCCTGCTGGTGCGGAAAAGATGTCTCGCGTCCCCTTGGGAAAAGTCCTTCTGCGGAATGTCATTCGCCACACAGACGCCCACAACAAGGTAAGGGGCCGGTTTCCTCCCCATGGGTCCCATGAGTGGAGCAGCCTGGCTTCTACCTTTCCTCACCAGCTTTTTTTTTTTTTTTTTTGCCCACCTCAGATTCAGGAAGAGTCCGAAATGTGGAAAATACGGGAAATGGAGAAGCAGAGCCAAGAGATACACTGGGGCAGAAACGAGAGGACTCTTCTGAACAGCTCCAGGTAAGATTTTAACAAAGCGACATCACTCACAAACCGCTGGCAATGCCTGCCTGCACCCGCTTCTTGCTTGGCCCTTCTCTTGCTTCCCTTTGCGAGAGGCTTCACCCTGCCTTCTCACTCACGCTAACTTGGCTGCTCACTCTGTCCCTTAAAACAGAAGCGAGTTCTGGCCATTTGAGCCCTCAAACCTTCATGAAACAGGCAAGGGCAGAACTCCTGTTTTCCTAAAGACTGTGTAGCCTTTAGAAAACAGTAGAGCCGACTGTGGGTCAAAAGGTGACAGTCCTGCCTTAGGGAAGAATGGCAACTTTAGGAAGAAGATTTTTAGTTGGGCCAAAGTGGTGAAACTGGTCCCTTGGTTTATGCAGGATCGCTTGGGTGGGGGGTGGGGGGGAGGAATAACGCAGTGCGTCTTGTTTCTGACTCCTGCCAGAGAAGCTTTCCCCACAAAGTTTACCAGGCCGTCTCCCGTGGTCTCTGCAGCAGCCGGATGCGTAGCGATGGCTTTGATGAGGACAGCCAACAGGCCGCCTGGAGGACAAGGAATATGCCAGTTATGGCTGTGAGCATTGAAGATGACCTTCAACACACCCGGTACTGGAATAAGAAGCTCTATGAATGCGAAGCTAACATGCCGGACAGGTACTGTCACATAGGTGGGAGGTTTGCAATAATAATAATAATAATAAAAACAGGCCTTCCTTCTAGTGATTTTTCTGCATAAAGTGGCTATATGTGATCTTCACATGCTTGTTCCTTTTTTTCATTTTTTATATAGATGGGGCCACAGTGGCTACAAAGAGTTGTATCCAGAAGAATTTGATACAGACAGGTAAATCCTAAAAATAGCAAAATCCTAAATGGTTTCCTTTGGACGTTAAAATAGTCTAGACCTTAGATTTATGCCTTCTGTCTGCTCTTTTCTTTACGTGGTACTGTCGAAAACTTTTGCCTCCATACTAAATCTAATTTCCCCACTGCACTCTGGTGGAAAATTGGTTAGTTCAAATTATCCAGACTCTGGTTTATGGTTTTGTTTTTCCACTAATTTAAATTTCTGTATAGAGCAGCATGTGAGTTCATGGAAATTTCCTTCTGCACGCAAAGCTTTGCTGAATCTTCTCTTTGATTACTGGGATAGGGCAGAGAGACGTGAAATAAATGGCTTGATAAAGTTTACTTCACCTCATTTCGTCCAATAGGGTCCCCAGTTTTTAAAAAGTGAGCCTATACGAAATGTCACTATGAAACGTTAATTGGACTTAAACATTTGCGGCAGTGGTGGGATTCAAAATATTTTACTATCAGTTCTGTGGGTGTGGTGTGGTGTCGTGGGGGTGTCAGGGGAAGGATACTGCAAAATCCCCGTTTCTTCCCAATCAGCTGGGACTCGGGAGGCAGAGAATAGATGGGGGCGGGGCCAGTCAGAGGTGGTATTTGTCGGTTCTCCGAACTACTCAAAAGTTCTACTGTCGGTTCTCCAGAACTGATCAGAACCTGCTGAATGCCACCTGTGATCTGCAGTCATGGCTCAACTAAAAAGATTAGGAAAGGTTTTTAAAAAACAAAGTTGTTGCTTTTGGCCAGTTTTTTAAAACTTTCAGACAAGGTGCCCCAAACTGAAACCCTTCCTGCTTGTGTTATGTAGCGACCGGGAACCAGAAGAACGAAACTCCGTGAATGGCAAAAGGAAATCTCAGTCGGACAAGCCAAGTTCCGCGAAGCTGCACAAAAGGAAAAAGGCCAAAAAGTCACACAAGAAGAAGCAGAAAAAGAAATCTCACAAGAAGAAAAAGAAGAAGAAATGCCAGGAGCCGCTGAGCACGGCAGCGGCGGCTTCTTCCCAGGAGTCCGAGTGTTCGGAGGGTCAGCCCCCCAAGAAGAAGAAGAAGCGCCACAAGAAGGCCAAGAAGGCCTCGGAGCAGCCTCCCGCCTCGTCCTCGGATCCGGGCAGCGGCTCCAGCAAAGCCAGCAGCTGCCTCTCCAGCCACTCTGGAGACAGTGACTCAGGGGAGGCGGCCAGGAAGAGGCGGAAACGCCAGGCTTCCCTGTCCGAAAGAACGGGCGACAGGGCGCCGGAGAAGCGCAGCAAGAGGAAGAACTGGAAAGTAGCGGCTGACGAGAACTCCGAGGACAGCTCGGAGGAGGATTAGAACCCAGCTCCAGGACGGACACACACCCCTGACCTAGCTGTGCTTGGAACAAAGTTGGATTTGGTTCTGCTGGCAGGGGGCAATTTGAGTTGTCCATGGGCCAGAGAGAAAAACAAAGGCTTGGATTTCTTTTGGATGCTACGGATTCTAGCCGGACAGTCCCTCTGTCCCCTCCCTCTCACCCCCCCCCCCCCCAATTGGGATGGACCTTCCCATGGCAAAGTTCCGCTCTCGAAGGCGGCAGGAATGCTGGATGGTTAGGTCTCCCCCTTTGCCTTTGAAAATCACTTGGAGTTTAATTTTTGTTATTGGCGAAGACTTGCAGATGGATTGCAATAAAAGGACGAGGGAGAGAGGTGAGGAAGTGTTTCCCGAGCAGGTAGGCAGGCCTCGCTCTCTGCTTTGGACGTGTCCTCTCCTGTAGAGGTAAGGGGGCAGACTGGCTCGGAGTAAACCAAACAGACCCCCCTGCAGCCTTCGGGGTCGACTAAGTAGTCACCTCTTGAAGAAAAGGGAGACCACCGCCTCTCCCATACCTGGAAGAGTGCAGGTCCTCCTACCCATTCCCTTGCCCCATTGGGGGACCAGATCTTGTTCTGGCTGGCCGAGTCCTCTTCCTAAGTTATCTCTTGCTGCCCAAAGTTAATTCCAGAGAAGATGCAGTGTCTTCAGGTTCTTGTAGCTGAATTAATAGGATGAGCAACAGGGGGAGGATCTATCTTTGTGTGCGGTACCAAATTAAGAGCCGTATTATGGTTGGGTTTTCTTTCTTTCTTTTTTGGTAAAGCTCTTCATGGCTTTCTAATGCCAGTTAAGTGGCTGTGGAAGGACATTCCCAGGATACAGCCCAAATCACATCTGCCTCCTACCTCCCACCTCCCCAGGTAATGTTAACAACTGCAGTTCTGCAAGAGGGATGGGTCACCCTGGCGGAGTTCAAAGCTTCCTTAACACACCGTTCTTCCTGAAATATGGGAGAAGCCTTGAAAATTAACAAAGCAAAGAGATTTACAAAAATATGCCTTTACACACTGAGCAGGTTTGTTGAAAACTGAAGGCACTAACACAGGACAGTTCTCTATTGCTGGCCATCCCCAATTCCCCTTCACAAAGTTTTGGAAAATACTCACTTCAACCTTCTGCCAGCTTTGTATTTAACACTCCCACCCCCCCTTGGTCTCCCCGAACAAATTTGTCTAGCATTAAAACGTCTGTGGAATGACCCTGTTTTAAAATGTAGAATAATAAGCTGGGCTTTTTTGGGGGGTCCTTTGTGTACAGGGATATAAAAAGTATTTTTGGAAATAACTGTTGCTACGAGAAGCGAAGCCATTGAAATTGTTTCTATAAAAAATCAAACTTATTTTTTTATACATACAAAAACACTGGCATGAGTTGATTTAAACGGTCTGCAGAAATAAAAAGTGTTGACTTCAGCCAAAAAGAGGCCGCCTTTAACTGCATTTCTGATTTGTGGTGTGTGGGAGCAAAGGTTCATGGGTTACTCAAAGGAAATGTGTCTGATTTAGGGGAAAAAGAGAGAAAATCTAAATGATGAGGAATTCCACAGGGTGCATTTTTTCTCTCTTTACTTTTTTCAGAATATGGCATTTGACTTGTTATTCTGATTGAAAACAGCAGGTGCCTCTGCACAGCTTTACAGGATTAAAGTGCTGTTTTGTAGTCTGTTGTGTGGATTTAGTATCTGTGGTTAATTGATGGTATATTGTACAAAGCCAGACAACCAGATTTACTCACGAAACCATTCTCCATTTAATGAT
Organism: Natrix helvetica; assembly: GCF_964273705.1. Taxonomy (NCBI): domain Eukaryota; kingdom Metazoa; phylum Chordata; class Lepidosauria; order Squamata; family Natricidae; genus Natrix; species Natrix helvetica. Next base: position 26,343,796 of record NC_138559.1, read on the forward strand.
GGATTTCCATTTTGTACAAACATACCCCATAGTGGAATAAAATACATGTTTGATCGAACTCCCAATATTACTATAAGCTTAGATCAGAATTAGAATTAATGTGCTAAAAGAATAAAAGGAGAATAAATCACATTTTTTCTCTACTGATAATGACAGCAGCTTCCGATCCAGTCCAGATCCAATGTGATTAGACTCCTTTCATTTGATAGGTGAGTTTCTTTAACACCATCTGGGTGCATTCACTCTTATTTCTCCTGACAGGGCAGGAAAACAGTCCAGCATTGTAATAGTCCACTTGCTTGGAGTGGCCTGATTTAGTCGAGCATTTCTTCCACAAAGTCCCCTTCCTTGCCAGTCAGGAAACCGAGGACCCGTTGGCAGCCAACAGACTCTTCCCCAGGCTGACTTGGGAAGGGGGCCCTCCAGAGCCTGCCGGGGGCCGTGTCAATGGCTGCCCTTCTGCATGAGCTGCGCAAAGCGGTTGGTGACGGACAAGGTGGTGTCGATGAAGCGGTTGACGCAGTTGGCCAGGCAGGTCTCGGTCCGGGAGTCGAGCTTGGAGCCGGGCTTGTCCACGCACTTCTCCCAGCAGGCCTCCATGAAGGTGTGGACCTGGAAGGGGGAGCCAAGCGAGGGAAGGTGGTGCTTGGGGGGGAGGCTCACCTTCACCCCGATGTCAACCCCAAGACGCCCTGCCTTCCCATCCTTCCCCAAGCCCCTTAAGTCTGCCTGTCCCTCAAGTCCCCTCCATTCATCTTGCCCCAAGCTCTCCTTGCCCCCCACATCCCCCATTCTGCCCCCCCCAGCAGCTCCCGCCCCTCCCCCATCCTGCCTTCCCAGCACCTCCCGCCCCTCCCCCGTTCTGACCTCCCCGGACCTCCTGCCCCTCCCCCACTTTTGCCCCTCCCCCGCCTCGGCCTCCCCCCGCAGAGGGAAGAAGCGGACGGGAGTCTCTGCCGCCCAGCCCCGTGAGCGCACCTGGGCCGTGAGGCGCGCCCGCTGCTCCTCGGCCGCCACCAGCCGCTGCAGCTCGGCCACCTCGGCCTCCTGGCCCAGCTCGGCCGCCATGAGTGCAGAGGAAGAAGAGGAAGAGCGGCCAGGCCGGAAGGCCCCCCCGCGCTTCCGCTTCCGGTTGTTCGGCCGGTGCCCTTGTGCGGAGGGGCAAGATGGCGGCGCTGCGGCTGTGGCGGGCCGGGCAGGGGGCGCGTCCGGCGGCCGGTGAGTGGGCGGTCCGCCCGGGGCCTCCCTTCCCACGGGGCGCGGGGCCCGAGCGCCCGGCAGAAGGGCCACCTGGGCCGCCGCTGCCTCTCCCCCCGTCCCTCCCTCCCTCCCTCCGCGGCCGGGAAGCGCAGCGTCGCTCTTGAGCTGAGGGGAGGCCGGAGACACGCGTCCCGCACGTCTGAATGGCCGCAGGGGACGTGCAGGGCGACCGCGGATCGTGTCTTAAATTTAAACCGCCCCTCCCCCCCGCTTCCACAAAGGGGACGCCCGTGAGCGCCTCGTTGTGTCCCCTGGGCAGCTCCCTGGCCTCGCCCAGGAGGAGGAGACGGACACGGGTGTCCTTGGCTGGCCCAGAGGGATTGGCCTCGGTGCAGAAGCTCCCAGGGCAGACACAGCGGCAGAGGGAGGGGGGGGGGGGCACAGGTCATCAATCATAGTTGCAATCATTAATCATATAAGATAACAAGATTGGTATCTTAAGATACCAATAGGAGACGACAGCAGGAAAGATTGCCAGGAATTTGCCTGTAGTTTCTCTCCTATATATATATCCTATCATCTACCTATTTATATCTCTTATCCATCCATCCATCCATCCATCTTTTGCAAAGACAGAAAGAAAGAGACAGAAAGACCCTGACAGAGAAAGAAAGAGAGACAGAAAGAGTGAAAGAAAAGACAGAGAGAGAGACAAAGAGAAAATTCATCTCCCTCGTTTGCCTCTTCCTGGGGGCGTTTCAGGCAGTGGTTTTGCCTAACTGAAATGGGGGGGGGGGTATTTTGGGGAAGCCTTTATTGCTCTGTGTGCAATGATCTCTGTCAGACTCAATCATTGTTTTTCCAGCTCTTTTGCACCAGGTTTCCTCTCTGCAAGGCCGAGTACAAGATGGTAGGAATCCCACCCATGTAATCCTGATACAAAGTACACTGAGCCATAAACGGTGATTGCATGTGGCGCCCTTCACATTTTTTGATAGTGTAGCACAGTGTGTGCCGACCCAGCCCATTTGTTTTATGGTTTGGTGTGTTGTGCACACATAACCCAATGAGCTGTGATTAATTGGGCCTAAATATAGAAATATGGGCTTTGACATAGTCCTGAAGTCTGGTGTGTTCAGATAATACAATATAATAGCAGATTTAGAAGGGACCTTGGAGGTCTTCTAGTCCAACCCCCTGCCTAGGCAGGAAACCCTACACCACTTCAGACAAATAGTTATCCAATCTCTTCTTTAAAACGTCAAGTGTTGGAGCATTTACAAGTTCTGGAGGCAAGCAGCTCTGGTGAATTGTTCTAGCTGTCAGGAAATCTCTTCTTAGTTTTGGGTTGCTTCTCTCCTTGATTAGTTTCCACCCATTGCCTCTTGTTCTACCCTCAGGTGCCTTGGAGAATAGCTTGACTCCCTCTTCTTTGTGGCAACCCCTGAGATATTGGAAGACTGCTATCCTGTCTCCCCTAGTCCTTCTTTTAATCAAACTAGACATACCCAGTTCCTGCAACCGTTCTTCATATGTTTTAGCCTCCAGTCGCCTAATCGTCTTTCTTGTTCTTCTCTGCACTTTCTAGAGTCTCCATATCTTTTCTACATTGTGGCGACCAAAACTGAATGCAGTATTCCAAGTGTAGCCTTACCAAGGCATTATAAAGTGGTATTAACACTTCATGTGATCTTGATTCTATCCCTCTGCTGATGCAGCCTAGGACTGTGTTGGCTTTTTTGGCAGCTGCTGCACACGGCTGGCTCCTGTTTAAATGGTTGTCCACTAGGACTCCAAGATCCCTTTCACAGTTACTACTGTTGAGCAGGGTACCACTTCTACTGTACCTGTGTGTTGATTGTGTAACCTCAAGGATTCCTTTCAACACAGCAAAGGCCACATTGGCAAACAAAGTCTTAGGTGCACATTCCCATCACTTCACAATGTGTGAAGACTACATGGGGTTGGAGTGCTTCCAGAATCACTAAAAAAATTAGAATATGACGGACATCCAGTTTTATCTTATTCATCTGGGTTGCTTTCCCCCACCAATTTATAGATTGCTTCACACATTTCACATTCAAGTGATGATAGGCAGGTTGGGGGGGGATCCGTTTTTCTACACCGTGAATAGTCCTGAGTGGGCTTACAGTGCTATCAAGGCTGCTTGATGCTTATGGAAGCCATGTTTCTATTTTAAAGTATGTTTCAATACATAAGTGAGTTGCTGTTTCTTCACTGCATTAACGCTTGTTTTTTACTTCTACACTTTACAGCTCTGACAAAGGGCCTTTAAAAAATTTTTTAGCATTGTGATTGTGTATTGTTATAGTGTGTTATAAGCATTAGTGGGATCAGATCAAAATGATCTTGGAATTGGAGTGGTGGTCATACCTACAAATTCAATCATGTTACACGAAGGATGTGAAAATGTGGAGTATTAGTAGAGATTTAATGAAATTAGGCAATTTTTTATTGGAGACGGATGAGAAATTGATAAAGATAATTTATAAATACCTACTAGATGTAAAATGGAGGAAGAACAAGTCAAAAGAGACAATGGTGGTATGGACCAAAAAAATTTGGGTATAATATTGAATTGGAAAAATGGCAAAAACTGTGGGAAAGAAATAGGAAATTAAGGCTGGCCGTATCATACAAGGAGAATTTATGCAAAATGTTTTATAGATGGTATCTTCCTCTGACAAGATTAGCTAAAACGTTTAGCAACTTATCCCCGAAATGCTGGAAATCCAATCAAGTACCAGGCACATATTACCACATGTGGTGGACATATAAAAAAGCAAAGGAATTTTGATGACGGATTCAGATGTGGTTAAAAGAAATGGTTGGACAAAGTTTAGAATTTAAACCAGAATTATTTTTATTAGGAATTATAACAGAGAGGTACAATAAAGGGTCAACATATTTAATACTATACTTTATAACAGCAGTGAGAATGATATATGCCCAACAATGGAAATGTGAAAATATACCTTTAGAAAGAGAGATAATAAAGTATTGGATTGTGCAGAATCGGTTAGATTGATGTTAGAATTAAAGAAAAAGGGGAGACAGGATATCACGATATATGGAATAGATTTTATCAATGGCTGGAACTGAGAGGTGGAAGTTGGAACAGGAAATAAGCAGGATTTGTAGACCAGAAATGCGTTGTAATATGCGTAAAAATGAGTATATTGGGTAGAATAATTGTATATAATTAGTAATGTATGAGTAGTATTATTGTGGCCCAGCAACGGCCGGCTGAGCTGTTGGTGGACTCTAACAGCTCAGACTATTATGGGACTGCTCTAGAGGATGAGGAAGACTCTGGAGGGTGTTTGGAGTCAGAGCAGGAACTAGAGAGGCCTGTTGGCCACCAGGTGGCATCTGAGGCAGGGAGCAGTGAAGAGGAACAGAGGGAGGTTGTCCCTGATGTGCGTATGCGTAGAGCTGAGAGGAGAAAGGAACAGCTGTGGATAGACGTCATAGAAGGAAGTAAGGACAGGTGGCTAAGGTTATGGCCCCTCCGAAAGAGTTTATAGGTGGAGCGACGGGAGGGGAATCTTTGCAGGAAACAACAGTCCATTTTACTAGCCGTTGAGAAAGCATTCCGTAAGTCTAATTTTGGTTTCTTGAAGATAGCTTTCTAGGCTCCTAGCCAAGGGGTGGCTTTATGTAATTAGTCGTGGCAGACAGCCAAGCCTGGGTCTGCATATTCATTGGAATCATGGGACAGAACAAGTATATATGATATTTGTTCTGTATTATAGTGTGTATGGCAGAGATAATGCCAGGATGGCTGCACTGCGTCCGATATTTTAATATGAAAAAAAAAAAAGATCAATGTCGTCTTATTTACAAAATGAGATGCATCTCTTGTGCCCACAGTTGTGCTGAACAAGTATCTCTTGGCTAGACCAGTGGCTGCTTTGATTAGACCGATTGAGGCCTGTCATCATCAGCATCGTCATGAGATATGCAAATTCCACACATCTCCCAGCAGTTTGGGTAGGTCTCCCTTTAGTTCCTTTTTTGTGTGCCTGCTTTGTGTGTCATGCTTAGTCTCATGATTCATTGACCCCTGTCTCAGAGGGCGGGAAAAGGGGAACTTTCTAAGCAGCTTCACTGTTCTTTCCTGAACAATATCCCTGGAGGTTATGGATTCCATTGATTCAATGAAAAAAATTTCCCATTCTTCGTGGTGAAAAGAAGTTGTGTTCATGTTTGAGACATGGCTGTGTTCAATTGAAAAATTCAATTTTGCTGCTTGGGGTATTACAAGGTTGTAACAAGCTAAAACAAGGGAGACACAACTTTCTCTCTCTCTTGTGATGTCATTGTTTAATAATTGGACAAGCAAGTATCTAGTTTGTCCAATTCCTGTTTATAGTCAAAGTATAATAAAACCAATAAAGTTTCTTTAAGCAAAGAAAAGCAGACAAGTTTTGCTTGCCCAAGACTGGGTTCAAAAGGAGATCTTTCTTTCTAGATCTAACTTTCTTTTACTGTAAAGAAATAAAATAGCAAGTTTCTACTCCTCATGACCGTGGAAATAGGCTTGGGCCCATACAGGCGCTGTGGGCAAAAGCTTTGATATTCAGAAGGCGACCTTTCTTTGGAAGGCTGCCCGCTCCTCTTTTCTGAGCTCCAATTAGGGTCCTTTACCAAAACCTAGACCCTAGAGCAGGGGGTCAAATTCAAGGCCTGTGGGCCGTATCTGGCCTGCTGAGTGCTTACAACTGGCCCACGGAGCTGGGCTGGAAAAGGACTGGCCTGCGGTGCCTCTGGCAGCCAAAACGGATCCTCAGGGACGGACGCCTCCTGCAGTACTCTGTTGGCCAAAATGGGGCAGGGGGGGGTTGCACGAGGCCCCCTCACACCCTGTTTTGGCTGGCAGGGTGCTGCAGGAGGCATCCATCCCATCTACTCCCCACCCCCAAGGAGGAGATCTACAATGTTGATCCGTCCCTCAAAGAAATCCAGTTTGACACCCGTACCCTAGAGAGTCCCTCTTGCTGGTTCAGTTGTGCTTCTGCCAGCTGCCTGCAACCCCAAACAAGATACAGGTTGTCCTCAAGTTCCAACAGGTCGCTTAGCAACCTTTCAAAGTCACGACTGACCTGAAAAGAGGGACCGACGATCCAGATTCGAAGTTCTTGACGGTCTGGCATGTTTCTTTTTCGTGTCCCTTTTGAAGGAGGGGGAGGGGAGCTTCTTAATACGCTGCATAATATCATCAATTTTATTTGCTGTGGTTCAAGATGACCCTGAGCAGCTTCCTGCAGGATAAAACACGTACCTCCCACCCTCACCTTTCGAGGGTTTGCTCCCAGCTCTCAAGCAAGCCATTTCTCGGGCATTAAAATGCTGCATCTGTCTGCAGCTGGTTCAAAGGCCGCCTCTCTGCATTGGACCAGCGAGCGAGCAGTCAGCATCCTCCTGCTTGGACTCCTGCCAGCGGCCTATCTGTATCCTGGAGCAGCTGTGGATTACTCTCTGGCAGCAACCCTCACACTCCACGGGCACTGGTAAGTCCGTGCCACCCAAATTTGGAAAAAACAAAACCCTGATCTAAAAAAAGTAGTTGATAAGACTGAAAAGGTTTGTTTTGTTCATACTTCTGCTTAACTAAACTTCAGTAAGCCAAACACATTTTGTCTGTGGTTGTAATTATTTTCCCTTCTGCCCTACGAAACATTTCTGCCCGGTAACCTCTTGCGGCAGACAGCAAGGGCTGTGCCTGAGGAATTTGGGCACAGCCCAATTGGGAATTTCCTCCTCTGGGTAATGATGTGTATGTAAGGGGAGGAAAAAATCCCCCCAGGTCAGCCTCTTTTGGGTCCATTCAGGCTGCTCCCTGCCCCCCGAAAGCAGTGGGTAAGAATCCAGGCCTTGTAAACAGGAGTTGTTAAGAAGAAAATCTCGCAACCCAGGAGGGCTGTTGAAGTAACCTTCCGTCCTGTGCCAAGTGGGTTCCTGGAAAGGATGATGTCCTCTTTTGTGGCGAGTAAGAAACTTTTGCTCTTTTTAGGAAGTGAGAAAACGACTCAGTTGGCCTGTTGCCATGTTTTGAGGCCTGAGCCTGCCAAAAATGGGCGAAGGGCTTCAAAAACAAGTGATTTTATGTTTTTGCTCCCCCTGCCCCCTTTGTGGGTTTCCCTCCCTCGTTTCTGGAAAGCTCTTCTTTCTTTTGCAAAAGTTCCCACATTTCAGCAGGAAAAATCTTTTCCCCTACCCAGAAAAACAGACCTTTCTCTTTGGCTCCCTTTGGCCGTTTTAATTTCCTTCTCCGTGACCTGCATTGGAAGAGGGGCCTTTGGTGTCATCACGCCAGACTGTTCATCCGAGAACTTGGAGGCGGAGGGTGTCTTGCGGGCCAACAGGATTTGACCCACAGGAGGCTCAGGGCAGGCAGCCCAACCACGGACTGCTTACTCCAAGCATTTTTAACATTCATTTGGAATCCCGCTCCCTGTGGCAGAAAAAGTCTGTTTCATGGCCTGTCCTTTGGGAGAACCAAGAAAACACTGGGCTCCATTTTCTGACTCTTATCAACCCCCCCACCCCCCGCCTCAGTCATTTTCTCAAGGTTAAATGTGACCGGTTTGTCCAATATCCCTTCATAGGGCTTAGGTTTCTAGTCCCTGGTCTTCATCTTTGTGGCACTTCTCAGCATTCCTTCTCCTTCTGCCAGAATCCTCTTTACAGAGCGAAAGAACAGAAGAGGAGACAATCCCTGGGATGTGATTTAAGGACGATCCCCTCCTGGGATTTAGAAACCGTATCTGTGCTGATGCAATCCCAGATATGACTTTCTTTTAGCTGCATCACTGTTCCCTGGATTTCTGTGCCAGTTGCATCATTTCCTTCTCTTTCTCCGTTGACTGGCATCACATTTCATCATTGTTTATATTCATACTGTCTGTTGTTATAGCAGGGAAAATCCCAGCTCTTCCTTCCCCTGTCCTTGCACTAATATTTCATATATTTTGGTATTTTCACTTATTTAAATTTATTGGCTGACAACAATCTTGTTCCCCCTTCTAATATTTGCACGTTAAGCCACCTGGGTGACTTTGTGCCAGTTCTCTCTCCCCCATTTCCCCATACACACACACACCTCAGCCTAACCCCAAAATAGTGAACTGTTACAGCTCCAAACAACCCCCTTAATTGAGAGGGTGGGCTGAGTTGGGTGGAAATTGGGGTGCGGCCACATCTGGAGGGCATCTCCTCTCTTTGGAGCCAGCTTAAAGCCTCTGAGATTGGGTGAGTCATTCTCCAGGGGCTTCATATGAACTTTTCAGCCCTCCATGTAAGCAGGAAACCAAAATCAAATGAAACAAACCTTTGGGGAAGTGGGAATACATTCTTCCACATTGTGGTTTCTGGCCGCCCGCTGAGTAATTTGCAAAGCGGCTGAGTTCTAACTCGACTCAGCGCAGTTTGAAAAGCTTTGGAAGGATTTAAACATGTCGTTCAGCCAGCTTCCTGTTTGTTCCTTTCTCTCCCTTCCCTGCAGGGGCCTGGGGCAATTTCTAACTGACTATGTCCACGGAAAGACCTCCATTAAGCTGGCCAACACTGGCCTCTACCTGCTTTCGGCAGTCACCTTTGCCGGCCTCTGCTACTTCAACTACCACGACGTGGGCATCTGCAAGGCAGTGGCGATGCTGTGGAGCCTCTGATGCCTGCCCACAGAGTCCAGCCACGGTTCTCTGCTGCTTTACATGATTGAGTCTTTGCGGGTGGGCTAGAGAACAACCGAGAGCGTGCTCTGTGTGGGGCAGGATAGCTGGCGGGAAACCTCCGTGGCCACGTCCACGGCTGCTGCCATTCAGAAGACCTCTTGCTAAGGGCGAGAATTAGATCTGAACCAAGCTAGAATCAGGGCAAAAGCTTCGTATTATATTGGGAGCTTCTGCAGATGGGAGGCCCTTCCCCTCTCTAGCCGCAGGCTGAGCTCAGCATCATTTCACGTTGATATCTGGCTGTCTTGCTGCAGCGAATGGAGCATGTATGTGGCATCTTGCGCAACGCAAAAGGGAAATCTAAACACTGTACAATAAAGGATTTTTGAAACCCACAGCTGAGTGAGTCTGAAATCCAGGGTTTACCCATTCTGTGATCTCTGGAGGTGTCAGGTTTTGTGGGGCAGAATTTTAAAAGCCGCACTTCATTTTGATGATTGAGTAGTGTTGAGGGGAGGTTGGGGGGAAGTACATCCTTCATTTAAATGTATCGTCTCACATGGTTAAAAAAAGAAACAAAAGTTTTTGGATATATTCATACCCTTCCCTCCCAAACTAACAAAATAAACATGACAATACAAAAATATACCTTGATAGATGTTTAAAACGGATGGAAAAAAAAGTGCAGAACTTAGGTGGGAGGTTTGGAAAAACCCACCATGTTTAGACATATTCTGGCACAGCAAAATGAAAGTTCCTCTTAGAAAATTCTGATGGTGGTTTAATTGGAGCATTACAGCTCCTTTTGCTCCCTTGTCAGCATGGAGATAAAATGCCTCAAATAGAAATCATGCACGTATTTGGGTCACAAAGCCAAGTCAGCTTCTGCACATCCTTCATGAGGTTGAATTGAGCATTGGCTGGGTACCCGATGGCTGATACGGAGCTTAGAAACAATGCCTTTTCCATCATAAGATCTAGAAACTTGCTTTAGAAACAAGCAGATTTCCAGAATCTGCCAATATGGCTGTCCTGTTCTGAGGTTCACCCTTCTCTTTTCTCTTGCGTTCTCTGATTTCTCCCCCCCCCCCAAAATTGTTGGGTTGTCGTCTTGACGCTGAGATTGCAACTGGATTGTCCTTTTGCTCCAGACCAAATAAAAATCTTGATGTTTGTTTAGATGTTGACCTTGGCCGTTAGGTCTTGACCTTTGGGGGGGGGGCTATCTTTCTCTTAGTCATTTTTAGAGAGAAGTATTTACATCCTCTTTTCTTTTGGTACCCTTTTTTTTGTATGGACCATTTTTTTGATTGCAATGTGGGAATTTTCCTGAGTTTTTGTATTTATGTATTTTATTTATTTATAATGAGCTAAAAGAATATAGCATATGAATAAAGCAAAAATTAGTTATTAATAAACATGCACACCCAGAATCGGTTATCAAGATGATATACCCAGGACATTATTTTTAAAAAAATAGGAAACCAGAATTTCCCAATTCATAAATCTGTGTTTGTTTGCCAGTTAACAAATGCAGGTAATCCTTGACTTTTGATCACACTTGGGACCAAAAATTATGTTGCTAAACAAAGCAGTTATTAAATTGAGTTGCACCCAATTTTACGACCTATAAAAATACTTATAATAATAACAAAACAACTTCTGGATTGATTTTTGGTTATTATTAAAAATATAACATCTCAGTTTAAAAAAATGTGCCTTGAAGATTTGAAATATTGACATTTCATTAGATTTACCACAATTTTTTGTTTGGCTATTGTCTATTTTTTAAAATGTATTTATTGGTAATTGAGATTCCTTGCAAAGTTGTGGATATTTGCGTGGATTTTGTAGTGCAATTATTTACCCTGCCCAATTTTAGATAGTGTTAATTAGACAAATCCACTAATCAGTTTTTTAAATATTAAGCAAGGAACGTGAGCAATTTTACAATATTCTCCATGCGCTAAATCTACTCTTCCTATAAAATCTGCTTTTTGGCCTACTTGCAGTCTCGTTTTTTTCTTTCTTTCTTGGGTTTCCTTGTCAGAGTGAAGAGTGGTAGAGCTTGGTGGATTCATCCACTTCATCTGCCAGTTCTACCTTCTTGACCACCAATACGGTCCTATGGCTATCTTCAGTGCACTCAAGGGCCAGGAAATAGCCACGTTCCAGAGCAGATTCGAACTTGTAAAATTGCCGGCTGCCAGCCGAAAACTGTGTTTTGATGAAGATGATGTTACTGGTGTCTCCTTCGATGTATTGGGGAATCGTCCCTACCTGAAATGCAGAACAAACGACCCTGAAAGGGATTCCCAGCATGGCAGGGAACTTAAAAAGAGAAAGACCACTAGCCAGAATTCATGATGCCCAGCAAAAGGTCTCAAAGAGAGCCCAGGATTGGGCTAAAGAGCCGGTTTGGTGCTGCAGTTGTCGGATGGGAGAGAGGCTGTTTTCTCTTTAAATCAATTCTGCACTTTTGTTCATTTAATTTCGCCCCAAAGGAGCCTCTTCAAAAGACCTTTGGACTTTGTTTCTTCCTTGGAAGTTTCGTTTTTCATCCAACGAGCTTCTTCAGTTCAGTTCTGAAGAAGCTTTTCGAATGAGAAGTGAAACGTCTTGCAAGGAAAAACAGAAGTCTTTGGAAAAAGCTGCTTTTGGGGCAACCATGACCTACATCAGTGATGGCTAACCTTTCTGGTGCCGAGTGCCCAAAGCACGTGTGGGTGCAAATGGGCACACGTGTGCAATCCAAAAATGCAAAGCGAGCAACCCTGCACATATCCCTCGTGCATGCCGGGGGGGAGGCTCGCCCATTTTTGGCTTCCAGGTTGGTGCAGGCAGCCTTCTGGGCCCAAAATGCGGTTGGTGCATGCATGTGAACCCCCAAAATGCAATGTGAGCGCCCCCACACCCTGTGCATGTGTTTGCACATCCCCCGCTTGTACTCTGCGCATGCGCAGCAGAACCGGAGCCCAGCTGGCTGGTGGAAGGCATGCGCACCTGCGCAGTGGAGCTGAGCTGCGGTGGCAGCTGGCGTGCCTGCAGAGAGGACTCCGATGATGAGAATCTCCATAGACATTTAATTTAGTTTTGTCTTAAACTACATCCACACAACCAATTTGGCTCTTCTATACTCCTAGTGGGTGGGTGGACAATTAATTGGGAGTCAGCCAATATCCAATAATACCCCATAATAATAGGGCTATTATTACTATGAACTTCACTGACTCCACCACCACTAGCCAAGATCGGCACTTTATTTGCAGATATTGTTTGTTTAGGTAATCCAGAATTCACACGGAGGATGCATGATCTGACTCTTTAAAGTAGTAGTGAACATGAACTGGCCTTACCTCTGAATCAGTCTTAACAAGCATGATAAGAACATCCTTGGATGAGATTTAAGTCTATTTAATTCTTTTTAAACTTGGGTTTTGAAGATGCAGCCAAGCTATCTGATAACTTTTTAAGAACTTAAAAAGTTATCTCTTTCTTATAGCAAGGACTGTAGCCAGCTTCAGGAAGCAGAGCCGGCAATAATTACACCAACCACCCAGATAAGGAATATCTAAGGTCACAGACTTCCCAACTTAACAATAAACAATAAAAACCAGTCAATTAACCTCTCAGCTCAACACCAATTGACAAGAGCGTACCTTAAAATTCACCTTCATTTTGTTTTCCTTTTTCTCCACAAACATGTAGTAAACCTTGCGGTTACATTCCACGGTGAAGGCCACAGACAGACCCTTTGGCTTGGTGTCTTGGTAACTGTGGATGTCAAATTTGATTCCTGATACTGCAGGTAAAAGAACAAGAAGTTAGAATAGAGTAAAATAATAATTAGAATGGAATGGAATTCTGAGTAGAATAGAATATAACAGAATTAAATAGAATAAAATAGGAGAAAGAGAATAGAAGGGTAGGGTAGAATAGAACAGAACGTGGAATAGAATAGAATGTGGAATAAAATAGAATAGTAGAATAGAATAGAATAGAATGTGGAATAAAATGTGGACTAGAATAGAATGTGGAATAGAATAGAATGTGGAACAATAGAATGTGGAATAGAAGAATAGAATAGAATGTGGAATAGAACAGAATAGAATAATAAATTTATTGTTGCTTTGTACACTAAATCAGTGTACATTAAAATGAAATTTCATTGCATACAGCTCTCAAAGGGTCATCACCTCCAATATAAGCTATGTAACCATGACAAAATAAGTAAATAAATAAATACAAAATGATGCATGCACCCACATATATGACAGAAAGAAACAACACAGTCTAGTTCAGTTGTTTACATGTACATGGCGAGAAATAGGAATCTTGTGAGTTTATCAGACAGATGGCACAGGGAACAAAGTGGTTATAGAATCTAGTTGTCCTGCTAGATTCTGTATAGAATAGAAAGGTTGGGTTTCTTCTCGTGAGGGTCTAGCAGTAGATAAAATAACCTCAAACCTGGCTATCACGTTCTCCTATGATTGTTTGTAAGGAAGGTTTCTTAGTCCAGAAATTACTCAGTTCATGCATTAGGCAATTCTAAAAGCTTGCAGGTGTTTTTTTTTTAAATCATTTGACTAGAAGGAGAGGGATTGCTAAGACTTGCCATAAATGATCTGCAAATTACTGGAAGAAGGCAACCCATAAAATGTTGATAGATTTTCTGGCTCATTTACATATTTTTCTGACCTTTAAGAACTGCCTTGACAATATGTGAAAACAGGTTTCACTCAGAAACTCCGCCTGTTCCGACAATAAACTCTTATGACACATAACAAACAATTTTCTAATGTAATTAATTATCTGCATCGCTTTTACAAAGCTATTTTCAGTCCTGATTGCAGTGACTGATCTGCAACCTGCTTCTCCTCAAGTTCTTTTCCTGGTGCACGAAATAGGAGAAAAAAAAATGAAAACAGTGAGACCCTTTTAATCTGTTCAGACATTCAAAGGTGCAAAACAACTACTGTACCGTTCTGAATTTCCTGGTCTGTTCTGTGTTCAAATACTGCAGGATAGTCTTCGTCAGGCGACTGTACTATGAGGACATGATTATTAGGACTTCGGAAGATTTGGGCGCGTTCACGTTTTCCTGATCTATTCCAGCTATCTGTTTCTAAAACTTAGAAGGAGATGATAAATCTGATGTCACAACAGGGAGTACATTATCTCTTTTGGAATGTATTTGCATACTAATTTTTCAAAATATAAGTATATACCGTATATATAACAAGATCACTTAGACTTAGATAGCACTTCACAGTGCTTTACAGACGTCTCTAAACGTTTTAGAGTTAGCATCTTGCCCCCAATATGTAATGTATATTATATCACACACACACACACACCACACAGACAGAGCATAATTCATTTATATTTGAAAAGAACTATATTTTAAACAGGCAAAAATGCAGAGAAGAATGAGAAAACCAAATATGCTTTCTGTCTTTGCCCATAATTTGGTGACCTAATACTTTCTTTCATTTCGGTGAGTCTGTAATTTTTTTTATAGTGAAGCATTTTTTTAAATAGAGAAATGTCTTTGCAGTTCATGAAATTAACTTAAAAGATGTCCATTCAGTAAAACCATAATAGAAGCAAGCACGTAAAGTAAAAATACTGTTTGGATGAGCAGATTGGGCATAGAGTCGGCTTGTCCTTCGTCTATTTCTAATCACTTCTCTTGATTTTTAAGCACCCTGATGCTCAGGTGGATTAGTGAAATGTGACTTTTAAGAGTTGCGGACTTCAACCCCTGCCTGGGGAATTCTGGGAATGGAAGTCCGCAAGTCTTAAAAGTGGCCAAGTTTGCAGATGCCCCTGCTATAAACGTTACCTTATGAAAGCGATTAGAAAGAAAAGTGGCCCATTTAAAAACAAAACAAAACCAAAGCCAGCATTTCAGGTTCAGAGAGGTGTTTGCGCTGCTTACCTTGTTCTTCGTTTCAGCAGCAGGAAAGAGGGAGGCAAAGAAGGAGAAAGAAAATATGAAATCATTATTTAAATTTAGTCAGAGGGTCATTCTGCCCTCCCATTCTCTGCCCGGACTAAAATGGGATCCCCAGCTGTAGGATTCCTTCCTTCCTTCCTTCCTTCCTTCCTTCCTTCCTTCCTTCCTTCCTTCCTTCCTTCCTTCCTTCCTTCCTTCCTCCCTCCCTCCCTCCCTCCCTCCCTCCCTCCCTCCTTCCTTCCTTCCTCAGTGCCAGCTCCTCAGGCTCTAGAGAAATCCTCCCCTCCCACAGAGCTTCCTCATTCCAGGGCAGCGGCAGGCAAGCTCAGCGGGCATGGAAGGGCTCTCGAGCCTCCTCTTACCTTCGAAATAGAGGTTGCCTTGGTCCAAACCCACCGGCAACATCTGGGTCATGTTGCTGCACATCTCTGCCCTCTGGGGAGGAGGAAGGAGGAGGAGATGTTATCACCTCCTTTTAGTTATTTAATTTGAAGTTAATAGGATTCCTTTGGCGCATGGGCAAGGCGGGGGGGGGGGTGAGGAGGGGCAGAAGGGCAGAAGGGCAGAGCTTCCCTGCTCAGCCGCGGGCCCAGGTTCGCCACCTCCAGGCGTGGCACCCTGGCATCCCGCCTCCCTTCCAGCTTCGCCGCCTGCCCAAAGGATGCTGGAAAACCGGTTCCCCGGGCGGGCGCGGTTGGCAGGGAGCGCCGCTGCCTCTTCCAGCGGGCCCGGACGGTGCTTCCCAGGCTCGCCCCGCGCCCACCCGCCGGAGACCCTGGCAGGAGCGGGGCGCCCGGGCTCCTAGGGGGTCGCCTGGCGCGGGCGGGAGTGGCCGAGGGCGCCCCGCTGCCTGCCCGGGGATGGGTGGGCGCCGCAGAGCCCCTCCGCCCGCCAGCCCAGGAACCCACCTGCCTGCGCAGCGGCGGAGCTCCGAGTGGGGCCGGCGAGCAGGGAGACGGCGCCCCGCCTCTGCCCGGCCCCGAAGGGCGACCCGCCCCAGAGGAGGAGGAAGAGGAGGCCCGCGCCGGACTCTCCCTCCGCCTGGGATGCTCGGCAGGTGCGCGCCCCTTCGGCACGGGCGCCTTCTCGGGGCACGCGGGGCTCGGCTCGGCCGAAAGTCGGGTGACGCGAGACGGAGCAGCGCCCAGAGTCGCTTCTGCACCCCAGGAAATACTCAGCCCAAAATAAGCGGGAGCCCCGGGGAGGGGGGTTTGGGGGGGGTGAGAGGGTCTTGCTTTCTGCGCGTGAAAGGGGAAAAATAGGTCAGGCAGCCCCATCGGAAACAGGGAGAGGGAGAGGGGGGGAGGGAGAGGGGGAAGGGGAGAGAAAGGGAGGGAGGGAGAGTGGAGGGGAGGGAGGGGAGGGGGAGAGAGAGGGAGAGAAGGAGGAAGGGAGAGGGAGATGGAGGGAGAGGGAGGGAGGGAGACAGACGGAGGGAGGGGGAGAGAGTGGGAGACAGACAGACAGAGAGGGAGGGAGGGAGGGGGAGAGAGTTGGAGGGAGACAGACAGAGAGGGACGGAGAGTGGAGGGAGGGGGAGAGAGAAATTAGGAGGAGGAGGGAAAAGAAAAGCGAAGGCGCACAGCCCCTGCACGAAAAGAAGAAAAAAGCAGCCTTCGCTGGACCCCCCCCCCCTCTGCCCCTTTCTCTTGTAGAAGCGTGTCTGAAAGGAGCACCCATTCTCCGAGGTGTGTGTCTGGCGGGGGGGGGGGCACAGCAGAGGGACCCTGGAAACCCAGCCTGAGTGAACCACCCAGGAGTGTCTTGCAAGGAAACTCCTGCACAGAAGAGGCTTCCTCCACCTGGGAGTGGGAGTGTGGAAACCAAGGGGAGGTGCGACCACCAACCCAGGATGGCAGGAGGTGCTGCTGGGCTCCTTCCTTGGCAGGGAGGAGGGGGGGAAGGGAAGCAGGTTGGGTTGGGTCCCCTCAAGAGGCTTGATTCTAGAGCCCGGGAGGGTGGGGGGTGTCCAACCTTGGAACCTTTAAGGCTTGTAGACCTCGGCTCCCAGAATTCCCCCAGCCAACCTGGGCAGTTGGGGAATTCTGAGAGCTGAAATTCACAGATATTAAAGTTGCCAAGGAAGTTGGTGATGGGGAGGTTTCTCCTCCAGGGGAATACACACACAGACACACACACACACAGAGATTGATCAGTATAGCAACTGTTTAGGTGGACAGTCTGTTTATTTTCCTTAAGATAATATTTGGTTTTCTATTTGTTGGAAGGCTTGGGTATCTCTGAATGCATGAATGGATTAGAACTGAGCCTGCTTAAAGCCTCCTGTGTACTACACTTTCTAAATTTGGTGGCAGAAAATGTGCAAGTAAATAAAGAATCTCTGCCCTCAAAGGCTTCTGCCTATTCCATCCCTCCAAACCCCATCTTCTCCAGAAGTTATCTCCAGGAGTGCAAGAATCCCACCCAGCCTATCATCTCTTGAATCCCTAGTTCTGGGTTTATAGCCTATGGTCTGTTTTATAGCTTACTAAACCCCTTTTTTTTCTGACCCTCTGGTTGAGTAATATCAGCAGAATCCTACTTTGCTGTTTTTCTTTAAAAAATTGTGACATTTGAACCTATTTGACTTCTGTTTTTTGCTATTTCCCATTCTTCTGACACATTTCTTTCTGGCAGGGGTGTTTTGCCTCTTTTCCTGAATGCTGGGTGATATGGTCACCCATCTCTCTGTCACCAGTGTCTTTGTGAAATAATTTGGAAATCTGTCCTAGGTCTTTCCTTGCCCCCGCTAAGCATCTAAAGGCCACTTGAGCTGCTTCCTTTTCCTTGTGGCAGGGAGATTAATAAGTATGGGTCCCAGGGGCTGGTAGCAGCTGCTCACAGCTTGCTGCCTTGGTGAAATGGGAGTAGGAGCTCTTGGTAGTGGCTAAGAATAGGTCTTCTTTTGGAAAGCAAATTTAAAATACAAGAAAACCCACGTTAATTAGCCAATGCAACAGTGTGAGGGTTGACTCAGCCTTCCATCCTTCCGAGGTAGGTAAAATGAGGACCCTAATTGTTGGGGGGGGGGAGCGGAATAGGATGACTCTGTAAACCGCTTAGAGAGGGCTGTAGAAGCACTGTAAAGCGGTATATAAGTCAAAGTGCTATTTTTATGATGAAAACCATGTTTTGAGTATTACAAAGTCCATCCTCTGTGGCCCTCGGCTGGACTTCAATTCCCAGAATTCTTCAGCCACCTATGCTAGGCTGTGGAATTCTGGGAGTTGAAGTCCATCCTTCTTAAAAGTGCCCAAGGTTGGGAAACTAGTTTCCTTTCGTTAACTAAAATGGAGGTCTTCAAACTTGCCTACTTTTAAGACTTGCTATGCTGGCTGGAGAATTCTGGGAGTTGAAGTCCACAAGTCTTAAAGTAGGCAAGTTTAGGGACCTCAGGTAATGGATGGATTTGAGCGGCGCGTGAGAGTTTCCCGCCAAAACGCCCCCCCCCTCCTCCTCACAGCACGAGATGCTGCTTAACCGTCGCCCGGTGTGGGGCGGGGGCGCATGCGCACTGGCGTGCTCCGGGGGCCTCAGGGCGTCAGCGGCCTCGGCCTGAACCGTGTGAGGCGCGTTCACACGAGGACGCGCCCAAGAGAGGCGGGTCCCCGTCGGCCCTTTTCTCCCGAAACGCGTACTGTCCCGTTCACGCGGCCGAATTTACCCCTCAGGGGATTCCCGCAGGTCTAAAGACCGCCCCCGTCCCCCTCAACCCTTCTTGACCGGACTGAGCTCAGCAGGTGCTACTTGGACCCCCGGGGGGCAATTTAGGGGAGGGCCCGGATCGGGAAGCCCCCGAAAGTGGGAGGACTGGGGACTCCCATCATCCACAGCCGGGGAGATTATGAAGCCAGGGGTTGGTGGCCGGAGCCCCCCTTCCCTCCGTTTAGCCAGGGCTAGCTTGGGAATTATATATATGTACAGACCTTACATATATTTTATTATAATACTGTGCTATATATTTGAATTTTTATTTTTATTTCAAGGGTTTCTGACTCCCATAGGAGTCAGTCTGGGCAGCCAACAGTTAGGAATCAAAAGTGTATTTTAAAAAGACATAACAGGCTCATTCAGAGGACGTTCTGGGGAACAGCTTCCTAAAAGAAGAGTCTGGTGAACTACGTGAAAGGACAGAGCCCTGCTAGGGCAGGTGGGGTTGCTCTGGATTTATTTGATTAAATTAAATTTATATGCCTCACATCTCACTATCTAGAGGAGTGGTTCCCAACCTTTTTTGCCCATGCCCCACCTAAGCATCTCTAAAATCCTGATGCCCATCCTGTGACATATAATTCTTACTTTACTCAAAAAGTAAAAGCAAAAGACATCAAAGTATAGCCAGCCAAACAAATAGGTTTAAAGCTAGTTTCTATCCTTGGGCTGTCAGACTTTTAAATACAACCACAATCACTTTATGCACATGCTAGTATTTTTTTCTTTCTTTTTTGTTTCTGCTATAATGTTGCACCAGTGAGGTTAAAACCAATTTCGTTGTATTTAAGTACAATTGACAATAAATATACTTACTTAAGTGAACTCTACTCACAAGGAAACCTAAAAGGCCATTAACTTGCTTTAAACAAGGTTCAAATTGCCCCCATTAAAAATCAAATCCCCCGTCCCCCGGGCATGGGTCCCATGTTGGGAACCACTGATCTAGAGGCTCACCCTCTGCCATGCACTGGGCTGCCAGTCTTGCACAAATCTTGCCTTGTGGTTGCTTCTGCAAACCACCATTCCTGGCATTACTTTGGGTCTGGATGGAAGCCCTGCTCTGCATTTCTTGAAGGTGGGTGGGTGGGAGATGCTGCCTAGCTTCCCTTTGCTAGAGGATGGTAAACCTGCAAAGTGCATCTGTGGTGTGACCCCTAAACCTGATGAGAATAAATCACCTCTGGTGGAATTTGACAACAATGCCATTAATGTTGCATTATCTAGAGAACACAGATACCTGACCACAAAATTAGGATTTCTCCTTTAGGTTGCATAAAGTAGTGGCAAAATCAAATTTTAACAGGCTGTTCTTAGATGCAAGATATTGTGTCATCTTTTTTCTGAGGTGTGTGTGTGTTTGACTGCATCAGGAGAGCCTGGTAATCTTAGGATATGCTACACACTTGGTTTTGTGTGTGTGTGCACGCTGTTATCAGGTATTCCAGAGATTTCCCACAAATAATGACCTTGTATTTTTCAATTAGGTAACAATGACAACTACCCTGGTAAAGTCAGATGAATACAAAAATAAGCGTAAAAAGGAAGCAAAGGTGAGGAATGCGAAATAGATAGCATTATCATTGTTTAATTGCAGTAGTTTCCTTTTCACGTGTTCTGGTATTTAAAATCCTGTAAGTCAGGGATACAAAGGTTGGCATGGCTGGGGAAATCTATGGATGTTATTTTTTTTTAACCATCCCTTTTTTCCTTTTTATAGAATGAAACTTCTGGAACTGCACAATTGAGTTTTTTTGAAAAAAATGATCCATCTCCTGAAAGCTCCCAGAAATTTCATAAAAGTGATGTTTTGGAAACCATTTTAAAGGGTATTGTTTTGGAAAGAATATAAGCCATTCTTGCTTACATTTACAACCAAATTTTAATTAAATAAATATTTGTATTAACAGATACAGGCAAAGAAATCAACACTCTATTATCAAAGTATGCACAAATTTTGAGGCAAGTAAATTATTTTACTTTTGACATTTTAAACTTTATTTTTGAACACACGTTCAGCTGTTGATGTAACTGATATTTCCAAAATTGTGTTTTAGTCCTTTTTATTTACTAAACAAAAATAAGCCAACTGTTTGTACATTGTGGTAGCAAAATGCTTTCAGCTAGAAAAACAGATTTAAAATATATAGCAAGAGCCAAAGTTATTTAGTGTCTGTCTTCTAAACCAACATGTACTCTTAACTGTGTATATTGCATTGGCAAAAATTGGTTGTTTTGCTGCCTTGTCTCTGTCAGCAGTGTGTGCTTGGGGGAATATTGTCTTGTAATAACTCTCAGTGTATCTTTCATATCTGGTAATTTGGTAGACCAGGGAGTTGCTTCAGGAGATGTAGGGAGCTCCAGATAACAGATATATACCATTAGTTCAGTATCTTCTAACTAAAAATATATATATTTATAAGTGAGGAAATATTCTCCCGCAATATCTATTTAATGCCTTACCTTCATTGTTTTAAAATGCTTAACAATTGAAAACATTGATACAAATTTTAGTTTTCTATGTAGCAGCTTAAACCACTGGTGTTTCTTTTCTTTCTTTTTATGAATAAAGTGAGAGAGCAGCAATGGATGCTTCATATGTAGAGGAGCTTGAAGGAATTCTGAAAGAAGCTTGCTCTATAGAACATCACTTGAAGTTGAAAAGAGAGAATCTAAGGCACAGTTTTGCAGCAATTGCAGGCCCTCTACAAAATGAAGAGGGTGTATCTGGCAAATGATTTAAGGCATGCATTTACTTGTTCTGTTGTATTGGGGTGGGGGGAGGCTTTTAACTTCAATGATACTTGTACTTCCTTTTTTATTGATTTGGAAAATAGTTCACAATTTCAAAACAGTATAACTTAAAGGAGCTTCAGTAGTTATAATTCAATTATAATTAAGATGCTGGTTTAGAACAGTTATGTAGGACTGCTTTTATATGGAAAGGCCTATTAACCTTTCTTTGAATGACAGAATGAAGAAAAATCTGGTGGGCTTCACCTAAAGCATGTCATTTCCAGTGACGAAAATAATACCATGAACTTGACTTATTTTGACAGATACCCAAACTACATTACACTCATTGGAATTTCATTTCCATAGGAAAAAGTTATGTGGCTGAGTCACAGTGAAATCTTGGCATATAAACCTTTAATTTTGGCTGGGTTGTATACGTTATATTTTGATAAATATATATAAGACTAAAAACTTGTTTTCACTAAAGAGTTTTAGAAAGTGATGTTTTTCTTTCCTTATATTTTATTATTTTGTTCTTTTTCCCTTTGGAAAAAGAATTCTATTTTATAATGTTGGTGACTTGAAATGAAAATAAAATAGAAAGGAAGAAAAGTGTAATAATGTTCTTATTTTGCTTGTGCATTATAGACCTTGTCCCAAAATAAAATCATGCTTTGATGTTAATCTTATGGGATAATTACTGTATACATATGTATAGGTATTGTGATTAAACCGTTCATTATATTTTCCACATCCAACATGGTTCCCTTGTTTTTCATTGCTTTTG
This sequence comes from Natrix helvetica, assembly GCF_964273705.1. Classification (NCBI taxonomy): domain Eukaryota; kingdom Metazoa; phylum Chordata; class Lepidosauria; order Squamata; family Natricidae; genus Natrix; species Natrix helvetica. The sequence continues at coordinate 26,365,889 of NC_138559.1, forward strand.
AACATCTAACTGCTACTTTTCTTTCCATAATCTGCTTTCACGTGTTAGTGGGTTAGGGCTGAACATTATTTAAGCCTCAACCTGCAACATCTGATCAGAATAATTTAATAATTCCTTATCTTCAAATCTTTCCCATCCTATTGTTAACGGAAAGCATCCCTAATAGATCAGAAACAGCCTTTAATTTTGTCTGGTCAGTTTCATGACCAGGCTTAAATCAGTTTCACATTGAATACTTTTGTTGTCGTGTCTGGTGCATTGGTCAGAAAATGAATATTTTAATTACTGTCCTATTTGTGAATGGTCACTAATCACATTAGTGGCTGAGAGATGACTATAGTTCACACTTGAAATATCAGGTGAGAAATTCCCTCAGCTTCTTTTGAACAATAATCCAAGTCTCGCCTCTTGTGCACCCAGACGTGGATCAAAACAAACAGAAGGTTTAATATAAACATGTCTTGCAAAGTATTGCTTAAGATTTGCCTCATTTTCATCCAAACACACACTGCTCATACTTTTGCTTGTAGGAAAATGGTTAAGTTTAAAGGAGTTGGGCTACTTTTAGGATTGTACCAGAATAATTGAAGTATCATTTCTTTGGACCTGCAGCAAAATAGGAATAATACAAAATCATGGAAATATAATGGATGTGTTCCCAGGACATAGATCTTCACCCTAGAGCCTGTGCATAAAGACGACTATGGCTGAAACAGATTTAATTACTAATATTTAGCAGCTACAGCAGACAAGAAAGCTGCTGAAAGACAGAGTCCGTAGCATGTGATGCTTTTAACTTAGTAAAATGTATGTTGCCTTGAACGTCTGAAGAAAAGGCAGATCTAGCAGCACAACTTTTGCCCTTAGTTTATTAGCGTCTCTGCTGTGGCAATACTGAGGTTTGGCTGTAATAAACATGGAGAAGAACAGTGAATATTGAGGAAAGGTTTAGGCAGAATAAAAAAAATGAGTTGTGGGCAAGTAGTTAGTTCCTGTTGGTCTTAGTTTGTTCTAAATTGTTAGAAGAGTTGTGGGCAAAAGGAGAGATGGAAACTGCAACCTTGTAGACCTCAAAGCAACATCCTCCTCCTCCAGGCATTGTTTTTTACATGCTCGGCTTGCCTGGAGGAATGTGTTGCCCACTTCAGAAGCAAACGACTGTAAGAAGGGTTTTGATTTCCCTGGGAGGAAAGACAGAAGTTTACGATAGTAGACAAAAATACACAGCAAGTGGCTGGCGTTTTTCAGGAACTCTTACCCACCAACTGAACCGGGTTCTCTGTGGTTTTGTTCAAAAAGGACATCAAAGTGCCAACTAGTTGACTGCTCTTTAGTACCTTGGACACACCCAGCCTGAATGGTTAATAATTGCCTGTGGTATATTAATTCAATAGATCAATGATGAACTATGAAGCAAACAGAGATGTTGTTGTCTTAATCATGTGAGTTCTCGCAATTTATGTCTGGTACTGTATAATTTTGTTTCTCCTCCCCCGAAAAGTGATTTGTCCAAACTTGGCACGAGAGGTCCTCCTGTTTCTGCCAATTTAATGCCGCCTTGTCTCCTAACATTGTTCAGTCCTGAAAAGGGGAGGCAGCCTGTTATTGTGAAACATTAAGCCAACAGAGATTCCACTGCTGCCCTGTGTCTCTATTTGCAGCTTGCTATTTTCTCCCAGCTCAGCATTGTGAAAATGCTTTTCCTCCTCGTTTCTTTCACCCACTTCCTGCTTCAGAAGGCGATTCTCGCTCTTGTGTCTTTGCTGCAATATATCCCAGGTAGGATCTTTTTTTCTTCCCATTTCCTGCTAATGGCAGTTTTGAAAAAAAAAAGCTTCAAGCCATGTAAGTCACAGAGATCCACAGAGATCTCATTGGGGTTGGCACCAGTTAGGGGGCAAATTCTGATGATTACAAGTAATAGATTGAGTTTGAATAGGGAGCAACGTGCAAATAATCAACCTGCCTTACGTTTGCCTGGGTTTTTATTTTTATTTTCATTTTCCACTTGATCTGACAGTCTTGGAATTATTTTTTTCAGGATCAGCCAAGAAGGAAGGGTGTAAACCAGGAATGTTGTCTCCACGGCCAGATTGTTATGCAAAAATGATAGATTTTGTACAGAGGAAATTGTCCAAAATATAAAGCACTCTGATGAATATTTTATCTGCTTTTCCCAGTAGACAAATATGAGCCTATTGGGCAATCTGTCAGGATGGAGCCAAGAGTGTCTGTAAATTTCCAATTGGAATTGGCTCAAGAAAGTTTGAGAAGGCTCCTAGGTTGTCCCAATATTGAAGGTCCCCAGCAGAGTTGATATTCAGCTGGTTCTGATCAATTCTGAAGAACCACTAGCGGAAATTTTGAGTAGTTCAGAGAACCGGTAAATACCACCTCTGGCTGGCCCCGCCCCGCCCCCATCTATTCTCTGCCTCCAGAGTCCCAGCTGATCAGGAGGAAATGGGGATTTTGCAGTAACCTTCCCCTGCCATGCCCACAGAACCTATAGTAAAAAAATTAGAATCCCACTACTGGTCCCCAGTTATGAAAGTCACCCAAGTAGACTTCAGTTAGAAGATGCACAGAAACTCCGTGTGGACAAGATCTTTAGCAGGCAGTCCTCGACTTATACCCACAATTGAGCGGAACATTTCTGTTGCTAAGCAAGGTAGTTGCTAAGTGAGTTTTGCCCTGTTTTATTACCTTCCTTGCCACAGTTGTTAAGTGAATCATTACAGTTGTTAGTAACATGGTTATTAAGTGAATCTAGCTTCCCCCTTGACTTGGCCTGTCAGAAGGTCACCAAAGGGATCACATGACCCCCCAGGACACTGCAACCGTCGTAAATAGGAGTCATTTGCCAAGTGCTTGAATTTTGATCACCTGATCCTTGTGCTGCTGCATAAGTGTGACAAATCCAAGAAGTCCCTTTTTTCAATACTGTTGTAATTCCGAACAGTCCCTAAATGAACTGTTGTAAGTGGAGGACAACCTGTACCGCCATCCAGAAATGACAGAGGAGGCAACACTTGGCAGGCATTGGGAATTATCACCCACAGTTTGGAGAATGTATCCCTTTTAGGGGTTCAGAGCTGCTCCCTAGAGTGACCCAACAGTTTCCTCACCTTTCTTTCTAAGAGTCAATTGCATCAGACCAGAGAGAAAGGAGGGGGCAGAACTACCAATGAGGGTTCACCAGGGGTTTGGCTGAAATAGCTCTGAAGTAGTCATCAAACAGGGCACTTGTTGGGCCAGGACAGGTTGTAGCCCTATGTCATCATTAACCTTGTCGATTGCACTGACCTGACCTATTTCAATGTGTGGGAGCTTGGCTATATTATTATTATTATTATTATCATTATTATTTTTAATGGGAGAAGGGATATTTCATCATGGTAGTGATCCAAAAAGCAGTATTGAACAATGCTGGCTTAATTTTTAATTTGATTGTCAGCCTTGGCAGAGACTTACCATTTGAACTCCTTGTGTATTTGGATCTCCAAACCAAAATATTTCTAAAAATTGTTGCATTTTCTTCTAAAGGCTGAAAGCTTACTCTGTTTTTATGACATTAGTACCTTATGGAGCAATAGCAGGCAAAGACAGAATTCCACTCCCAAGAATTTCAGCTATTAAATCAATATCTGGCCACATCAATTTAGATTCAATTAAGATCTGCCTGCGTAGAAATGAAGGAAACAGCTGGGCTACAGGGATCGGATCAAATTAACTTTTCAAAAGTCATTTGCTGATTTCTTCTCTCTTTTCCCTCCTGTTTCTTTTTGCACCTTTCAGTTCCCTCCTAGACATGATAAATGAATTCTGGTTGAGTTGGAGACACTCATTCTGAAAGGCAGAGACCAGCCTTGGACATCTGTCTTTCTTCTCTGATGAACCCCCTATTTAAAAAAGAGAATGATCACGAACCCCTCCTTGGACCCACAAGGACAGGAAGGGATTTCTTGTGGCGGGTGGGTAGGTGGGTTGCAATAGGGCGGTAGACAGAAGCCCTCATGGGGAGATGATGGAACATAATGCACCACTACCAGTACATGCATATGTATCTTCTAATCCATAATCTCAAATCAGCATTGCTAAGACATGCACTATCCTTTTTCCTTTCAGCTTTCCCCTTATACTGTGGCATGCTTCAATTAACACGTAAGGAGTGTAATTTTCTAATTTTGAAGCATCGCTTTTCCCCTCAATTGTGATAGAGTTGAGCCCAGCCCCAAATCTGTTTATCAAGGCACTTTCAACCTGCAAAATGAGAATTTTGAAAATATTTCAGGGAAATCTACCTCAAAAACCTTGATAAGAAGCATTCTTCTTTCCTCAGCCAATTCCTAAATGTGAAGTTGACCTCTGTGCATAATATGAAGCGGTAACTTTAGGATTGCATCCAGGATGGTAACCTCTTCCACTCTGTTAATTGTTTAGTTTGTCTTTGCAGGGATAAAAAATCTGGTATCCAAGGCGAAAGCGTCGGTTACTTATAGCCAGAAGAAGGGCTTAGAATGCATCTCGCCATTATTCTCCACCGTACAAGAAACACCTCAAGCGATCCCAGTAAAACTCCAAGGGCAGATTCCCAAATGGTTGAAAGGAAAGCTGCTGAGGAATGGGCCAGGAAAATTCGAATTCGGACCACATAAGTATGCCTATTTCAATTGCTATGGATGTTGCTGTCTGCTCCGCTAAGGATTAAAAAGCCAGTAAATAATTTTATTCTGGTCTGCAATCTTGATCAACTTTCTCCATTCATGTTCTTCAGTAATTCTACCAATCAATTGTGTCTTGGGAAGAAAGAATCCTTGAGTACATATTTTCTTGATTTAAGGGAGATATAATGACAACAAAGGATGTGGAGAAAGCTGATCTAGTAATAAATTTGGGCGGGGGTTGTTCTTTATAAAGACTTTTTTAACAATTCAAAAATAATACCTTTGCAAGAATTACAGTCTTTAAAATGGGAGCTACACTTTGTGTGCACTAGTATTCTGAAAGGGACATTTTTTTGTCATCTAATAAACAGAGTGGATGATTGGAACAGGTAGGGTAAGCTTTGCACATGGCTTTCTCCTCCTTTAATCTGGATTTGTCTTCTCCAAATGAAGGTACAACCACTGGTTTGATGGCATGGCACTCATGCATAAGTTCGAAATTGAGGATGGGGTGGTGAAATACAGCAGCAAGTTTCTCCGGAGTGATAGTTACCTGACCAACAGCAAGAACAATCGAATCATGATCTCTGAATTTGGCACATTGGCTATGCCGGATCCTTGCAAGAGCATTTTTGAGCGCTTCATGTCAAAGTTTGACTTGTCAAGTAAGTATCAGTTTTGGATCAGTTTCACTTATATTCTGCATCTGAAGTTATTGCTTTTTCCATAAGGGAAATGCTGAAAGACACTCCATCGATTTTTTTTTTTTTGGTAAGTGGGGAGAGGGGAGAGGGGGAAAACCTCTGGACAAAGTTGGAGGTGATATTCATTTTGTCTTCCGAGTCTGTCCCTGGCAATTTCACAGAAATTGGCTTTAAGAGAAGGAGTGGCAGAACAGACTAAGTCCACTTGTGACTATGTAGAGGTTGTAGGCTGATTCCTCTATTGACTCTGCCACCAATTCTGCCACTCCTTCTCCTACACTTTCAGTCTTTTTCATCCTGGAAACTTGGTGACAATGGAAATGTTTTCTGTACTGAATTTATGACACTACAATGAGGTGAATTTTATACTGCAGAAGAGACAGACAACTGTGTTGTGAATTTTGCGGTCATCAAAGGTGACTATTTTGTCAGCACGGAGACCAGTCAAATGCACAAGATGGATCTGGTTACGCTTGAATCAAAGGAGAAGGTAAAGAAACGGAGTAGACTACCTGGCATTGGGTTAGCTTACTACCTAAATCTGGATTGACAGGCAGTTTTCCAGGAGCTCCGGAAATGCTGCAGATTCAATTTGAATCTCCCTCAAATGTTCCAATGTTCTCTCCAGGTTCAGGAATAGATACACCTTTGTGGAACAATTGCTGAGAAACCTAAGTGGGAGAGAGTAGTTGCCCTCATTCTACTAGTCATGGCCATCCCACAAAACAGCTTTTAGGCTCAGAAAGGGATCATAATGTTTCACAATGAGTTGTTGAGATCAGCTTCCCCTACCCTGGTCCTGTCCAGATGCGATGATGACCACTTCTCAGCTGATCTGGGAATTCTGAGGGCCTCAGTTTTATCTGGAAGGTGTCAAATTCAGATAAGATGACCTGCCATCTTTGTCCTTGCAGGTGAACTGGAAAAAGTATGTTGCAGTGAATGGAGCCACAGCCCACCCACACTATGATCCAGATGGAACAGTCTACAACATGGGCAACTCTTATGGGACGCATGGTAAGCCCACATTCTCAGAGACAAACAGAAGTATCTGACCAGCATTTGAATGTCTGGAATTAGATACTAATCTCAGGATATGGTTTTGACTTCATTGGCAACTACTGCCTCCCTTTCTACCAACCCAGGCCCTTTTTGGCTTTTCATACCAAACTGACAGTTACTTAACAGTCTTCAGACACATCAAAAAACCTCAGTCAATTCAAAGATTATATCAGTATTTTTCCAATGAGTAGACATATAGGTTTTGATTCAGATTCTATAGCCCTTTTAATTGGATCAGAGGACCTAGAAAGTGTGTTGCTGAGTCCGAGGGATCGTTTATCTTAATTTTATATGGAGTGAAGATGAAGTGGCTGTGGATTTCTCTTACAATGCATCATTTCGGTGGCTTCCCCTTCCAAACCTTTGATGGGTGCTGCCCATACCTCAATTCCAAATTAAATTATTCTTCATAGGAAGCATTGTTTATATCATACCAGCTCTGCTGAACTCAATCCCCCAATCCATCTGCAGCTGATTAGCCAGAGTCGCACTTCCAAAGAGCCGGGCTTTCTCTCTTACAGGCTCCAACTATAACATCATCCGTGTTCCTCCCCAGAAGTCTCAGCCTAGTGACTCCAGCCTGCAAGGCGCAGAAGTGTTGTGCACCATTCAACCCGAGAACAGAATGAAGCCAGCCTATTATCACAGTTTTGGTGAGAGGACCCTCCTTCTTTTAAGTAGGCCGTCACCATCTTTACTGGAAATGCCAGAAAGAGGCAGCTGGAGTTGCAAAAGTGAAATGATGGAAAGTGGGCTGATAATTTGGAATGCCACTGATGTGATCTAACACGCTGCCGGAATAAAATCAAGTAGAACTGGAAATGTAATAGGAAAGATTAAATTAATGAAATTCATTGCTGCAAGCCATGAATGATCCACCGGAGCAGTTCATATAAAACAATGTAACATATTTTGCTAGCTGATGGCCATAATAAATTGAAATTGAAATCATGCCCTGAGAGATGGTTTAAAAACAATGACAGTAAAACTATGAAGCTGAACAAAAATTGTTGGCTCCTGGCTATACCCCAATCACTGGCCTTCCATTGGAAGGGGTTGCGTAAATGAAGTCTGACGATTCCTTTTTTAAAAAAATGTTGATTAAAAAAAGTGTGGCAATTCCTAAATAGGTGATGTAGCAGCACTCTAAGGCATTAACATTTGATTCACAGAATGTTAAATTGGATAATTTGAAATTACTGGCCGTTATGGTGAATAACCTGAAATTGTTTTGGCACCAAAGGATGAAGCCAGCAGGTAGAAAGATAAGGCAACCTTGTTGTTGGAAAAGTCCCCATAATTAGATGGAAGAATTGGAATCAGCTCTTCATGAAAAGAAGTGTCCCAACCCTTTTCTTTTTCTATTTCTAGGAATGAGTGAAAACTACATGATTTTTATTGAGCAGCCTGCCCTTATAAAGTTGTGGGAGATCATTACAGCCAATTTGTCTGGGAAATCCTTTCTGGATGCACTGAGTTGGGAGCCTCAGCTAAACTCCCGCTTTTATGTTGTGAACAAGCACACGGGGCAGGTGGGTCACCTGATTGGCTGGATCTGATGACTTCCTGATACATCTTCTCTGGAGTCTGCAGGGCCGGGCAGACGAGACTGTTGCTCTTCTCTTCCTGGGTATCAATGAACAAAGTTTTCCCCAGATTATTTTGGGATGGGAGCTCCCAGAATGCCTCTATGCTATTGGCCAGAGTGGCTGAGATTCGTGGGTGAGTTGAGGTCCTGAGATCTTTGGAGATTTGGAAAGATCACTTCTAAACCTCTTTGCTTTGCCCATATGTTAAAAATCCTTTCAAGCATCATCCTGATATATAAGTGATTTTGTGCCCAGGACCAATTGTTTGGGCGTCCCTGAAAGGCAGGAATTCACCCCCATGTCTTCCACTCTTGTTGCAGATCTTACCCTTGCAGTATCATAGCAAGGCCTTCTGCTTTTTCCACCAAATCAACGCCTTTGAGGACCAGGGGTGCATCGTCCTGGATCTCTGCTGCTTCGATGATGGGAAAGCTTTTGACATTTACCGACTGCAGAACCTACACAAAGCTGGAGAAGCCCTTGACCAGGTACTGTTGCTCTGTCCTCCACATTGTGGCCACACTATGAGTTTCATTTTATAGACCAGCTTGGTATCTCCCAGGGGTGTTGCACAGTGGTGCTCCAGTCCTAGAGAAGGGTGGGATTTCAAGGTGAAGTTCTCTTCCTTCTTGGCCCGTCCTGCTGGTCATCCTTGTGGTGGGATCACAGAGTGTGGATCTGTTTCTCTGTGAAATGGCTTTTTTTTTTTTTTGTCTTGGCAGACCTACAACATGCTCTCGAAGCCATTTCCACGGCGTTTTGTTCTTCCCATCATGGTGAGCTCCAAGGCATCTGTGGGACAGAATGTTAACCCTTTGTCCTACACGTTGGCAGAAGCTGTGAAGGAGGCGGATGGGAAGGTAGGTAATTTATATCCGTGTCCCTGTAATTTAGAAAGAATGAAAGCATTTGGTTTTTTCTTGTCATCCTTTGGAAATCTCACCATCCTGCAAATAGCAGCTAAACTTGGGGAAAAATAGTGGGAGTTACATAAATGGGATCATTTTTTCCCCAAAGACTCATTAAGTTAAGCTGTGGAGAACTTGGATTGAAGGTATCGTGAGTTGAAATTTAAACTCATCCAAAGGAGGCTCTTGATCTGGGACGTTTAAGAGCCTCGTGCCAAGGTAGAGTTCATTTGATACTCATGAGAAAGTTAAGAACTGTCAGCCGGAGTTTGGAAGTCGATCCCTCCCTCCCTACTCATGGTAAATTTGCTTGCCTCCAAGAGACTCCCCTCCCCCCACTTATCAATTGCTCTTCAACCTGAGATTTTAAGGTTGCTCGGAGAGGTGGTGGTGGGTTAAGTATCTTCATGCAAAGGCAGGACAGCCATCGGGTGTGCTTAGTTTGCAGAACTGAGCAGGGGGTTGGATCAACGGCTTTGCCATCGCCCAGTTTTTGTGCCAGCCGTGCAAGGAACACTCAGAGCTGCAAGGAGGAGGAGGCATTTCCTAATTGAGAGAGAGAAAAAAACACATGTCTCTTTGCAAGTTGTTGTTATTCCCAAGGAGGTGGGGATGGAACTGAAGACCTCAGGGCCATTCATTTATTGACTGTTTAAGGTTACAACGACATTGAAAAAAGCGACTTATGACCAGTCCTTGCAATTATGACCATTCTAGCAATCCTCATAGTCACGTGATCAAAATTTGGATGCTTTACAGCAATTGCAACATATAGGGGTCATGTGATTGCCATTTGCGACCCTCCCAGCTAGTTTCCAACAAGCAGTGTCCGTGTGAGAAGCAGGGCTTACTTAACCATGTGAGTCACTTAACAACTGTAGTTATTTGCTTAAGAACAGGGGCCAAAAAAGGTCATAATATTGGGCATGACTTAGTTAACAACCACCTTGCTTAGCGATGGAAATTCTGGTTGTAAGTTGATGATTACCTGAACTCTTCAAGTGGAAGGGTCCAAAAACATAAAGCATTGGGTGCCAGGAAAGCCTCCTGGGAAAACTCAGAAACCATCTCCAAATAACATAGATGGATAAGGATTCTACGATGTAATTGATGACTCTGATGACGCTGATTCTTCTAGATCTGGTGCACACCTGAAAGTCTACACAAGGAGGACCTCAAAGAAGCAGGAGGAGTGGAATTCCCTCACATCAACTATGCACATTACTCTGGGAAAAAATATCGTTATTTCTATGGCTGCGGCTTCGGTCATGTCGTTGGAGACTCCTTGATCAAGGTTGATACAGAAACCAAGGAGATGAAGGTGAGAAGATAGAGACCAACGATGTTCTTCTGTTGTTACGGGTGTGGTGGGGATGGCGTTCCACTTCGAAAGCTCCTGAGAAAAATACCCTTCTGTGACCTTTGCTTTGCCCACCAGATTTGGCGCGAGAAAGGGATGTATCCTTCTGAGCCCATATTTGTGCCAGAGCCTGATTCTTCAGGGGCAGAAGACAAGGGAGTGATCCTCTCAGTGGTGCTCACCCCCAAGCAGGTAATTTAGGCTTCACGGCAGAGGTAGAGGTCTACTCTTTGAATTTCTCCTGTCTTCTAGTGAACACTGCAGGGCATCCGGGGTTTTCAAATGCTGGGACTTTTTGGAGCTCCTCTGTGCCTTTACGGTATATTTTCCTTCTCTAAGACTCCTAGAGGAGCAGAGGAAACAGATGCTTTGCATGGGGAGGCAGCACTGAGGAACTCTTATCCGATGCCCCTCTTTATTTCAGAATGAAGGCAGCTTCCTTCTTGTTCTGGATGCGGAGAATTTCACTGAACTGGGCCGCACTGAAATCCCCGTCAAGATCCCCTACGGCTTCCATGGGAGCTTTGTCCCCAACAAAAGCGATAATCAATCAAAATAGAGCTGGAAGGGACCTTGGAGGCCTTCTAGTCCAACCCCCTGTGCAATTTCAGAGAAGTGGCTGTCCAGTCTCTTCCTAAAAACCTCCAGTGATGAAGCACCCACAACTGCTGAAGGCAAGCTGGTTAATTGTCCTCCCTGTTAGGAAGTTTCTCCTTAATTCCAGGTTGTTTCTCTCCTTGATCAGTTTCCATCCGTGGTTTCTTGTCTTGCCTTCCGGTGCTTATTACCCACATACACAAGCTTTTTTAATTTAAAAAGAGGCTTTGCTAAACATAGTATAGAATACATTCTTAATTTTTCTATTAATTGGCTTAATTTATGAAAGGATGTAGTCTGGATTCCCAGAAGGGAGAGACAATCCCAGATGGCAAAGTGACAGTAGAACTCGGAAAGTTTGGTTCAGGGTTAAAATGGCTCTTTCCTGACGATTTCCAGAATTTATCTGTAGTTATGCAGATAGCTGCTTTAGTCTGGCAAGAGTCTGTCTGTTAAGTGAAGAATAATAAAAGAAATCTATCCTGAGTAACTCCACGTGTCATTCTTCATCCTTGTCGCCTTACTATCATACAAAGTTCAAACCTGACTCAGAGCCCTTCAAGTACTGTTGAGAAATCTTGGCAATCATATCAAAAAAATTTTTTTGTACCTGGGGAATCTCAGTCCACTAACCCTTGACGCAATTCAAGCTGTAGCTGACTCACCCTTGAAGTCCCACCTTCTCAAAGGTCTTTGAACCCATCTCTCTGCAAGTGTGGCCGTTCTTCATTTGGGGAGAATCCCCCCCTTTTCTCAATCTCCACTCTTGGGCTGGCCATCTCGGGGGCAGAGAGCCCCTTCACCTGTCAAGACTTCCCTGGGTCTGCCCACTACAGATAGGCGGACTTCTGATGTAGGTTACAAAAAACTTGAACTTAACCCCAACCAACGATCCCAAGTCCTCCCCCCCCCAGGAGATGTCACAAATAAGCACCTTGACTTCATCTTCTCCTTTAGCTGCCCAAGCTTCTGAGATGTACCAAAACAACTGCTTTTTTCTTAACCAAGACTGGGCTCAGGATAAGCAATAGACAGTCCCAGCCACTTTCACAACCCATCCAGAACTACTGATGGCAAAGGCAAGACAGCAAGGCGAGAAATTGAAAGGTTGGGAAGTAGTTGCCAACCAGCATATAGGAAGCCCAAATGGGGATCATTGAGGCTTTCCAACAGCATCAAACCCTCTGATCAGAAATGGCCTTGAAGAATATAAATGAATCACAACAGAACCATGAGGACACCGAGAAGTTCTAAAGATATTCTGATTGATAATTAAGTTTAATTCCTCGGAACAAGGCCCAATTAAATGCAATTTGCCCTACAACTCTGTTCCTCCCCCAGCCATTGCGTCCATCCAACGAGGGCTTGTAAACAAACAGTTTTCAGTGCAGAAAAATCTCCTCCAGTGCCAAGAACATCCTGACACAGGCCAGGAATTCACTCTTAAACTGAGTAGTGCTTCAAAGTTTGAGATACTGAGGGGAGGAGGGCATTTTCTGGGCCAAGATCTTCAGAGGCCGACACTTTCTGACTTTGTGAGAAGCTTGAGGAGGGGACACGCAAAGAGCACTCAAACTTTGCCAAGTTTACAAATTCTGAACTTCAACTCCCAGAATTCCTCAGCCAGCACGGGAATTGAAGCCCACAAGTTGCCACGCTTGAAGAGACCCCTGATCTATGGGGCATTTTGGAAGCTTTCCAGTCAGGTGGGGCAGCAGGCTCCAGTTCCGAGGGGGAGCTTCCCAGGGGTCTCCCCAAAACAAGGGTATAATGCAGTTCACGAGCAGATGCCTTTGGGATTCATGAGGCATTGGGGGGAGATCACAAGACACCAGAATTCCAGACGCCACAAAGGAGGTCAGGAATTGTATTTCATAAAGCGGGAGCAGAACCAACTGGTGTTAATTAAAGCTGCCAAGTTTTCATTTAAATATAAGCGAAGACTGCCTGCTGGGGAGATCTGGTGACCTGCCCAGGGTAATATTTCTCCCTGTAGGCAAGCTGAAGATGTTGCCTGGATCCTGGATGGCTCCCAATCGAAAGTTAACACAGCACACAAAACTCAATTAAAAACGATTTTATAACCCGCCAACCACATTAAAATAGCAAGAAACCAGGTCAAATGTGCTAGGGCAATCTCACGTAGAGTTGTGTTTGCGTTAATGGTAGAGAAGGAATTCTTGAGGAAGCAAAGAGGAGCCCATCGGGGGAGGAAGGTGCCAAGGAGGGTAAGGGAAAGCTCAAAAGCAGTGGTGGGATTCATATTTTTTTATTACCGGTTCTGTGGGCGAGGCTTGGTGGGCGTGGCAGGGGAAGGATACTGCAAAATCCCCATTTCCTCCCAATCAGCCGGGACTCGGGAGGCAGAGAATAGATGGGGGCGGGGCCACCAGAGGTGGTATTTACCAGTTCTCTGAACTACTCAAAATTTCCACTACTGGTCAGAACCTGCTGAATACCATCTCTGGTCCAAAGCCCTCTGCCTGTAAACTGATTATGCTCTTGTCAGTTTCAGGCACTGCTTGTTAACTTTGGGTGAGTCTTTGCAGGGAAGCTCAGTTACATGCAGTACTGCAAAGCCCAAACAATATTTGACTTTAAGGCCAGGGGGCAAAAAAGAGGGCATGTCCTCCTTTGGCCGGACACCTGGTCACTCTAGACAGCTCAGTCTGGCCCCTTTGGGCAAGCAACTGGCCTCTGCCCGGGGCTGGAGAGGTTCTGCGGGTGGCATGGAAGCTCGCTGCAACTCCCCAGGGACGGAGCAGCCATGCCAGCTGCAGGGCCAACTTTTGCAGGGGCTTCCCCTCCCATTTCCCCCAGGCTCGAGCCAGCGCCCAGGCATTCCCCGGCCACGTGCTCCGGCCCCGCCTCCTTTTTCCCAAGGCCGGGCAGAGGGGCGGGGCCAGAGCTCCCTCCCCCCCCCCTCCCCGCGCACGCGCCCGAGAGAGAGAGAGAGAGAGAGAGAGAGCGCGGAGCCGTTGCCATGGCGCCGCCGCGGGCCCGGGTCTCGCGCTGCGCGGCTTTCAGTGCTTCCCACCGGCTGCACAGGTGACCGCGGGGGTGGGGGGCGTTTTGATGGTGGTGGGGGGGGGGCGAGAGAGGAGGAAGAAAGGGATCCTGAGCGCGTGCAGAGCGCCGGAGGGGAAAGGGCGCTCCCGGGGCTGCCTCTGGGGTGGGTGGGTGGGCGCAGGTGGCTAAGCGGGCTTGGAGCTCCCCCCCCCCGCCCCAAGGTGCGGCTGTTCGTATGCATGCTTTTAAAGAATGAGGAGCCCCCCCTCCTTCCCCCAGAGGCTCAGCCTTTGAACCCCTTAAAGGCAGCCCTGCCCACTAGACGCCCCGACCCCATGCTTGCCCCCCCTTTTCTCTCCCCCCCCAACCCCAGTCTGGCCCAGACCCCATGCTTGGAGGAGAGCAGGCTGGAAGGCGGTGCTGCCCCTGTCCAGGTTTCTTTATGCAATCTGAAGGGACCTTGGAGGTCATCTAGTCTGTCCACCCCGCCAGGGCAGGATCCCTCTGAACATTCCAGATCAATGGCTGGGCCACCTGGGCTTCGACCCCCTCCCCTCTGTCCCTCCCCACCAGCAGCAGTCTTCCCCCCTTTCCCCACCCCCAAAGAGGCAGGGTGATCCCCTCCTTCGTAGGTCTCCAGGTTGGGAAATCCCTCCTTATCTGGGATCTCCCAGGGCAAAGCTTCCTCATGCAGAGATCCGGTCCTCCCTTCCGACCCTCTGGAAAGCCAGCCCAGCTCCCTCTTCGCCCCTGTGGCTTGCTTTGGACCCCTCTGTTGGGCCTCTGGGTTGGGGGTCCCGGCTGATGAAGCCCATCTGGTCCAATGAAGCTCAGTCGGTCCAATGGGTGAAGTCCGGCCAGGGACTCTGTGGAGCGTCCACCTTTCAGGGAGATTCACACAATTGCACCAGATGTGACCACTAGCACTGCCTTTATTGTTAAGACCCCAATTCTTCCGTCTTCTCTGCAGCCCATTGTTGAGCGATGAAGAAAACCGGGAACTTTTTGGGAAATGTAACAACCCCAACGGCCACGGCCACAACTACAAAGGTGAGAAGTGGGGGTGGCCTCCATCTCTGAACCCAAGAGAAACTGGGAAAAAAGGGGAACCTGATGCCCCATCATCCACAGGGCGATCGGCCTTTGAGATTGAAGCTCACCTGTGGTGGGTCCCTCATCCTATGAAAACTCCACTCTTGGGACAGATGTGATACGTGCAGAAGTGTGCAATTATTCATTGATGAAACCCACTAGATTTATACATTGCTTCCAAAACACCATCAGTAATGAACAGCATATGGCAGGGGTGTCCAAACTTGGCAACTTTAAGACTTGTGGACTTCAACTCCCAGAATTCCCCAGCCAGCAGAGCTGGCTGGGGAATTCTGGGAGTTGAAGTCCACAAGTCTTAAAGTTGCCAAGTTTGGACACCCCTGGCATATGGCAACGTCCAGACATTACCAATGGATTGCAAGTAGAAGTGTTACCTGAACAATTTTGTTACATTGGCTAGCTAAATGCCTATGGAGCTTCTCCGTCCTCCAGGTCACGGTTGTCCCAAAGGTGTTTTTTTTTTCAAGAGGCAACTGGACTTTCTGGTTTTTCTTTGAAGACGTTTCCCTTCTCATCCAAGAAGCTTCTTCAGCTCTGACTGGATGGTGGGGAATGGAAGGATTTATACTGCTTGCAGACAGCTGGACATTTGCATCCTTTTAGAGAGTTGTTAGGTCACCTGGAGTTTTATCTGTGTCCTCAGGGTCCTTCTTTCCTTCCCTTCCTTCCACCCTTTCTCCTTCCCTTTCTCACTTCCTTCCCCACCATCCAGTCAAAGTTGAAGAAGCTTCTTGGATGAGAAGGGAAACGTCTTCAAAGAAAAACCAGAAAGTCCAGTTGCCTCTTGAAAAAAACCCACCTTTGGGACGTTGGCTAGCTGGTCCTAGTTGAATAACCACTGGTTGAGTGACCATTCTAAATGACCTCAGTGGTAAAGAGGAGATATTCTGGGGGAAGAAAAGTTTCCTGATGGTGGGTTCCCATCATCACCCCAAAAGCTTGGAAGACTAAACCTTTGGTCCCAGTTATCAACTTAGACTGGATTCTGTAAAGAGGAAATTTACAACTGGTCCTTGTCATTGTAGACACCCCCATGGGAACATGCTCAAAATTTGGACATTTGATAACTGACTCATATTTATGGCGATGGCCGGTGTTCTGAAGTCATGTGATCACCTTTTGCGACCTTCAGTGGGGAAGCCAGATTCATTTTACAACTCTGCCACTAACTTAACAACTGCGATGATTCACTTAACAACTCTGGCAAGAAGGGGTGTAAAATGAGGCAAAACTCGCTTGACTTGCTTAGCGACAGAGATTTTGAGCTCAATTGTGGTCATAAGTCGAGGGCTACCTGTATAATGGAAAGCTAGAAGCTTTCTTAAATTCCTGATGGAAGTTATTCACGTGGTTTGTTGTTAATATATTTATCTGCTGATTATCTTCATGTGAAATCAAACCCACAACCTGATAATTTCCTTCTTGTTCCTTTTCATTTCTTCTAGTGGAAGTGACTGTGCAAGGAGAGGTAGGTGAAATGTTTTCAGATTTTAAACATTTGTGTTTTCTTTCTATTCTCCCACCAATAAGTTTATTAAAGATTGTATTATACAAGTGAAATGTATGCTACATTTACAGAATAAAGAAATAGCATTTTAATTTTTTAAAATTAAAGTGTGGAAAAAGAAACAAATAGAAAAGCAAAACTGCCCCCTTCACCTCCAGCAAGTATAATTAATAATAACAGCACTAGCTTTTCAAATATAGCCAAACATCTCTTCATTCCATATCTTACTCCAGTTTCTATAAACCCATCTCTGGAACCTTATCTTTCTCTGTTAAACAGCAAAAGGGGTTATCAGAAATAACATAAAAATTACAAATTTTATTTATTACACCCATTCTGAATCTTTCCTTTCGTATTTTCCTTTCTAGATCAATCCTCTTACAGGGATGGTGATCAACCTGACGGATCTCAAAGCCTACATGGAGGTAAGGAAGCTCTTTTGATCCCAGCAGAGATGAGCCACATGGGTGGACTTTGTGGGTCTTGACCAGGCAGTCGGGGATCCACTGTGGGAATCAAGGCACACCAGGAAGTGCAGAGTGCAGCTTGGCAACTTTAGCTTCTTCATGTGTGTGGGTGGAGGATAAGAAGGGGAAGTCATAACCCTCCAAGTGAAAGCAGAGGATTGTTGTTATTAGTTAGGAAGTTGTGTCCGACCCATTGCGACCCCATGGACCAGGTTCCTCCAGGCCTCCCTGTCCTCTACCATCCTCTGGAGTCCATTAAAGCTCATACTGGCTGCTTCGGTGACTCCATTCAGCCACCTCATTCTCTGCCGCCCCCTTCTTCTTTTGTCCTCCATCTTTCCCAGCATGAGGCTCTTCTCCAGGGAGTCCTTCTTCCTTCTCATTAGATGCCCCAGGTATTTGAGCTTCATCTTCAGGATCTGGCCTTCCAAAGAGCAGTCCGGGTGGATCTCCTCTAGGACTGACCGGTCGGATGGCCTTACTGTCCAAGGGACTCGCAAG
Source organism: Natrix helvetica (assembly GCF_964273705.1). Taxonomy (NCBI): domain Eukaryota; kingdom Metazoa; phylum Chordata; class Lepidosauria; order Squamata; family Natricidae; genus Natrix; species Natrix helvetica. The sequence goes on from NC_138559.1 coordinate 26,383,370, forward strand.
AGTCTTCTCCAGCACCAGAGTTCAAAGGCCCCAATTCTTTGGCGCTCAGCCTTCCTTATGGTCCAACCTTCACAGCTACACATTGCAACTGGGAAAACCATAGCCTTGACTAGGCACACTTTTGTTGGCAGGTGATGTCTCTGCTTTTTAGTATTCTGTCTAGATTTGCCATAGCTTTCCTTCCCAGGAGCAAGCGTTTCTTAATTTCTTGGGTGCAGTCCCTATCTGAGGTGATCTTGGAGCCCAGGAAAATAAAATCTGTCACTACCTCCATTTCTTCCCCATCTATTTGCCAGGAATTGAGAGGGCCGGATGCCAGGGGATAGAGGTTTCCTTGTCTCCTAAGATCTCATTGGTGGGTGGAGAGGGGGGAATTTTTTTACCCAAGTAGAAAACACTCAAGAGAAGGCTACAAGTTGATTTCACTTCTCTGCAAAAATGCCGGAGGAACTCTTGACTCATGCCATCAAATATTTATTTGCCGCGCGAGGTTGGTCTCCCAATGAATCTGATTAACTTTGGAGTGTCTTTCAAGGAGCTAAACGCCTCACATCTCTGCCTTCTAGGAAGCCATAATGGAACCACTTGATCACAAGAATCTGGATAAAGACGTCCCCTATTTTGCAGAAGTGGTCAGGTAGGCAACTCTATTCCTGGCCTGTTTTCTAATCCTGAACTTGGGGTAAAAGATAAAGGTTCCCCTCGCACAGATGGGCTAGTCGTTCCCGATTCTAAAGGGCGGTGCTCATCTCTGTTTCAAAGCCGAAGAGCCAGCGCTGTCCAAAGACGTCTCCGTGGTCATGTGGCTGGCATGACTAAAGGCGCACGGAACGCTGTTACCTTCCCACCAAAGTGGTCCCTATTTTTCTACTTGCATTTTTAACATGCTTTCGAACTGCTAGGTTGGCAGAAGCTGGGACAAGTAACGGGAGCTTGCTCTGTTACGCCGCACTAGGGACTCGAACCGCTGAACTGCTGACCTTTCTGATTGACAAGCTCAACATTTTAGCCACTGGGCTACAGCATGCCCAGAACTTGGGGTAGAGAGAGTGCTTTTGAGGGTTTTTTTCTCTCTTAACAGGACTCTGAATTGCTAAATTCAGACATTTAATTCAGGGGGAAAAGAAAACTTGTAAAGGATTGCTCTAATTTTTTCCCCTGGAAAGACTGCCTGCTGGGTAAGGGGATTTCCCCTGCCAGTGGCAAGGAGGTCTAGAAACTTGGGTTTTCAACAGCAATGTTCTGCGCTGTTGGAGAAATCAAGACTGATTGTGTTTCGCTGGTCCAGACAATCCCAACCTGGTGGCCTTTAAGGTGTTTTGGAGCTGGGATTTAGAATTCCAGGCCAGGACAAACTAGCCACCTCAACACACTCCCTGTGCAGGAATCTGCAGAAGGAAACACAGAAGGAGGTTCCCCCCCACCCCTCTGGTGCAGCCACAGCGCAAGTGATTAAAAATGCCACTGGTAAGGCAGCTTAATTCTCAAGGGTTTTTCCCCTCCCTCCAGTACTACTGAAAACGTGGCTGTGTTCATCTGGGACAATCTCCAGAAGTTCCTTCCTCCCGGAGCCCTTCATAAAGTCAAAGTATACGAAACCGAGAAGAATATGGTGGTTTACAAGGGAGAGGGAGCGCCTTCCGAGAAGTGAGACGCTCGTGGTTGCCTTCGGGCCGTTATTGTCGCCAAACAGCTCTTAACTCAGCCAGTCTGTTGACTGTCGTCCATCCGTCCGTCCGTCCACCCATCCACCAACCAACGCATTGTTGGACTTGTGAGTGTCAATGTTGATCTCCTTGTTAAAGAATCACAGAATACAATAGCAGAGTTGGAAGGGACCTTGGAGGTCTTCTAGTCCAACCCCCTGCCTAGGCAGGAAACCCTCTACCATTTCAGACAAACGGTTATCCAACTCATGGGAGTGAGTTGATATATGAAGCAGGTGTTTTATGCAGCTGGGTGGCGCCTCCTGCCGTGCAAGCGTTCCGTTCGACCCGAGTTAAGAAATACAGCAATTCTTTCTTTGTTCCTGTTCCAGGAGAAAGTCGCTGCTTTTTCAACCCTGAGTGTAAATCCCAAGATCCAGGGCTTATTTGACCACAGGGGGGAGTTTTCCTGGTCCCAAACAGCTTACAGGTAGTCCTTGAGTTACGACAACACGACGGAGCCCAAAATTTCTGTTGTTGAGGGAGACATTTGTCAAGTGAGTTTTGCCCCGTTTTACGAACCTTTCTTGCCGCAGTTGTTAAGTGAACCACTGCAGTTGTTACATTACTAAGACGGTTGCTAAGTGAATCTGACTTCCCCATTGACTTTGCTTGTCGCAAAAGGGGATCACGTGACCCATGGACACTGCAGCGGTCATAAATATTGCATAAGTAAATAATAAATATCCGACCCAGGGGTCAGATGCCAAGCATCTGAATTTTGATCACGTGATCGTGGAGATGCCATAAGTGTGAAAAATGGTCACAAGTCCTCTTTTGTCAGTGCCATCGTAACTTTGAATGGTAACTAAATGAGCTGTTGTAAGTCGAGGACTACCTGTATTTTCCTGTCTTGACCACCTCTTTTTTTCATTTAAAAAAGCTGGAGAGGCCGGAGAATGGATTTACTGTGTAATTAAGCCAAATTGCTCTCTATCCCCACTGCTGTCTTCCTTGTCTACCAATCAACACCTGGTTGGTTGGCCAGTATCAGTATCCTGGATATCTGGATCTGGGAGTCCTACTGGACCCTAATCCTCTTATTCTCCGCAATATTCTGTGGGGTTCGAGCTTAAGAGGATCTGAGCTCCTATGGCGTTCAGGTACCCATGTCCTCACAAAAGCATCACGGAGGACCAGCTCTCTCCCATCACACTGGGCAGTTATGGGGGTTGTCTGCCTGTCACAAGCCAGGACAAAGGGTGAGTGATGGAGGAGTAACACCGCCTTAAAAAACCTTGGTCCAGCTGGCCTGGTTGGTAGCACCTCGTAAGGGCCCCTCTCCAGGGTTACAGGAGAAGACGGTCAACGGTTTGGAAGGCGGAAGAGGGCTCAACGGCAGATAAAGCACCAGAACCATCTTCTAGGAGAAGGGAAACTCTGATTAAAAACCTCCACTGCCTTGTGGCTCTGTCCACTCCTGGAAAAGGCTTCGGGAGTCAACCTCCAGGCAAAATCCAGAGCCGGAGTCCCGGAAGCAGTTCGTGACTGTGTGCAACCACGTTCTGGTAACTCCTGCGATGCAGCTGGAACCAACCGTATTGGCTCTGTCGTTCCATAATGGACTATTTCAGCCACATGGAGGGGGGGGGGGATCTGCTGCTTGGGTAACGGTCTGTCCTCCATATTAATCAACTCAGGCCTGGTGCTCTGGAGAGGGCACTCCAAGTCTGACCTCTTTCCAGAGCACGATACCATCGTCTTTGGAGACGGAAGGATGCCAGTGCATGTATGGGGGCTCTTTGAGCGGTCAAGGCGGCAGCCTTGCATGCAGAATCCCAGTCCTGCGCTGCTCACGGGTGGCTTCGGAGCGGCCTTTCAATGAAACTTGTCCTTCTGCCAAAGCCGCTTTGGTGGGGCTGGCAGAGTAATTTCCCTCGCCAAGAGGATCTGGCATGAGGAGATGAGTCACATTGCAAACCCAGAGACGATGGGAACATTGTTTTTATGGGTGGATAAGCAATTGGGCGCCAATTTCCTTTGTAAAACCGTTTTATTGTGTATGCTTTACATGCGGGGGTGGGGGGGGGACCCTTCACTGCATTCCATTTAGGCTGAGATGAAACAAAATCTCATTGGCCTGGTACAAAGAAGGAGCTGGTCAGCCCCCTAGCGTTGGGCAGCGGTTAGCAACATGAAAGGAAGGCAGGACATGGTGTGTGAGTGTGTGTGTGTCAGAGAGAGAGTGTGAGCATGGCTCTCCGTGCGCAATAAGGCAGAGCGATGTGGCTAAGCAGTGCATTATGGGAGTGAATCTGCAGAAACCCTGGGGAGATGGTCTTTTGGCCTCAAGCCCAGTAGGGTTCTCCCCCAGTCTAGAGAAAAGAAGTACTAGGGGTAACATGATAGCAGTATTCCAACATTTGAGGGCCTGCCCAAAAAAGAGGAGGTCAACTTATTTTCCAAAGTACCGGAAATCAGGACAAAGGATGGAAACTAATCCAGGAGAGAAGCTCCCTGGAATTGAGGAGAAACTTCCTCACAGTGAGGACAATTAACCAGTGGAACAGCTTGCCACCAGAAGTTGTGGGTGCTCCATCACTGGAGGTTTTTAAGGAGAGACCGGACAGCCACTTGTCTCAAATGGTAGAGGGTCTCCTGCTTGAGTAGGGGATTGGACTAGAAGACCTCCAAGGTCCCTTCCAGCTCTATTCTGAATAACTGATTGATTGACCACCCAGCTCATTTGGAATTCATAAGTCCCATTGCCCTTAACACGATTTGTGTTCAGTTTTGTTTATCCAATTCCCCCTCCCCCCTCAGCAAAAACTCTGGCCCCTCAAGCTATCATGCCAATAATCCTGACATTATAAGACTGTCCAATGAAATGTATGTGGGAGGACGGGTGTCTTAAGGAAGATTTGTTACAGAACCTTACAAAGATGAGGGATATTTCTCCTGACCTCGTCCCATGCTTTGCAGCCCCAATGCTCTGCACCTAGCCATCGAGCATGAAACATACATGTACAGATGCGCCTTAGCAAAAGTGACTATTGAAGTTCCTTGAAGCAGTTAGGTTGAACTTGACGGGGTCATCTTGGGGTCGCCAGACTGTCAGACAGAAAAGAGGTCATCAGTGATTATAATAGACACATAGAGATAAAGCACATTTACACCCCATTCAAAATAGACAGTAGAAAAGCTGAGAAAGAAACAGACACGATCACATCCTCTCCGGCAACCAACAGCTAGATAAGCGGGAATTAACTCCAGACAAATGGAAAGGTACCATATGCAAAGAACTACCGAGGAGAAAAGTGAACACCTACCAAAACTGGCAGGGTAAGTTACTGTATGTAAAGAGAGCAAACCCCACACTCCCTTGCACTGATGATGCTACCTAGTCAGGTAATTAAACATCTGCAAGAAAACAAACCAGACAGCATCAAGAACTCCAAAGAATGCTTATAAATAGTCCTGTATCCTCACCTGTGATCCCCGTCTTTCATTCGCAAAAGGGTGGGGTAGTTGCCCTTAAAAACAACAAAGTTTTTCTCCGATTCATAAATCTTCACTTTGTAGAGGCACCCCGAGGGAAGGATTTTTTCCAGGCTGTTCCAGATGTACATGGCCAGATTCTCTGTCGAGCTGAAGAAGAGCAGAAGGATGGGGGAGAAAAGGGAGCTCAGAAGCTGTTCCAGAGAAGCGGTTTTAACTCTCAGTTGCTCTATGTCCCTCCTGTTGCTTTTGGCTACTCTTTGGCCACGGACATCAGGTCCGTTATTCCCAAAGGTGGCACCACGTGGGTGTGTGAGCGGCTTCCAGCTGCTTGTTGTGGCCTGTCGGCCACCGGCCCCCTTCAGCAGCCAAATCGGAGGAGGAGGCGTGGGAGTTAGGCCCAGCATCAAGGCAACCTGGGAATGCTGAGGGGGGAAGAGGGAATTGAGCTGGCAGAGAGAGGCAGAGGCTGAGGCAGAGCCTGGGCCGTCCATCAGCCCTCAGATGGAGAGTCAACAGCCCCCCATGTCTGGAGGTGGCTGATGAGGAAGAGGAGGAACAGCTGGGTCCAATGCCTCACACGTGGCTGCGCAGAAAGCAGAGGAGAGGAGAGCAGCGGAAATCTATGGGCTGGTCCTTGGGAGGGAAAAGGCACTGCTGCTAGTGAAGCTCTGGGGATAAAAGGCAGGTGGTGGAGATGAATAGGTGGAGACAACTATTCATCTTCTGGCCGGACGGACTTGTTAGCCGGCATTGAAACTTCAGAACACCGCTCCATCCTTTCCCGGCTACTACCTTGTAACATTGGCAAAAAAATCCACGTCTTTGTCCAGGTCCTTGTGATCGAGAGGCTCGATGATGGCCACCTGGGGACAAAAGCATAAAAAAGTGGCGTTTTGTTTCCCCCAAGATGGACATTTTCTACGTTCAGGGGCATTAGGTGTTAAAAATAATATATGTGGGATAAAAATAAAGAAATTAGGGCCCGGGATATTAATACAGATAGTCCCCGACTTACGACCACAATGGAGGCCAAACAAAATCCTGTTCAGCCTGACCGGAACTGGATGGGTGAAACTGCCAGCATGGCAGTGGGAGATTGGACCATGGGATGGACTTGTGGGTGTGGGGAGGGCAAGATCTTGAACTTTCAACTGGGTGGGAAAACCTGGAAGTTTTCAGATTCGGGTTTCCATAGATGTGCCAACATGTCTCTCTTAATAAATTGGAACTTTGAGGAATACTTTGCCTTGGACTCTGATTTAATTTTGGATGATATTTGGAACGCTGACAGTTGGCTTGACTTTGGGCCAGTCCCGCCCCCCCCCTCAACCCAGCCCACCTCACAAGGAGGAGAAAGATGCATTGGATATGTTTGCTGAGTTATTTATGAAAATAATGCGGGACACAAATGAAAGTACCTGTTCTGACCCAGGCTTCCTTAAAAAGCATGAAGCAGAGTCTTGGTCCCGGCAAAATCCCCTTTATTTACACGACTGTGAATTCCTTTCATTCACAGTCCGCAAGGCTTAGCAAACACTCTTTCAGAGGAGTATTTATCCACACGAACCTTATCTCGCTTGAAGAGCTGCCAGATAACCAGTTTCCACAGGCAGGGCAAGGCAAAACTGGGCACAGAGTCTCTTATAGTGACAAACAGAAATTTCCACTCTTGAAACGATTGAAGGAACAAATTGTTTCCTGCAAAAGCTCCCTCCCCATTCACTCCTCTTTTGTTTCCTATGGGGAGGGGCCAATCACCTCCAAGGTGTGCCTCTACTCCTAAGTTGACCCTGCTTTCTTAGTTGTTCTTGTCTTCTGGCAGCTCTGCGCATGCATGCACTGGGAACAGGCTCTAGCTGTTGTTCTGCCTCACTGCTGCCTAACTCCCTCTCTGCCTCCGACACAGAGCCCTCGCCTGAGCTTTCCTCAGCCCCCAGGACTGGCCCATGTTCCCCCCCCCCCAGCCTCCTCACTGTCCGACCACTGGCAGGCCACAACACCCACCTCCATGTATTCATGCAGCTTGCAAACGTTCATCAACATGCCACTGATGGGGTCAATCTGCATGGGGAGAAGCCTTCTTTTAATAGACGGGAAAAGATCTACAGGAAACCAAAATGTACAACCGCCCACCCTAAAACTAACTGGAAGGGCAGCGTCTCTCAGAGTCCATGAGCCACCCCACGGGGACTGCACCCCGGCCACGCACCTGGCTGTGTGCCTTCTCCCTTCCTCTTTCGTTTTTATTCCCACTTCCCTTGTTCTTCTTCCACCAGCCAGCAGGGGTGGAGCATTTAAAGTCCTCACTCGTTTCTCCCACTTTGGCTGGCTTCCCCCCCCCCCCCCATGGAAAAAGTAGAGGAACCCCATGGGCCTCCAGACCCCCTTCCTCTGCTGTGATGATGATGATGCCACCCCAGGGAGCATCCAAAAAAGAGGGCATGGCAGAACTGCCATAGGCTGGTGCCACCTACACTCTTGGTGGTGGTGCGGAGTAATGCAAATTTCCTCGGTGCCCGGCATAGTTGGGGAAAGGCATCAGATGGCTAAAAGGCTGCGACTGGGAAATCGAATTAAACGGTGGAAGTTCTAATCGGAGACAGCCGAAGGATGCAGACTAACAGCAGAATAACAAGAGTTGGAAGGGACCTCGGAGGTCTTCTAGTCCAACCTTCTGGTCAGCCAGGAAGCCCTTGCCCAAAAGGGCTGAACCAAAGGACGTGGAGCCGATCCAATGAGGGATGCCCAGCTGCTGCCCGCCCTTAAGCCTCGCGCTCCCAAAGGATGGAGAAATCTAAAACCGCTACTCACCTTTCCACGTATAGTGACCGTCACTGTGGGGCAGAGAAGGAAGAGAAAAGAAAATACGCCTCAGTCTTTAGCTGCAACCCTCCTTCTGCACCTCAAGGTGGCAGCAAAACGTCAAAGAAGCAGGCGGCGGGAAGAGATTAAGGGAGGAATTGCCGCTTTCCCAGGTCTTACTTGTCTCCCCCCCCACCTCCCCACCAGGGAAACGGGTTCAGGGATGCATGCCCTCAAAAGGCCGAGCTGCCCTCTGCCCCGTCCTCAACCAGGCCCAGCACCTTGATAGTTGTGTCCGTGGGTGTGATTGCATTTCCCAAAGATGTCGATGTTTTCATCTTTGCTCAGATGTTTGCTGAAAGACAGTGGAGAGGAGGAGGAATATTGCTCGCAACAGAATCCCTTATGCCACCAGGCTTGAAATTTTGGAGCTGGGCAACCTAGAACTTCGCTGCCTGCGGTCTGACCTAAGTGTAGTACACAAAATTGTCTGCTACGGCATCCTACCTGTCAACGACCACTTCAGCCTCAACCACAACAATACTCGGGCAAACAACCGATACAAACTCAACCTGGTCAGTGCCTGGAATGCTCTACCCGACTCCGTTGTGACATCCTCAGGTCACCTGAGACATCTTGGAAGTGAAGTCCTGTATTAACTCAAGTTTCCCTTAGCTTGTTTGTGTTCAGGCGTTTGGGATCTCCCTACCTAGTTTTTATTTCCTCTTATTTTAATCTGAATGCTCCTACTTTGCAAATCATTTATCTTCTTCTCTATTCTAGGTGAGAACTGCTGGATAACCATTACTGCAAAACTGGATCTCGCCACCTACCTGTGTCCGCATGAGGAATATTTTATGTATCTAGCTGATTCTAATCTAGAAGAGATTCTGGTCAAGCCTGTTCATCTGAAGCCCTCTTCTGCTGAGGAGTTGTTTTCTGAATAGGGTGAGTCTCTCTCCGGGTTAAACTTTTGTTGGGATTGTCTTGCATTTTCCTTCCTTGGACAAATGTTCCTTATTTCTCCCCCCCCCCCCCAAGGGGCTAATATCTTTTTATTACTGGTCCCAGCTCCTGTGCCCTTAATAGCAAGCACGAACCGGTGAACACATATATTTCCTTGCCCTTTACCAACAGCATCCTTTGGCAAGCTCTCCTCCGTTTCATGCTGACTTAGAGGTAGCTCTTCCTTTCTTTTGCCTTCTTTCTGCTTTTCCTTAAGGCCTCTCTCTACACCTAGCGTTCCATTCAAGGAAGAGTGGGCTTCAACCATTTTAGCTCTCTTCCCAGTGGCTGGGTGGGCGTGGCCATGGTAGGCGTGCCCTAATTGGCCTCCTGCACCCAGGGGAGGGGGCTTTTTGTCCTCCCCGGGCTCTGGAGGCTTTTTTTGAGCCTCCGGGAGTGTGAAAACGGCCTCTCCAGGCTCTGGAGGCCGGAAAGGAGCCTGAACCTCCGGTAGGCCCGTTTTTTGCCCTCCCCGAGCCTCCGCCCGCGCCCTGCACTTACCTGCATCCAAAATGGGCCGCGTGGCGACTCCTGGGAGGGGTGGAGCGGGGGGGGGGCAGCCAGGAGTGGGATTTGGGGGTTCTCTGAACTGCACAGAATCTTAGCTAGAGGTTCTCCCGAACCCCTGCGAGCCCCCATTGGCCCACCCCTGCGGAGGTATTTTATAATGACCGTAATCTTCCAGAACCATTGAAGTGGCCACAATGTCAAGACATGGACTTCAACTCCCAGAATTCCCCAGCCATTCTGGGAGTTGAAGTCCACAGGTCTTAAAGTGGCCGAGGTTGGACACCCCTGCCATAATACCTTCTGGCTGAGGAATTCTGGGAGTTGAAGTCCACAGGTCTTCAACTTCAATGCTAGACATCCCTGCCCGAGAGAATTTATCCCTATCATTGACATAGCTTCATCCGTCTTGACTCTACTCATTGACTATATCAATCAATGTATTCAGTCCTAATTTGATTGTTTCTAGTTTACTGACTAAGTCACTACTGGGTGGGTCAGAAGCCGTCATTTACCAATCGCCACATCCCAACGATCACACACTGGTTTAATGTTCTGCCCCAATTGGAAAACCACCGATTTCGTCCATGGAGCCAAATGCTGATGATAGAAGCATGACTCTTAAACATGTACACAAAGCAAGTGGATGGAGGGAAAAAAATGGATTATTTTTTTGAATGTACACGGGCTCCCATCTCAAGTACAGGACAAATGCGAGACTCCGGGCAGCTGACAAAGTTTAAAAAGAGAATAACAACAATACAACAGAATCACAAGTAGCATAAATGGCAGATGTGAAAAACAACTAACAACGCACTCACACCAGTTAATCAGCCAAACGATGGCCCCCACCTGCACTATCAAGATCCCCATCAGCCCTGACTACAAAACCAGATCGTTAGGTTGGTTAACTTCGTTACTCCGAACCCACGCATCTCGTGTCCCTTTAAGGACTAAGTCACAACTTAAGGACTGAAATGAACTGAGTTGGCCTACACTGGCATACACCACAATCCATTTAAATCAGACTGTTGAGTAGCAGAAGAGCCTGGTTTCATGTAGATGTGCTGTAGCCCTCACAGGAATTGGAGGAGAAAAGCAAGGGGGATGGGAAACCCCCTTGTTAGCTTTTATGGAATGAATGTTACAAGGGGACCTCTCCTCTGATATTTGTGAAGGAGGTATTTAAATATAAGCGGTGTAGAATCTCCTGCCACAGGCAGGGGGTTGGACTAGAAGACCTCCAATGTCCCTTCCAGCCCTACTCTTCCAGGTTCTAAATAGTTGGACATTCCTACCCTTTGATACAAGGTTTGCCTTTCATCTCTGTGGTGTTCTTTCCCCAACTCCAGCGTTGGGCAGTTTGGATGATGGCTGAGAAATCATCCCAGAAGTGGCCTTTGTGCTACCATCCCAAGGTTCGGTTCCCCACCCTGTGTGGGCCTCTTGGCAACCCTTACCTGTCCAGTTTGTGGGCAGCTGCAAAAGATATTGTGCGGGACAGGAAAATAATCTTGTCCTCCATGTTCCTTTCAGGAGCTCAGCTCATCGGAGCATCTCTGCCCAAGGGCTGCTTAAATAACCCCACCAGCCCTCATGTGACCAAGATCTGAATGCAAAAAGAACTGGTCCAGAGGAGCGTGATGCCTGCTTATGCCTTCCCCACATCCTGCAGTTAATTCAGCATGTCTCCTGTCAAATGCAAGGCAAGATGCATCTCTTATCTTCAATTTGGGAATTAGCTAAGGTTCGCCAAAGGCAAGGCAAATTTGGCTGAATTCCTGCCACATACCAAGCGCTCGTAGGGTCGGTTCAATGCTCAAGCATTTTAAGATGCCCCGCTTGGCTCATCTTTGGGCTGAAATGGTTGAAAAAGGAGAAAGGGTTTGAGTTTTCTGGATGAAGTCAAGGGTAGGATAGGATCGCGCGCCTTAATGCTGTCGGAGCATTCTGCGTGTGTCCTGGTGCACAAAGAAGTCGTTTATTACGCTAGTAATGCCAACAGACCATGCCAAAATGCCAACCAATTTAAGAAAGGACTCCCTGGAGAAGAGCCACATGCTGGGAATGATGGAGGGCAAAAGAAGAAGAAGGAGACGACAGACAATGAGGTGGCTGGATGGAGTCACTGAAGCAGCTGGCATGAGTTTAAATGGACTCCGGGGGATGGTAGAGGACAAGAAGGCCTGGAGGAAATGTTCTCCATGGAGTCACAATGGGTCGGGCATAACTTCGCAACTCACAACATCCATCCATCCATCCATCCATCCATCCATCCATCCATCCATCCATCTATCTATCTCAAGTATTTTGGCCACCTAATGAGAAGGAAGGACTCCCTGGAGAAGAGCCTCATGCTGGAGGGCAAAAGAAGAAGAAGGGGACGGCAGAGAAGGAGGTGGCTGGACAAAGTCACCAAAGCAGCCGGCTTGAGCTTCAATGGGCTCCAGAGGATGGTAGAGGACAGGAAGGCCTGGAGGAACGTCGTCTATGGGGTCGCAATGGGTCGGACACGACTTCTCAACTAACAGCAACAATTCCAACAGATGAATATGAACATGGGACACTAGATGAGGTTTTTGATTCTTGACAGGCTTTCTTGCCTTGTATGGAGAGTTTATAAAATCAGCTTTACATGAGACCGCTGTATCTGCATTTATGTTCTGTAGTGAGGAAAGGGTGAGGGCATTCAAAACTCTTAATAGTGTTTTGCAGTTTCCTAGGCAACCAGAACATAGGAAATCCAAGCGAGTGTTCCTTTTCAAACTTGGAGGGAGGAAAAATACTCTTCAATATTTCTCCCTCGGATGAATAGTTTGTCCCTATCTCAGGCACCCAGTATTGGCCTTGGAAAAACCCCCACTCTGTAATCTCTTCTGAGAAAGCTTCATCTCGCGAGGAACGTTGGGCACCACCAACGGAAGGAGATTCATGGAGGCACTTAGCTCACAGAGACTGCCCATTTAGATCTGAGCTAGTTTTCAGCTGGAAAAAACAATCTTCTGTAAGGTTTTTGAATTCAGCTCAGAATCTGATAATCCCAATGAAACTCTAAACATGAGGCTACTGATAATCCGTTTTTATTTTCTGCAGAAAGCAAAAAGACTTGACGGCATTTTTGTCTCCCATCTTAACAGAGCAAGCATAGAGAGAGCAAAAAAACAAACAGGCTCGTCATGAAAAAAACTTTTTGTCAAACTTCTTATAGTCTTACACAGCTTGCTCTGATCGTCATAGTGTTAGAAACATAATTTCATGTTATGCAAACCTCATGATTTTTCTCAGCGCACTGAAAACGACAGATTTTAGAAGAGGAAAGAAGTATATTTTCTGGAATATAAGACAGAGCTTTGTTAGGGAATGCTGAACATACATTTTAAGTTATAAGCAAGGTTACTTGTCACAATCCACTTGTTACTTTACTAGGCTAAACTTGGCAATTCGCCTAGAAAGTTTCATCTATGAAGTTGGCACATTGGGTTGCAACGGAGCTTCACTCAACAGCAATTTAACAAAAGCTGAATTAGGTTACACTCTGTGTGTGCTCTAATCCTTCAGGGATCCTTTCACTTCCTTAGTCTAAGGATCTCTTGTGGCATTGTTAGCAAAATGGTCTACCTGTTCTGACGCAGCAACTCCTTGTCCCGACAAAAAGCCCTTTTCTGTCTGGGTTGCAAGCGAGAAGCAGGTGGCTCTTGATAATTTAAGGGAGGATCTCTTCGTGCCTGAAGGGGCACCTGGAGGCGCATCGAGACAAGACTTATCTTTCACGCAGTTATCAATTTGGGTGCTTCCAGTTGGGAGTTCCTCCCCACATGGCAGTTCCTATCTTTTCCATCTCAGCCAGTTTTCCCAGGAGAGGAATTCACAAAGATAGCAATGATAACCATCATCAACAGCCACTGGAGGGCTAGAATTTGAGTTATCTCCAAGTGGGAGATAACCAATTTAAGCTGGTCAGGAGCTCACGTTCACCTCTCTCCTTCAACCACTCCCCCAAAAGAAAAATGATTTTTAGCAAATAGCCAAAAGAGAGACAAGGGAGATAAAGGACACAGGCATGTTTGCACTTTTAAAGAACATGCTATACCCGTGACGGCCAACCTATGGTACATGTTGAGCCATATCTGCCGGCACGCTGGGCGTCAGCTCCGGCATACATGCGCGTGTTGGCCAGCTGATTTTCGGCCTTCTGGATGGCTGGGGGAGGCTGTTTTCCTCCTCCCCAGGCTTCAGGAAAGCCTCCTGCGCCTGGAGAGGGGTTACGCACACATGCACAGGTGGGCGGGGAGGATTGAATTGGTGTGGGCATGCGTAGGGACGTGTGCGCGCACGATAGCACGTGGAGTGTGTGTGCCAATTTTGGCACGCCGTAAGAAAAAGCTTCGCCATCACTGTACTATACCAAGGAAGCTTGATATTCGAGCAAGCAGAGCTGGAACTGGGAATGATGCTGTCTGCAAATGGCCAGGAACCAGTTGTTAGTTATACAATACAATACAATAGCAGAGTTGGAAGGGACCTTGGAGGTCTTCTAGTCCAACCCCCTGCCTAGGCAGGAAACCCTATACCGTTCCAGACAAATGGCTATCCAACCTCTTCTTAAAGACTTCCAGTGTTGGGGCCTTCACAACTTCTGGAGGGAAGCTCTTCCACTGATCAGTTCTTCTTGGCCAGTGAAAGTAGTCTCTTAGAAAAGAATCTTTGATCTAGTCAAGGGAGTGTGCGGAAGAATTATTTTCCCTGTCCTTGTTACACAATCTTGAACTTTTATTTATTAATCACATTTCTATGGCTGCCCATCACAGAAAGTGATTTACGATGCAAGCAATGTCATGAGGGCCCAAGGACACGGTGGATTGTGGAGTATTGAAGAGCGGGATGGATAAAAAGCTCTTGAACGTCAGCCAGACACACACTTCATGGAAGACACAGGATTGAAAAATATAGGGAGACGGACAGGGGCTTCTGTCTGGATGTAGGAGAAACTCCCGGGGGGTGAGGGGAACTCACCGTGGAGTGAGAGCTACGCTAATATCGAAGACGTGGTGGAATAGAATCATTAGAGAAAGGATGCAAAAAGAGGGATAAAATGATATGTGGATGACAAACATAAAAATAACTTCTTAGTTGTTTAAAATAATGACCGTATTTTTTGGACTATAAGACGCACCGGTGTATAAGACACACCAAGATTTTGAAGATGCAAGAAAGAAAAAAAAAGGTTTTTATCCTCCCCAGCCCCCAGGAGCACTCGGCAGGCTTCAGAGTAGGGGAAGGCAAAAATGCCCCTGTTTTTGCAGAAAACAGGCAGAAAATGGGCTGTTTGTCACAAAAACAGAGGTGTTTTTGCCTTCCCCCAGCCCTGCTGAAGCCTGCAGAGTGGGGAAGGCAAAAACAACTCCATTTTTGTAAAAAAAAAAAAAAAAAAAGGCTTGTTTTTTGCAAAAAATGGGATGCCGGGGGGGGGGGGGCGCTTCGGGAGGCCACAAAATGGCTGTATTCGATGTATAAGACGCACCAACATTTCCAGGCTTTTTTAGGGGGAGAAAAGGTGCATCTTATACTCCGAAAAATACAGTAAATTGAATTTTGAATTGTCCCAGATGAGTTGGCCGTGGTGAGTTGCCCCATCCCATTCTGCCTTGCCTACCCTGGGAAGTCCCCTGGTTGAAAAAGCAGAAGGAGCCGTTGTGCTAATGGAGAGAGAAGGAAACGTCGAGCAAGCAGACTGGTCCCACTCCCAAGTCCTGGAGAGCCTCCTGGAGGAAGGTCTCTAGGACCCCCGTTCCAACCCTTAGAGACAACCGTCCCCCTCCGCTCCAACTGGTAGTTGAAACTGAACTGGCTTTTGCTTCCAAATGTTTGGCCCAAGCATTTGGAAACAAAACCCCCAAACCTCCTTGACTAAAGATGAGACAGAGCAGTGTTGGCGAACCTTTTTAGCACCAAGTGCCAAAATGGGAGTGCGTGTACATGCACGGGGCAGTGCCAAAAACCGGAAGAGCAGCTGGAAAGCGGAAGAGTGGTTTCCTGGCATGCATGCGTGCACTGGGGAGCTGAGCTTCCGGGTTCCAGTGTGCTCATGCGCTCCGGTCTTATGGTTTCTGGCATGCCTGCGCCTGCGAAGACTAACACATGCGCGCCAGAACCCCGAAGAGCTGGCATGCCTGGAGAGATGGCTCTTTGTGCCACTTCTGGTTATATTGCGTCTACCGCCATGGACAACCCCCCCCCCCCCCTGAGTACTCTGGGGAAACCTAGTAGACGTTTGAGCTGGGCGGAAGGGCAACTCTTGAGAGTCCCCACCACTTCTGAACCCTGCTCCTTCCCAACTTGGGCGCATGCTGCAAGCCAGCTGAGTCCCAGGGATGTGTGTTGATTCTTGGGGTAGGCGTGATTGCTGGCAAAGAGAGAGAAATCTTCACGATGGGAGGAAGCATAAAGTTTTTTATTTTTTATTTTCAAATCCATTCACAAAGATACACTCTGGTAAGTACTATTAACACTCCTCTATTAACTACTAACATTTATCACTCTCCTCTTACAAATGTCGAAAACACAGTTGGGGGTCACTTCCTTGCCTGCCGGTACCTCCACCCCACTCCTTCCGTCTTCTCATCCTCCTTTTTCTGCCTTCTTCTTTCCTTCTTCCCCTCTCCTTCCCCCACTCCTCCTCTCTCCTCCTCCTCCTTCCCCTCTCTCCTACTCTTGCTTCCCCAGGGAGGCTGCCTTTGAAGCCGCATTTGAGCAACACGGGAAGGGGAATTGAGCAAGGAGGAGGAACAGCAAAGAAAGAGGATTGGCAGCTGGCAATCCGAGGATCCTAGCCAGTCTAGGGGCTCTGTGCGTGTTGGCGTTGACCTAGATTTTGCAATACAGCTGCTGCTTCGCTGTTTACCTTTCTGGTCACACACACCCGTTGTGAGAAAGAGGCCGAACCTCTGGCGGGAAACTCGTTCATTCATTTGCTCCTTTGGCTGGAGGGGGTGGGATGGGAGGGGGGGTGGATCTCTGCCCATCCACGCCTGAAACCAAGCAGCTTCCCATGGCTTAAAAAGCAAGTCATGAGCCCCCTTCTCATTCCCATCTGGCAGCAGCAAATTTTACATTAGCACAAACCGGCCGCGGTGGGGAGGAGCCTTGCTTGAAGGCACAGCCTGCAGATCGCGGGGCATCGCTCTTCTGCCTGCACGAGAGGCATCTCTGCAAAGGCAGAACTACAAGGAGCAGTTGCCAAAAAACCCGGGAGCAATCCCTGTGTATCTTGCCATGTTGACAGGTCCCATCTTGAGCTGACTTTGGAGACAGGAAAGCATGGAGGGAATCAGTAAAGGGGGGGAATAGCATAGCATAGTATAGTATTGCATAGTATAGTATTGCATAGTTGGAAGGGGCCTTGGGAGTCTTCTGGTCCAACCCCCTGCTTAGGCCCCATTTATACCCAACGTTCGATTCATTGGGTATAAATGGGGCCAAGAGAAACTTGGCTAGGTGTTCAAAACTCTCTTATCCTTCCTTGCCCCAATATAGAAGAGATTCCTGCCATCCTCGTTCTGCCAGTTCCTTGGCCTTCCCTGCTTTGAAGGGATGGCATAATCTTGGTAGCCTGTCCACGTTGTTCTTTGCTTCACCTGCTACTAAATGAAACCAAGGTGGGGTTACTTTGACTTTCGTTCTCACACACACAATAGAACCACGAGGAATGTGAGATGTGGCTTAAACCCAGTTCGTGCTCCTCTTACTTGGGTAAACAAATCAGAGCTTACTCTCTCTCCATCTCCTCCTTAGGAGAAAGCAAATCAATAAGTCAATTGCCTTAAAGGGATGGCGTGTACAAAGACTAATTGGCTGGCGTTAACCTTGCTTGTTGTCATTTTTTTTTGGGGGGGGGTCATTAGCAACTCCTGGAGGAAGCGAACCCATACCAACGCGGGTAGGAACCCACCTGGTGCGAAGCCCACCACTGAGGTCTTCTGCAGACTTTTGTGACGGTGTATTTCTTCCATGGTTAAGTGTCGGTTTCAGTGTCAGTTCCAGCCCCCTCGGCTGTTTTTCTAGCCAAGTGCCAGAAACAGGCGCAAAACATGGCCAGAGAAAGAGGCCTGCTCGCGTTTTGTTATCTTGGCTGCTGCACATTTGGGTTCTTTGGGGTGCTTGAAAAAGCCACAGTTGTTGACGTTCAGCTCACTGGCGAGTGACTAATTGGAGCCAGCTGACTGCGACCAAGGCCTCCCAAATTAAACACGGGGCCTTCAGACAAAATGAGATGATGATATGGGTAAGGTCAGGCTGCTGCTTTGGCAGGGATGGCTCAGCACGCAAGGAGTGGATTTGATGCCCCAACGAGATGCTTCTGACTTGCATTTCACACACAGACGGGAGTTGAAGTCCGCGTCTCAAAGTGGCCAAGATGGAGAAACTTAGGGGCAGCTTCTGGGGTTCTACAGTCTTGGCATCCATTGAAAAACGCTGCCTGTGAAAATTGGAAGCCAAACCATCAGCCGTCTCCTCTAAAACTCTACCTCTGCTGTTTTCCAAATGTATTTCTCAAACTATTTGCGCAGCTTATCAACATTTTGCAGAGCGGACCTTGGACCACGAACAGAGAAGAACAAAGGCAAATCTCAGCCAGCAATTCAACATTAGACTAGGAGCAAACAAAAGGAAAAAAGTTTCTCACTTCGTTCGAAGACTCTTGGGGAAAGGAGGCCTGCTTTACTAAAAGATTTGTTAAAAGTTTTTAAAACTCAGTTGCACAAATTTGTGGGCGAAGTGATTCAGCAGCTTATCACCTGGGCAGGGACGGGCTGATCGTGGGAGGGGGCTATTGTCACACTTTGTGGCAGGAGATGGTCAAAATGCGGGACCTTAGAGCCCCTTAGCCTGAAAAGAGGCTTTGGAACCACTTAATGGCTAAGTTCAATCTACAATCAATGACATCAGGTGCCACAAAAAAGTGGCTTGTCATTTGCAAAAGCTGGGGAATTCTGGGAGTTGAAGTCCTCACCTCTAACGGTGGCCAACTTTGAGAAGCCCTGATCTCAAGCATGCTGGTTTGGATGCTGGCGCTGTGCAGATCAAGGAAACTGCTTCAAAAGAAAACAATGTGCAGGATGGGAGAATTAGGATTCCTTGGTGCTCTCTGGGCTTGGTTCCTTTCTTGTAAACATTTCACAACTCATCTAGACAATATCAGTACTAGAAGGGGGTGTGGTTTGCAAAGAGGAGGAAGAAGAGAAGGAGGAAGAAGAGGAGAAGGAGGACGAAGGCTGTGGGGTCCTTGGTGCTCTCTGAGCTTGGTTGTTTTCTTGCAGATGTTTCATTACCCAACTAGGTAACATCATCAGTGCCAGAAGGGAGTGGGTTTGCTCTTATATTCTAGTGCAGGGGTGTCCAAACTTGGGAACTTAGCCAGCCATGCTGGCTGGGGAATTCTGGGAGTTGAAGTCCACAAGTCTTAAAGTTCCCAAGTTTGGACACCCCTGTTCTAGTGGTTTGTCCTGTCGGTTATGGTTGGGTGGTCATAACTGTTGGGTGGTTAAGGTTATTTGGTTGGGCTGTTTAACGTTGCCTTTAGAGGTGGACTGCTGTCGGTTTGGCTGAACCGGTAGTGGAAGTCAGGCCTGGGTCGCAGAACCAGCAGTGACTCAGGCCTGCCACGACCCTGAACCGGTTCCCTTGCGGCTGCTGGGCCGCCGCCATTTTGGATTTCCGTGACTTGTTTGTGCAGAACAATTTACATTGAAGAGTGCACGCGCGTTGCTCACGGTTTGCAAACTGATAGTAAAACTGTCAGCAGCCAACCCCCAGTTGGCTTGTTTGGCAGTTTCTTGTTTGAGGTATTGGTGACGGGATTGTTAGTGGAGAGGTGCTTTGGTGTTATTGTTCCCTTTTTGACTTATTGATTGTCTTTTTGCACAGGCTACGGATATTGTTTACGTCTACGAGTCTGTTGAAGGCTAGTTGGTCAGAGTGCTTGGCTTCTAGACACTCCCCGGCGTTTTTGGGCTTGGCTTGGTCTAGGATAGTCCCAGTTTCCCCATGGAAACTATGCTCAAGTCTGTCCATAGGTTGTGAAATGGAAGAGTTTCCATCATGACTTCTGACTGCTAGTTGGTTGTTCATGGCTGCTGTCAGGCCTGAAAGCCATCTTTTCTTTTGGACTTCAACAGGCCTGCCAAACTTTCTACTATGCCTTTTCTATTGTGGGGAAAAGGGAGGGGGAATGATACAGAGTTGGGTGATATGTAGCCATAACAAAATTCTTTCTAGAAAACCAAGGTCATCCTTTGTCTCTGCACCTGACCGGAACTGGATGGGTGGAACGTGGCAGTGGGAGATGGGACCATGGGATGGACTTGTGGGTGTGGGGGAAGGATCTTGAACTTTCAACTGGGTGGGGGAAACCGGGAAACCTTCAGATTCGGGTTTCCCCAGATGTGCCAACACAGCTCTTTCAATATATTGCAATTTTGAGGCATTTCTTGCCTTGGAGTTTGATTTGTTTGAGGATGCTATCTGGAACCCCGACAGCTGCGTTCTGATAGTTTTCTGCCTCTTGGTTCTTAGTGGCCGTGGCAGTCATTAGACTGTCGTAGGAACATACAGTGGGAGAACGGGGGAATTAAAACGAACTATTCCTGGGTTCAGTTTTCAGAAAGAGAAAAGCCCCCTTGGGTTCCGGAGAGGAACTAAGGGCTCCCTGTCCATTGCTGAGCCTCTGACACGAAAGCAGGGGCATTTGGGGTTAATTTGCATCCCCACAAGCCGTGGCCGTTATGGAAGCCTTCGTTAAAATGGGCCCTGTGTTCTGCCGGCCAATAAAAATGTGGTGGTTATTCAGCAAGATTAGATGCATGTCAACATCAAGTGGGTGGGGTGGGGTGGGGGTGGGGGTGTTCTGGCTGAAACTGGCTTGCAGAGTCATTAGCAAAGGAAAAAAAAAAGGGGGGGGGGAAAGCAGGGAGCAGCCTCGGGGAGAGAAAAGCCACCGAAAATCATTTCTGTGCATTTGAACGGAGGAATAATTCAAAAGGGGTTTTCCAACTTCGGCCACTGTAAACCATGCTGAGCTGGGGAATTCTGAGAGTTGAAGTCCACCCTTCTTAAGAGTTGCAAGGTTGAGAAACACTGCCCTGGATTGTAAATAAGACGAGACCTTAAACCTAGGAGGACCCAACGCTCAGTTAGAGAAGGCCCCAAGTTCTAACTAATCTTCTGTCTCCTTTGCTGGCCTGGGAATTCTGGGAGTTAATGTCCACACAACTTCGAGTTGCCACAACACCGCCCGAGAGATTGAAGTTCGTCGTACCATCGTTCTCCCTCCCTCCCCACCAGACTCCGCCATTGCACCAGGTCTTAAGAATATATTTTATTGGCTTTGGAAAGCACAATGGAGGTTCAAAATACGTTTCCCAAAGATACAGTATGTACAAAAAAAAAAAGAGCACGCAGAGAACTTTTGGAAGTCCAACATCAGGACTGCGAGCTTCTAAAATCCTTCTTCTGTTTCTTGTTGCCTCCTCCAGTTTTCTTTTTTCTCCAAATCTAACGACAGTTAGTTCTTCAAACCCATAGTAGTAATAGTAGTAGTAGCAGCGAGCAGCTCCCAAGTTATTTTTGGAGAAAAGAAAAAGACTTTTTTTTTTCTTTTTAACACAGGAGAATGCCTTACCAGCCGGGGATTTAAATAGCAGAAAGTGTAAAAAAAAAAAAAAAAAAAGGAGAGGAGGAAGGAAGTGGATTTTGCAGGAGGGCTTTTGGGTTCCCAAGAAAATCAGTCCGTTAGTTCTCAAATCCCGGTTGTAAGCAAACACGGAAGGGTTCGCCCGACGCCTGTGTTAGAGCTCAGCCCAAGAGCTTGTATCCCAGAGAGATGGAAAGAAATTGCAGGATGGCGAGAAGGACCGAGCTGGCTTGGGTCACCGAGACCGAACTGTGTGGACCTTTGGTGGATTGGTGGGAAGACGCTAAGTTATGGTGGAATGAGGTGGAGTTGATGTGGTGGTGAACATCGGTAGGGTTGCTCAGAAGAGTCGGCTTGCCGGTGCTGCTGGTTGGCTGGGAGACGGAAGATGATGACATTGAGCTGATCACCTCTGAGAAGGAAAAATGGAAGCAAGGTTAGAGGAGTCCTTTTGCTGATGGAGAAATGGGGAGAGCTACTGTTCCTGTGATGTCAGCCCAGATGTCAGGCCTGCAGCCATCTTTTCTTTTGGGTCTTAGGCCTGCCACACTTTCTATTATTCTACTATGCATTTTCTATGGTGGGAAAATGGGAGGGGGGATTGTACGGAGTTGGATGCTATGTAGCCATAACAACGTTCTTTCTAGAAAGCCAAGGTCATCCTTTGTCTCTGCACCTCTGCACCTGATCGGAACTGGATGGGTGGAAGCTGCCAGCGTGGCAGTGGGAGATTGGACCGTGTGATGGACTTGTGGGTGTGGGGGGAAAGATCCTGAACTTTCAACTGGGTGGGGAAAACCGGGAAGCTTTCAGATTCGGGTTTCCCCAGATGTGCCAACATGTCTCTCTTCATCAATTGGAACTTTGAGCAATTCTTTGCCTTGGACTCTGATTTACTTTTGGATGCTATTTGGAACCCTGACACCAGACGTCTTTAGAAAACCCTTTGTACCTGCTCTTAAGTAGGCAGAGGTGATACTTGCTTGTTCTCTGAACTACTCAAAATTTCTGCTACCGGTTCTCCAGAACCTGTCATAACCTGCTGGATTTCCCCTTTGCCATAATCCCTTGTGGGGTGGAGTCTGGGCAACTGAATGGAGCTAGCAGACTGTTTTAATGGCCAGCTGCCCTTCCTGTCCCCAGTGTGGAGTTTCATTCAGCGGATATATTCTCATTGTTCCCAAAGAGAGAAATACCTGCCTCTACCTAGGATTGAACTCACAGCCTGCTCATTGTGAGGCGAGAGCCCCAACTCTAGGTGACTGCACCACTCCATCTTGACCATTCTGATAGTCCCCTAAAAATGCCCCAGCCTCCCAAGCTGTCTTGGGGAAGGATAGCAACACGGCACAAATGTTGCGTACTCTCTGAGCATCTGTGGAGTTTGAAGCACGGATGCTGAGAGGATGCAGCTTGCAGCTGGCGTCATAGTTGCTCTACTTCCACTTTGCTCAGGGCTTTGAATCGTCTCCAAACCAAACCACTGTGGCAAATATCCCTATTTTCCCGAGCCGTTTCCCCCCAGGAACCTGCTAAAATTACCTTTTTCCAGGGTCCTGGTCTGGAGTAGCGTAGTTCCATTGACGAAGGTGACAAAGGCTCTGTTTGCAAAGAGGCAAGCAGAAAAAGACGCGGTTGAGAAAAAGGAGAGAAGCTGGATCCACAGAAAGTCAATCATTGTTAGGGGTTTTTTTGCACAGAATTTAGGAAAGCAGGAACCACTGTTTAATTTTAGTTTCAAATGTCTGGCTTCCTGTCATCCTGTACCAGAATGAGGCAGAATGGTTTAGGAATGAGGCAAGCTTGATCCTGACCAGTATTCTATTCTTTCTGGGATTCTTACAAGGCATTTCCTGGTGATCAGAGCCTCAGTATTAAAATGCTGATTAATCATAAAAGGAATGAAACAATTCCATAGCTGGCAGATGGTATAAGCTAGTCTTGGATGGATGGGTGGAAGGAAGGAAGGAAAGGAGAAAGGAGAGATATAGGAATGAGGGACGGAAGGAAGGAAATGGGAATTGAAGGAGGGAAAGAAGGAGAGATATAGGAATGAAGGAAGGAAGGAAGGAAATGGGAATGGAAAGAAGGGAATGGGAGGAGGGAGGGAGGGAGAGATTAGGAATGAGGGAAGGAAGGAAGGAAGGAGATGGGAATTGAATGAGGGAAAGGAGGAAGGAAGGAAGGAAAGAAAGAGATAGGAATGAGGGACGGAAGGAAGGAAGGAGATGGGAATGGAAGGAAGGAAATGGAAATTGAAGGAGGGAAAGAAGGAAGGAAATGGAAATTGAAGGAGGGAAAGAAGGAAGGAAAGAAGGAGAGATATAGGAATGAGGAAGGGAAGGAAGGAGATGGGAATGGAAGGAGGGAAAGATGGAAGGAGAGATATAGGAATGAGGGACGGACGGAAGGAAGAAGATGGGAATTGAAGGAGGGAAAGGAGGAAGGAAAGAAGGAAAGATATAGGAATGAGGGAGGGAAGGAAGGAGATGGGAATGGATGGAAGGAAGGATTCACCACCTCTACCAGGGAACTGGATGAAAAACACGAGGTAGCTTATCTGAGCTTGATGTTGAATGACCAGAATGGCCAGCTCTGAGAAGCTGAAAAGAGCAGTACGGAGACATTATGTTCCTGTCTTAAGCTTCTGCTCTTCTAAGATATACTTCCCTGCCACATGGAAGCTTTACTTAGCACTTGGGGCTGAAAAACAGTTCTCCGTGTTTGGCCCTCGGGACTTCCATCTTTCAGCCTCACTTTCCACACAGGATTATGGCAAAGATAAAATAATAACAATAACAACAACAACAACAACAACAATAATAATAATAATGTGCATGCATTTGTGTGCCTCCTGCCTCCTTTAAAGACGGAGCACCTGAGCGTTTGAAGCGTACTCTGACACACACACATGCACACACCCACCCAATCCGGGGACCCCTCACCTTATTTCTGCCGATCCAATGTTGGTGTTGCTGGAGGAAATCCAGCGTGTGCGCAGGCTGGAGCCCGAGATGTTTTTCTGCATGAGGCTATCGGTGGGGCTGCAACGGACCAGCCGGTTCCCCTCTTCCCACAGCCCCCCACTGCTCTTCTCCGAAGGCTCAATTTGCAAGATGACGGAAGAGGCATTCTCTGCCCCGCTGATCGATACTGCCAAGGGAAGGAGGAGGAGGAGGAAGGAGAAGAAGAAGAAGAAGAGGAAATGTTCAGTTTGGAAGGAGAAGCCAAACCCGCTTGAGATGCCGGAGGAAAATTCCAACCTGGGCTTGAGATCTCCAGCATTCCTCATCTGTGGGCTGCCTCTGACTCAGGAGGTGAGTCAGTCTCTCAGTCCAGCTTGCGTTTCGACCAAGCGTGGCTGGCATTAAAGTTGTGAAATGGGGAAAACGCCCATGGGAACCAAGAGCAGGCCTCGGGGTTCCCTTCCGCAATAGGGGCATAAGCCAGCCAACCTGCCTCGGTGGCGTTTGGAAACCTTCCTCCCCTTATTACCCCGGTCTTAACGCTCTCTTCTGACGGGGAATGGATGCTTTGGAATGGATCGAACGTACAATTGTCCTTTCTAGCGACTCCATTTTTATTTTTATTCTTTTGCCAAGAAAACACCTAGAAACTCTTCTAGGCCAGGTGCTGTTCCTGCTTTACCTCCACAAACCTGCAGTGCTGCAATTTCTCCTTTTACCGATTGCACCATGAATTCTGCATTGCTCGGAGGGCCGTGGCTAAGAACAGCCCTCTCCTATTCCTCACGTTAATGTTCCCGACAGTGAGAACAATTAACCAGTGGGACGGACGTTGCCTCCAGAAATCATGGGTGCTCCATCACTGGAGGCTTTTAAGGAGAAACCGGACCGCCAGAGTGGTATAGGGTCTCCTGCTTGAGCAGGGGGGTTAGACTAGAAGACCTCCAAGGTCCCTTCAAACTCTGTAATTCTGTAGGGGTCTCCTGCCTGAGCAGGGGGTTGGGCTAGAAGACCTCCAAGGTCCCTTCCAACTCTTGTTATTCTGTAATTCTGTAAGGGTCTCCTGCCTGAGCAGGGGGCTGGACTAGAAGACCTCCAAGGTCCCTTCAAACTCTCCGATTCTGTGAATGGCAATGGGAAGAAGCCCTGCGATTTCCTTCCCCCTCCGTTCTCGAGTCCCTGCATGCCTCAAACTCCCCTTGGGGCATGCTAAATTCTGCAAAGACAGTTTAAAAAAAAAACACCTGGAATGATTCTTCTATTCATTCCCTGTGCAGCTGCTGGACTCAGAAGGCGGATGCTAACAGGGGGAGCTGAAATAATGGCGAGAGAATTTTACACACCAAAGAACAAAAGCCAAGACGGGGCCAGCCGTGAATCTGCACCTACCTGTATAGATGTCGTTGGGTGTATAATCGCGGGGCTCCACGTCCAGCCGGAAGGAGCCCCGTAGCACCGTCTTCTTGACCACCTCGCAAGGGGGTGGTTGGCAGAAAGCCGGCGAAACCAGCAGGGCCCCCAGGAAGAAGAGTGAAAACGTGAGCTTCAGCCAAGTCATCTTCCAAGTCTTCTCCTTCCTTTTTTCTCCTGTCTTCCTCCTCCTCCTTCTCTTCTCCGTAGGCTTCACCTGGTCAGCCCTGGAAATCTTTGGCAGGCGGGCCACCAGCCAAGCTCTTATATGCTCTGGAGGTTGCACATTCCTTCCCCTCTCACACCCTCCCCCGGTGGGAGGTTTTCCGATGGTGACACATCGGGGTGCTCAACCTGCCCAGCTGCTGCTGAACGAAACTCACATGACCTATGAGGCTATGGGAGCCCCCCAGGGGGGAAGGGGAGAAGGTAACGATGACTGCGATTGCCTTGCGGGCGTGGTCTACGTAGAGGAGAGGAGCAGCCTCCTCACTGGTTTTCTCCCAAGAGTTTCTATTTTGGTTTCTGTATCTGGGTCTGCATCTCCAGAGTGGAAAGTTTTCTCTAGACGGATCAGGAATTCCAGCCTTTTCTTGCCTCTCTCTCCAGGAAAATGGAGAATATTTGCCAAGGAATGTAGTAGCCACAGGGGATGTCCAAGCAGGAGAGCTTGGCAGCCAAGAATCTGGAGGAATTCCATAGAAGCTCCTCTTTTTTCCCCCCTCCAATTTGCACACTTTTTTTATTTATTATAAAGGTTTTTATTAGCTAAACATTAAAAACATTGGACATAGTGCGACATTTCTGGCATAAACATTTCCATATAGTGATTTAGATGTTACAACAATTACATTTTATATCAATTACATAGGTATGTGTGTAGTCGTTCAGATTACCTCTCCGTTGAACCTTTCTATTATATAATTACTAACCATACAAATACATACCCTATTCCTGCCTGTCACACATTCTTAATACCACGTTCTCCAATTCTGAACTTGTCTTGTGTTTTTCTGTCCCGGCCTTTTCCCCTCGTTTCTAACCATCGGAGCCACTTGTCCCAGATTTCGTGGTATTCCGTCTCGTCCTTTGCGCTCTAGAGTCAGTCTCTCCATCTCTGCTCACATCAGTATCCTATTTATTATTTCTTGTTCCGAGGGAGTCTCTTTGTTTTTCCAATTTTGCAATTTGCACATTTTTATGGGAAGATAACCCCCCCCCTTGCCAGCTACAAGCAAAGTTTATTGCCTTGGGGGGCTTCTAGTCTCACCCCTCCCTCAAGCGAAATGCAAGCAGCATTTCTGAAGGTAGAGATTCCATCATTAAAAAGGGTTACCTTTTGGGCATGCTAAACACACACACACACACACACGCATCATTATTAAGGGACTAATAAAAACAAGATAGACTCAGGCCTGATAAGGAACCATAAAGGCTCAAATTCCTTGA
This sequence comes from Natrix helvetica, assembly GCF_964273705.1. Classification (NCBI taxonomy): domain Eukaryota; kingdom Metazoa; phylum Chordata; class Lepidosauria; order Squamata; family Natricidae; genus Natrix; species Natrix helvetica. The sequence goes on from NC_138559.1 coordinate 26,410,345, forward strand.
ATCAGGTAATTCGGATAAAACAATCTCCTTCGGGGTTAAAAGCCAACCGGAGAAGACAATGGGCAAGCGTGTCACTGCGCAAGGAGTTATTTGCACAGCAAATTCCCTTTGCGGCCTTTGGCCTTCGGGAAGGGGGCGACGCAGCCAGCTTCAGGTCTCCTTTCGGGCCTGGGAGACTCGGCTGCTTTCGACTGCCTTTCCAGGCCAGTTGTTCTCCGGCTCCCATCAAGTCCAACATGGGTGTGGTGGTCCAAAAAGATCTAGGCATCCAGGTGCAGAAGTTTGGATCGGTCCAGGGTTCTGCAACAAGTTGGATGGACAGCCACCGGGCTGATTTTTCAAATGTTGCGGTGCCTTTCGGAAATAACCTTAGCCAGGAAGTGCTTTGTAGTGTTTTTGTTGAGAAGAGAAATAAATAACTTGGGATTTATGGGTCTGATGGTTAGCATAGCGGAAAAAGGGGGGAGAGAGGGGGGAGGAGGGAGGAGAGAGAGAGAGAGGCATAATTGCTGTAAAGAAAACTGAACCTTCCTTCCCTCCCTCCCATTTTTCTCCTTCCTTCCTTCCCTCCCATTTTCTCCTTTCTTCTTTCCTTCCTTCCCTCCCATTTTTTCCTTCCTTCCTTCCTACCTTTCTTCCTCCCTCCCTCCCTCCCTCCTTCCCTCCCTCTCCCTCCCTTCCTCATTTCATTTCCAATCTGTAAAAAATGTCTTTGAAGAATTTATTTTTAAAAACGAAACAACTGTAGTCTATAATCAATACTTTGGTACATACGGTCAGGGTGTGACTGTACCCCTGGCCTAGGAATCAAGGGCCATCCTTTTTCAAGAAGGAAATCTTAACTTCAGTCCAATCTTAAGACGTAAAGAGATGTTGCCAGAGGCTTCTAGGGGGTGTGGGAAGCCTCGGGGCCTTTTCCAAAATTAATACAGTATCTGCGTTCATATAAGCACGACTTCGTTCCTTTCTCCTGTCTCAAGTCTGATAAAGTTTGCACGCACAAAAGGCTTTCCTTTTAAGACTGCACCAAGGGGAGGGTCTTCCTTGCACCTGAGAGAGAGAGAGAGAGAGAGACGCTGATTCCCTGCCCTCCCATAAGAATTCACCGGTATTCATTTTCCAGATAGAAATCCTTCTGCCTTCCCGCTTATCTTTGTTTATGGACGAGATTTGCCTGCTGTCTGGCATCTAACAGGGTCTGGGTGGGTGGGTGGCCTTCAGAAATTAATTACACAAGAAAATGCAGGAAAAACAAAAGTCCTATCGTAATTCACGGAAATCATAAAAATTCAAAATCCATTTCCCCAAATGAGGCAGTTGAAATTTATAATGAATTCCCCCCCCCCCCCAATGATGACAGCAAATATTGGAGTAATCAGAAGTTTTTTTTTTTAAAGGATGATTAAGTGCGGAATGTTAGGTTTTCATGTGCTCGTTTTGGGATTTTAAGATTCCTTCCCACCCTGAGGGATGATAAAATATATTCTCTGCCAAAGAAATGCAGCTTCTACATTAGCTCATCTCTCTCTCTCTCTCTCTCTCTCTCTCTCTCTCTCTCTCTCTCTCTCTCTCTCTCTCTCTTTCTCCCTCCCCCCCTTTCTTCTCTCCTTTTCTTTTTTCCCCCTCTTGCGTAAAAAAAACATATTGCACAGCTTATACATATTCTGCAGTTTCCAGCAGGAAAACTGGAACCAGCTCGAAATTTCCGTGACATCACCGCAGTTCACGCGTGGGCTGGACAAATGCCGTGCAACCCATGATCATTGGTGCGTGTTCAGACCTGCCCTTAGAAACCAGGTTTGGCGTTGAAGGATGCCAAAGATTAAAAGCCCAAATATTAGGGCAGACGTTTTGATCCGTGGGCCGCTGGATTGGCAGGCAGGACCTCCCGGACTCTTGTAGAGTAGTCATGGCTTCCTCCCAGGTGTGAATTAAATCCCCGTCCGGCTGTTCCTCGAGATGGGCCATTAATATTTGCCCTCTCCAGCCCGTTCCTGCAATCTGCCGAGGGCTGTTTCATGACACACCAGCTGAGTCTCTGCCATGACAACCCAGCCCGGAGGTGGGTTGCGGCATCTCAGGTGAGGCAAAGGTGGGAGAAGGTACCTTGCCTACACCCGGTGGAAACCCTGCTGCTTCAACATTCCTGCTCTTGAGTAGGCAGGGATTTGACTTCCTGTGCTTCAGCTCCCAAGGCTTATGTGGGTGGGCCGGAGTTTGTTTTGCTCCACTGAAGTGGATTCAGTGCAGGCCCAGACAACAGGTGGCCTCCATGGAGGGAAGGTCTTGAAGTCCAAGGGGAAGTAAATTGGGGGTCCCACCTGCTCCAGGAAGAGCAAAGCATCAACTCCTCCGTTTCAGCAACCCGCTTGTTCCCCTTTTGGAACAAATGGCCCAAGCGTGTAGAAAAAACCTGGGGTAAGCTGTAGGTCGCAGAAGAAGTGGTAGGCATGCAAAAGTTGGCTTTCCTTCATTTCTTTGGGGCATCTGTTGGACCATGTCTTGGCTAGCTAGTCCAGAGAATAACTACTTACTTGCTTGCTTACTTAGTTACTCACTCACTCACTCACTCATTTATTTATTTGTAAAATATACTGGCTTCCCATCTTACCACAAGATAATTTCCCAGCTATTTGCACATAACAGAACAGAATAAGAAAAACCGGAAAATCTTCAAAGAAAAACCAGAAAGTCCAGTTGCCTCTTAGAAAAAAAAGAAGAAACAAAAGCACCTTTGGGACAACAGAATGAGAGAATAACAGAGTTGGAAGGGACCTTAGATATCTTCTAATCCAACCCCCTGCTCAGGCAGGAGACCCTCTACCATTCCAGACAAATGGTTGTCCAGTTTCTTCTTAAAAACCTCCAGTGTTGGAGCATTCACAACTTCTGGAGGCAAGTCCTTCCACTGGTTAATTGTTCTCACTGTTGGGAAGTTTCTCCTTAGTTCTAGGTTGCTTCCCTCCTTGATTAATTTCCACCCATTGCTTCTTCTCCTGTTTTCAGGTGCTTTGCAGAATAGGTTGACCCCTTTTTCTTTGTGGCAGCCTCTTGCATACATGTTTCTTCTACATCAGGATGCCAAGCTACAATCTGAGGATTTTTCCCAACCTTGTTCTTTTTCTTTTATTATTTGGTTGGGTTTTTGACAAAATAAGAGCAGTAGAATGGGAAGAAGTGGAAGTAGAAAACTATGGATTTACCACCGATTATCCATTTTGACTAGGGCGTATTGACTAGCAATGGGCCTTTCACTTGGCATTTTCCATATCTATTATAATTTCACCCTGCATCCAGATCATGCAAAGCTGGGTGGGAGTGGCTAGATTAATAAGATCAAAGGAAAGTCATGTCTTTGTAGAGTCCAAGGGGCTAATCAATCAGTAACACAATCCGGAATGAATTTCTTGGGTTTTAGACAGAACTGGTATAAAACACATCAGTTGCATCTCCTCCTCCTCCTCCTTCATAGTCCCAATTAGCTGATGAACACCCAGGAATTCTGGGAGACCAAATCTACACATCTGCAACTGGCCCAGGTTGAGAAACATTGCATTAAACTAATTATTGATTGACTGATTGAGGGCTGGGTGTGATCCTTAAATGATAGGGAAGTAGAAACCTGGTCTGCTGGATGCTCTCGCTTGTCCATGCCTCCCTCGCCTAATTGCCGGGAGACTCAACTCGGAGGAGGTGGAAGAGGTTGGCGAAAGAGGGCAGTCAAGACTTCCTCTGGCACCAGGAGAAGGAGACTGCTGCAATTCAATTCTCTGGACGGTTTCGTTGCCTCCTCTCCCCATGGAATTGAAAAGCGCCTGCGGTGAGAGGGAAGGGTGGGGCAGGCAGGCAGGCAGACAGGAGGGGAGGGAAATTGGAAAGGAAGATGTGGTTGAGAGGTGTTCGAGGACCTTTAGGAAATGGAGCTGGTGGTGGGTTGCCCATGCAAGGGTTTGGATCAAGGTTGGATCGCCTTGCAGTCCAAGGGACTCAATGCAGGAGTCTTCTCCA